>NC_090395.1:51986306-52289940 GCF_036365525.1 Heterodontus francisci
AGTATCTGAGAAATTGTAAATGGTGCTGAACACTTTGCAATCATCAGCAAACATCTCATTGGTCATTGATGAAGCAGATGAAGATGGTTGGGCTACTACCTTGAGGAACTCCTGCAGTGATGTCCTGGAGCTCAGATGATTGACCTTCAACAACCACAACCATCTTCCTTTGCACTACATACATCTCTAACCAGTGGAGAGTTTTCCCCCTGATTCCCATTGACTCCAGTTTTGCTAGGGTTCCTTGATGCCATACTCTGTCAAATGCTGCCTTGATGTCAAGGGCAGTCACTCTCACCTCACCTCTGGAGTTCAGCTCTTTTGTCCATGTTTGAACCAAGGCTGTAATGAGGTCAGGAGCTGAGTGGCCCTGTTGGCCCCAAACTGAGCGTCACTGAGCAGGTTATTGCTAAGCAAGTGCCGCTTGTTATCACTGTCGACGACACCTTCCATCACTTTGCTGATGATCAAGAGTAGACTGATGGGGCGGTAATTGGCCAGGTTGGACTTGTCCTGCTTTTTTTTGCACAGGACATACCTGGGCAATTTTCCACATTGCCGGGTAGTTTCCAGTGTTGCACCTGTACTGGAACAACTTGGCTAGGGGTGCCGAGATTCAATGAGATGTTCTCAATTTTCTGTTTGGCGCGCGGCACTCACATGCCTTCAGTTTCACCCAGCTTTTCAGTACTAATACCAGAATGTTGTCAGGGCCCATAGCTTTTGCAGCATCCAAGGCCTTCAGTCAGTTCTTGATATCACGCAGAGTGAATCGAATTGGCTGAAGACTGGCTTCTATAATGCTGGGGATTTCAGGAGGAGTCCGAGATGGATCATCCACTTGGCACTTCTGGCTGAAGATGTTGCAAATGCTTTAGCCTTATCTTTTGCACTGATGTGCCTGGTTCATCCATCATTGAGGATGGGAATATTTGTGCAGCCACCTCCTCTCGTTAGTTGTGATGGCACCATCATTTAAATGTTTTACATACTTTTGAATGTCATTCACCGAGATTCAATGAGGTGTTCTCAATTTTCTGTTTGGCGTGCGGCACTCACATGCCTTCAGTATCGCATCTTTCAAAAGCTGGTGCCAACAGGGCAAGAGCCCTCAGTGCCTCGAGAGGGAAGGTAACTTCACCAAAGTTATATAGGGGAAGTGGAGTTTGTAGCTAATATTGCTGTTGTACTGACTCTGCAAGGGGATTGTTTGTCAAGGTGGGGAACTCTGAGAATGAATAGGTTGTGTTTGTGTTGGAGGGAGGGCATTACATTGTAGTTTATCTGGTGTTGGTATGGCAATGATGGCTCGCACTTATGGAAAAGTTGTCAGACCAACATTATTCCATCCTGTAGAGCTATAGCAGGCATACTGCAGAACCAAAATTTGCAGACTTCTTTGCCCAGACAGGATTACTTTAGCTTTTGAAGGAAACCAAATGTCCCATTCTGGAGAATAGAGATGGTATATGTAGGGCTGGCAGCCATTTAAATATGGCGCCAGCAACTGCTCCAACATCATGTGATGCCATGAATGGTGCCTCCACTGCCGCCCCACCACGTGATTGGGGGGAATGGCCGCCTCTGTTATGCTAAATGGCTGCCCACCATGTAATTGTGGCGGCATGACCGCTGACGTCACAGGCGGGAGCGTCGCCATTTTTGCACCCATGACCTCTCCTGGTGGCAGGACAATAAAATTCAGTGCGTAATTTGTTGAGAGGATAGAAGGACATCATTTGTAAA
Source organism: Heterodontus francisci (assembly GCF_036365525.1). Classification (NCBI taxonomy): domain Eukaryota; kingdom Metazoa; phylum Chordata; class Chondrichthyes; order Heterodontiformes; family Heterodontidae; genus Heterodontus; species Heterodontus francisci. The sequence continues at coordinate 51,988,053 of NC_090395.1, forward strand.
GAGTTACTGTGAGGGATAGGTGTGACATTGCATTAAAATGAGGCTGAGCGTCACTACTAGATGGCCATTTGGGGATGAGGAGGTGCTTAGACAGAGAGGGATCGGTGTACTTGCAAGGTGTGTTGTTTTGAGTAGTGAGGTACAGGAAAAGGCTTGGGAAGCCAGAGTGAAGGGGATTGGGGTAAAACTCCCATGAGAGATACTTGAATTTGCCTGACACTCACCTTTCCTGCCCTGTTTAGGTTATTGACCTCTTCAGGCACTGTATACAGGAGCATGGCAGCGCACTCCTGCTGCTGACCTCCTCCGCCACTTTCAACCACGCCTCTTTGTTTCCTGAGGCAGGCTTCTTCCTCCCGTCTGCAGTGAACAGAATCTCCCTGCGGGTCCTTACAGCCCACAGCATCATCCCCAGAGACACATCATTGAAGCCCAATGCTGCCTTACTACGTTGTGTCTCCATATCTCAGGCTGTGGCTCTGTCTGATGCTGCAAGTCTGATCCTTACAGGATCCCTTTAAATAGTTGAGCTGAAATAGACTGATGCGAGTTATCATCACGCCTGCAAGCTCTAATTGGTTGGGAAACTCAGAAGTCAGATGCAAAATTCTTTCCCCTTATTCCTTCAACTGTTTAGTTTCCTAAAAAGATATAAATGTACAAAAGTAATAGAAATAAACAAGCTTGACATAGAAATGGAAATTAAAACAAGAAGAAAAGCAATAGAAAAGAAAAAGGCAAATGAGCAAGGAAGTTTGGGGTAGTTGCACGATGTTGTACTCCCTGTGGGGAGCTTTGCCCAGCAGGAGCACACACTGGAGTTCAGGTATACAACCCCAGATTACTGATATGTGCTCCCACTGGCAAGCTCTAAGCTGGCAGTGTTAACATGTTTCCCCGATTATGTTTCTGAACTAAGACCCATGAGACTGAATTGCAAAGTCACATCACATGTACAACTCACACTGTCTTCTTGCTGATGATCTGATATTCTGCATCTGTGCCGATAAGTCTAAGGTTGCAGAAACCTCTTACAACAACATAAATAGATTTTTTTGAAAACAAAACTACAGAGAATTGGCACAGGCCCAAACAGCAATTGCTTTGGAAGTTGCATTCGTCATGCACTGCTCCAAATTCTTTTCAAATTGGTAAGATTAGGAGACCCTAGGATCTCCATTGCTGATTATGACCTTATTACGCCTTGCTTCTTTTCGAGGAAATATGGTGATTCACTTGAAAAGGCTAGCGTAGCTGTTCCATGCAGTTTTCTTAGAAAAGTACTTGTCTGGTTTCCTTCTTAGAAAAATGACCCTGGTGCTGGAATCCACCACATTTAGCATTTTTGCAGGGTTAGAGATCTGTACACGAATTGAAATTTAATAGCCGTATTTTATTAAACCACTGGTATGCACAAATTTGTATTTTTTCATTAAATGTAGCTCTAAAAATTAGGTTGTGCAATATTAACATACGATTGCTTAATGCATTTGTATCAAACCCCTCCGATAATTATTTTAACTCAGGCGGAACCCATTTTATTTTAGTGAGTTAATATTCTATTGAAGTAGTGGACAAAGGAATTTGATACACTTCATTAAGCATTCATATTGCTCATTCATCCTGCTCAAGGTAATTTCTTGGCTAATTGCCAGGACATTGTCTATGAACAGCCACACTGATGCTGCGTATGAGAAGGTACCACTTGCTGTTGCAGTAAATCATTCAACCTCAAAAGCCCCAGTTTCTATTCTGTGTTGAATATAGCAATGTGAGTTGTAGCACTACAATTGACCTCAGTGTTCTACCAGTAGAGAGCTGGGAAACATCAGCCAGAGTTCCCACTCCTGATCACTATCTAGTCACCCCTGCTGGAAAATGTGCCTGTATGGACATTAAATTCAGCACAGGCAATCTTTGGGTACAATGTCCTCTACAGTCAAATAACCTTGCTAACAGTCACTGCCAGGGCTCACACTTGAAGATTGCCCACTTGGGTGTTGTAGTAGAGCAGCTGTTTACACCAGTGAAACTGGACTCCAGCAAGGGCTAGCACCTTCAGGAAAGGAATGCTAAAAATGTGAATATGAAAGCTCCTGCAACAATGTTTTATTATTTCACTAAATATGTCTGATCTCATGTTACAGGGTTTCCAAAACAGCTATGCCATTATTTTTACCGAACTCTTGAAAGAGAAATTAAGCCGATAAAAATATTCTGCAGGGATTCTGTTGATAATTTGGTGAGCGGAAGTAGCAAGTGATGGAGTACTCAACTGTACAGCTGGAGGGAAGGTTTCCACTAACTGCTGTTTCTGGTAAGATTGCAAGCACTTTCCAGCTGTGGCTCAGTTGAAGAGCTTTTTGTCCCTATGTTGTGAGGTTCTGGGTTCAAGTCCTACTCCAGGCTTTGAGCACAGAAGTCAAGGTGAATGCTCTAAGTGCAGTATAAGGGAGTGCTGTATTTCCTACATTTAGCAGTGACTATACTTCAAAGGTTTTGAGATGGGTGTGAAAAGCGCTATAGGTGAGCAAGTATCTCTTTTCCCCCCCTCTAGAAATAGTGAACATAGGAAATCTTTCCAGACTGCTTAAGGTTCCACATATCAAACGGAAAAAAATCTCCCTCCTTCAATGTCCAGAATTGGATACTTTCAGCAAGAATCACTTGCATGATCAGGCGTGTGAAGTCTTGCTAAGCATTTTCATTGCCTTCGAATGCTGATGACACCAATTTTTGTCACCCTGGCTGATGTAGGGGTGACTAAAACTAGAGGGCATAGATTTAAAGTGAGTGGGAGGAGGTTTAAAGGGGATCAAAGGGGTAAATTTTTCACACAAAGAATAGTGGGTATCTGGAATGAGCTGCCTGAGGAGGTGGTGGAGGCAGGAACAGTAGCAACATTTAAGAGGCATCTTGACAGGTACTTGAATGAGCAAGGCATAGAGGGATATGGAATTAATGCAGGCAGGTGGGATTAGTATAGATAGGCATTATGGTTGGCATGGATGCGGTGGGCTGAAGGGCCTGTTTCTATGCTCTACGACTCTATGTCTGAAAATTTATCATGAACTAAGATAAAAATTAAACCCTCTTTCATCCAATGTAGGTTATTTTTGGCCCTAGGGAGGAAAAGAACCTTAGGTAAAACTGCCTCCTGTGGCCAAGGGAGAATCTTGCCTGAACTTTCGGCTCTTGGGGGATATTTATCCCCCTCTGGAAATTAAATAAACTAGGGAATATCTTAGGTGCAACTTGTGACATTGCAAATTGTTTAGCATGTCTGAGGTCCCAAAAGACATTTTATATTCCTTCCAATGGTCTTATGATAATTTTGCAATATTATCCCAAGTCAACATTACAGTTCCATCATCATAAATGAACTGGAACCATAGTGGTCAATAGAGTGTTTGATGAGAGCAATGCTGGCAGGTTTCTTGACAAATTCTCTTTTTCTCCTCTTACTTCTATCTCACCTCACAGACTCCGCATGATAAACTGCAAGTGCTTTCGTCAGTGACTTCTTCCTCTGCTGTGCCATCACACTAAAAGCTAATCTTTGTGCCTCTCTTTTTTCCAGGGGCGAATAATGTGGCTGCATCTCTGCTAGTGGGGTAAGAGGAGCTCGCCTTCCGAAAGATGCATTGCCACTTGATCTAACAAGCATCAGTTCTGACACTGGTACCATGGGTACTTTACTCGCTAGGCTAGAGGAGGTATCTTCACATTGAGAATCAGCGGGTACAAGTGTGCAGGAGCTAGGGCAGGGAGCAGAATGCCACATGTGCCAGCTTGGCAGAGCACAAGATCACATAGTAGCTCTGCTGCAGAAGACGCAGATGCTGACTTCGAGGGCCAAGGCTAAGAAGAAGGCTGATAGACATATACCATGAAGTGCTATTCACGCTGGACACCATGCCAGCAAATTTGTCACAATGGCTCAGAGCATGAAGGAATCCAACTCCAACTTGTGTCTAAGGTGTCATGCAGAGCACAGAGACCATTGTGTCCAACATGGAACAAGCGATCAATTCCATGAACATGGCAAAGATGCCCAACATGATGAGGCCTCTGCTGACAGCTTTAAATGCTGTTCAGTTGGTTACCATCCTGATTCTGGGGGCCAGAGCTTTCAAAATTTTAAATCAGTCCTGCATTTTTCTCTCACGGGAGATCCAGGATAGTGGCCTATGCTCCATGGGAGAAGAACCTGCTGGTCTATCTCAGGATTATAGCATGCCTGTTGTTCCATTAACACTCTGCCACTGCCTTTGTTAGTACAACCCAGTCAGTTGGACCAGATGGTCCAGGCCCACGTTGGGATGTTGTAGTCTGTAGCCAGAAACTCACAGCCCAGAGCTGCTTGAGGCCATCCACCATGGCCATCTGAAGAGTCCTATGTGGAAGCTCAGCAGCCTTCCCACTCTCAAGCTATTGCCAGAGGACAAACACTCCATGGAGCACTGGGATAGGAAAACTAGCACACAAGACAGGCACTAAAAGCTTGCACAAAGGTGAATCGTAATTATTTTTGTTATTACAGACCTTGATACTATTTGTTTGATAAGTTTGTATTTTGTCTGGATTTGGTGTTGGTGTTTACATTTGTAGTGAAGTGGGGGAAAGACCCATAAGGCTAACCAGATGGTGGTTGAGAGAATGGTGGTGGATAAGATTGCAGGACTCTTGATGTGTTGGGATGGGAGGGATGGTTCATGTGATGTGCTCTTTGATGAACGTCTGCATGAGAGCTCTGGCAGCTCGAGGAACTGTTGGTCAAATTTACACCTGCAGTTTTTCCTTCTCTTGTTCCTGCTGTTCCTCGCGTTGCAGTTCTTGTGGCCCCGGCCGTGGTAAGAGCTGGTCCTTCATGATGGCAAAGTTGTGGAGCATGCAGCAGACAACCGCAAGTCTGGACACCCACTCAGTGGTACTGTAAAGCTCCTCCGGAATGGTCCGGGCAGCAGAAGAGTGTTGAGCATGCTGACTGTCTTCTCAATAAGGTTTCTTGTGGCAGCATGGCTCTCATTGGAGGCCAGATCTACATCTTTGCCCAGGTTCCTGACAGGTGTCATGAGCTATCTGAAGGTGATAGCACATTTCCTCTTGTAGCCAGCCTGTAACTTGAGGGCTTGATTGAACTGTATCCCTGCTGCCTTTAAAACTGCCATCATCACTCTTCTCTTCAAAAAATACCCTTGACCCCATCATTCTTGCAAACTACTGTCCCATCTGCAACCTCCCTTTCCTCTCTTAAGTCCTTGAATGTGTTGTAGTCTCCCAAATCCATTCCCATCTTTCCCTGAACTCCATGTTTGAATCCCTCCAATCAGGTTTCCACCTCTGCCACAGTCCTGAAACGTCTCTTATCAAAGTCACAAATAACATCCTATGTGACTGTGACAAAGGTAAACTTTCCCTCCTCGTCCTTCTTAACCTGTCTGCAGCCTTCAACACAATTGACAACACCATCCTCCTCCAACACCTTTCCACTGTCATTCAGCTCTGTGAGACTGCTCTCAAATGGTTCCATTCTTGTCTTTCTAATCGTAGCCAGAGAATCACTTGCAATGGCTTCTCTTCCTGCTCCCACACCGTTACCTTTGGTGTCTTCCAATGATCTATCCTGGCCTCCTCCTACATGCTGTCCCTCGGTAACATAATCTGAAAGCACAGTGTTAGTTTTCATATGTATGCTGATGACACCTCACCACCACCTCGCTCAACTCCTCTACTGTTGCTAAATTATTAGATTACTAATCCAACATCAAAACAAGCAGAAATTTCCTCCAATTAAATATTCGGAAGACTGATGTTATTGTTTTTGGTCCCCACTCCAAACTCCGTTCCCTTGCTACTGACTACATCCATCTCTTTGGCAACAGTCTGAGATTAAGCCAGTCTGTTTGTAACCTTGGGGTCACATTTGACCCTGAGATGAGTTTCTGACCTCATATTCGCTCCATCACTAAGACTGCCTAATTCCACCTTTATAATACGGCACAGTGGTGCAGTGGTTAGCACTGCAGCCTCACAGCTCCGGTGACCTGGGTTTGGTTCTGGGCACTGCCTGTGTGGAGTTTGCAAGTTCTCCCTGTGACCATGCGGGTTTCCGCCAGGTGCTCTGGTTTCCTCCTACAGCCAAAGACTTGCAGGTTGATAGGTAAATTGGCCATTATAAATTGCTCCTAGTGCAGGTAGGTGGTAGGAGAATTGAGGGAAGGTGGGGATGTGGTAGGGAATATAGGATTAGTATAAATGGGTGGTTGATGGTCGGCATAGACTCGGTGGGCCGAAGGGCCTGTTTCAGTGCTGTATCCCTCTATGACTCTAATATGTGGGGAGGTGGTGGTTTAATGGTATTGTCAGTGGACTAGTAACCCAGAGCGCCAGGATATTGCTCTGGTGACATGGGTTCAAATCCCACCACAGTCTGGAATGGCCATGAAACCATTGTTGATTGTTATAAGATCCCATCTGGCCCTGCCTCCGTGTGACTTCAGACCACAACAATGTGGTTGACTATTAACTGCCCCTCTGAAATGGCCTAGTAAGCCTCTCAGTTGTATCAAATCAATACAAAGTCAATAAGGAATGAAACCAGATGGATCAACTGAGGCACTGACAATGGCAAATGCACTCCTGTCAACTCTGTAAAGTCCTCCTTGCTAACGTCTAGGGCCTTGTACCAAAGTTGGGAGAGCTGTCCCACAGACTAGTCAAGCAACAGCCTGACATAGTCATACTTACCAAATCATATCTTACAATGTCCCAGATACTGCCATCACTGTCCCTGCAGAGGTGGTGTACTGTGGTATACAGATGGCAGGGAGTTCTCAACATTGATTCCAGACCCCATGAAGTCTCCTGGCAGTAGGTCAAACATGGGCAAGGGAACCTCCTGCTGATTACCACCAAGTGCCCCCTATCAGCTGATGAATGAGTACTCCTCCATCTTGAACAGCACTTGGAGGAAACACTGAGGTTGGCAAGGGTGCAGAATGTACTGCTCAGGTCGGGGAAAAAAACCTGACCGATCCACAGCGGACCCGAGCCCAAGTCCCTCCAATTTCGACACGAGCCCGACCCGACCATGCCTTTACTTACCTGTCGACTGGGAAGCTCCACGAAGCTGCAGCGCATGCGTGATTATGTCACTTGCTCACTGCACAGACTCAGTTTCGTCCTGGACTCCCAGCTCAGCTAAGTTTTTTTTTAATTTTTAATACTTACCAACTGTGTGTCCGGCTCAACCCGAACCCGACACATCATTCTTGCAAACTACTGTCCCATCTGCAACCTCCCTTTCCTCTCTTAAGTCCTTGAATGTGTTGTAGTCTCCCAAATCCATTCCCATCTTTCCCTGAACTCCATGTTTGAATCCCTCCAATCAGGTTTCCACCTCTGCCACAGTCCTGAAACGTCTCTTATCAAAGTCACAAATAACATCCTATGTGACTGTGACAAAGGTAAACTTTCCCTCCTCGTCCTTCTTAACCTGTCTGCAGCCTTCAACACAATTGACAACACCATCCTCCTCCAACACCTTTCCACTGTCATTCAGCTCTGTGAGACTGCTCTCAAATGGTTCCATTCTTGTCTTTCTAATCGTAGCCAGAGAATCACTTGCAATGGCTTCTCTTCCTGCTCCCACACCGTTACCTTTGGTGTCTTCCAATGATCTATCCTGGCCTCCTCCTACATGCTGTCCCTCGGTAACATAATCTGAAAGCACAGTGTTAGTTTTCATATGTATGCTGATGACACCTCACCACCACCTCGCTCAACTCCTCTACTGTTGCTAAATTATTAGATTACTAATCCAACATCAAAACAAGCAGAAATTTCCTCCAATTAAATATTCGGAAGACTGATGTTATTGTTTTTGGTCCCCACTCCAAACTCCGTTCCCTTGCTACTGACTACATCCATCTCTTTGGCAACAGTCTGAGATTAAGCCAGTCTGTTTGTAACCTTGGGGTCACATTTGACCCTGAGATGAGTTTCTGACCTCATATTCGCTCCATCACTAAGACTGCCTAATTCCACCTTTATAATACGGCACAGTGGTGCAGTGGTTAGCACTGCAGCCTCACAGCTCCGGTGACCTGGGTTTGGTTCTGGGCACTGCCTGTGTGGAGTTTGCAAGTTCTCCCTGTGACCATGCGGGTTTCCGCCAGGTGCTCTGGTTTCCTCCTACAGCCAAAGACTTGCAGGTTGATAGGTAAATTGGCCATTATAAATTGCTCCTAGTGCAGGTAGGTGGTAGGAGAATTGAGGGAAGGTGGGGATGTGGTAGGGAATATAGGATTAGTATAAATGGGTGGTTGATGGTCGGCATAGACTCGGTGGGCCGAAGGGCCTGTTTCAGTGCTGTATCCCTCTATGACTCTAATATGTGGGGAGGTGGTGGTTTAATGGTATTGTCAGTGGACTAGTAACCCAGAGCGCCAGGATATTGCTCTGGTGACATGGGTTCAAATCCCACCACAGTCTGGAATGGCCATGAAACCATTGTTGATTGTTATAAGATCCCATCTGGCCCTGCCTCCGTGTGACTTCAGACCACAACAATGTGGTTGACTATTAACTGCCCCTCTGAAATGGCCTAGTAAGCCTCTCAGTTGTATCAAATCAATACAAAGTCAATAAGGAATGAAACCAGATGGATCAACTGAGGCACTGACAATGGCAAATGCACTCCTGTCAACTCTGTAAAGTCCTCCTTGCTAACGTCTAGGGCCTTGTACCAAAGTTGGGAGAGCTGTCCCACAGACTAGTCAAGCAACAGCCTGACATAGTCATACTTACCAAATCATATCTTACAATGTCCCAGATACTGCCATCACTGTCCCTGCAGAGGTGGTGTACTGTGGTATACAGATGGCAGGGAGTTCTCAACATTGATTCCAGACCCCATGAAGTCTCCTGGCAGTAGGTCAAACATGGGCAAGGGAACCTCCTGCTGATTACCACCAAGTGCCCCCTATCAGCTGATGAATGAGTACTCCTCCATCTTGAACAGCACTTGGAGGAAACACTGAGGTTGGCAAGAGTGCAGAATGTACTGCTCAGGTCGGGGAAAAAAACCTGACCGATCCACAGCGGACCCGAGCCCAAGTCCCTCCAATTTCGACACGAGCCCGACCCGACCATGCCTTTACTTACCTGTCGACTGGGAAGCTCCACGAAGCTGCAGCGCATGCGTGATTATGTCACTTGCTCACTGCACAGACTCAGTTTCGTCCTGGACTCCCAGCTCAGCTAAGTTTTTTTTTAATTTTTAATACTTACCAACTGTGTGTCCGGCTCAACCCGAACCCGACACATGTCGTCAGGTCCCGTCAGGTTCGGGTTGGGTAGCAGGCCTTTACTTTGGGTGGGGAACTTCAATGTCACCACAAAGAGAGGCTTGGTAGCAGCACTACTGACCAAGCTGGCCGAGTCCTAAAGGACATGCTGCTAGATTGGGTCTGTGGCAGGTGGTGAGGGAACCAACAAGAGGGGAAAACATACTTGACCTTGTTCTCACCAATCTACCTGTCGCAGATGCATCTGTCCATGGCAGTATTGATAGGGGTGACCACTGCACAGTCCTTGTGGAGACAAGATCCTGTCTTCACATTGAGGATACCGTCCATCGTGTTGTGTGGCACTACCACCGTGCTAAACAGGATGGATTTCAAACAGATCTAGCAAAGCAAAGCTGGGCATCCATGAGCCACTGTGAGCCATCAGCAACAGTAGAATAGTACTCAACCACAATCTGTAACCTCATGGCCCAACAGATCCCCCACTCTACCATTACCATCAAGCCAGGTGACCAACCCTGGTTCAATGAAGAGTGCAGGAAGGCATGCCAGGAACAGCACCAGGCATACCTCAACATGAGGTGTCAACCTGGTGAGACTACAACCCAGGACTACTTGGGTGCCAAACTGCGTAACAGCATGCGATAGACTGAGCTAAGCGATCCCACAACCAACGGATCAGATCTAAGATCTGCAGTCCTGCCACATCCAGTCGTGAATGGTGGTGGACAATTAAACAACTAACTGGAGGAGGTGGCTGCACAAATATTCCCATCCTCAGTGACGGGAGAGCACAGCAGATCAGTGTGAAAGATAAGGTTGAAGCATTTGCAACAATCTTCAGCCAGAAGTGCCGACTGGATGATCCATCTCTGCCTCCTCCTGAAGTCCCCAGCATCACAGATGCCAGTCTTCAGCCAATTCGATTCACTGCGCGTGATATCAAGTAACGACTGAAGGTATTGGATACTGCAAAGGCTATGGGCCCGGACAACATTCAGGCAATAGTACTGATCAGCTGTGCTCCAGAACTTGCTGCGCCCTAGCCAACTTGTTCCAGTACAGCGATAACACTGGAATCTACCCGGCAATGTGGAAAATTGCCCAGGTATGTCCTATGCACAAAAAGCTGGACAAATCCAACCCAGTCAATTACTGCCCCATCAGCCTACTCAATCATCAGTAAAGTGATGGAAGGTATTGTCGACAGTGCTATCAAGCAGCACTTGCTGAGCAATAACCTGCTCAGTGACGCTCAGTTTGGGTTCCGCCAAGGGCCACTCAGCACCTGACCTCATTACAGCCTTGGTTCAAACATGGACAAAAGAGCTGAACTCCAGAGGTGAGGTGAGAGTGACTGCCCTTGACATCAAGGCAGCATTTGTGTATGGCATCAAGGAGCCCGAACAAAACTGGAGTCAATGGGAATCGGGGAAAACTCTCTGCTGATTGGAGTCATACCTAGCACAAAGGAAGATGTTGTGTTTGTTGGAGGTCAATCATCTCAGTTCCAGGACATCACTGCAGGAGTTCCTCAGGGTAGTGTCCTAGGCCCAACCATCTTCAGCTGCTTCGTCAATGACCTTTCTTTCATCATAAGGTCAGAAGTGGGGATGTTTGCTGATGATTGTACAATGTTCAACACCATTCGCGACTCCTCAGATACTGAAGCAGTCTGTGTAGAAATGCAGCAAGACCTGGACAATATCCAGGCTTGGTTTTTTTTAATTCATTCATGGGATATGGGCATCGCTGGCCAGGCCAGCATTTATTGCCCATCCCTAATTGCCCTAACCGAGTGGCTTGCTAGGCCATTTCAGAGGGCATGTCAGAGTCAACCACATTGCGGTGGGTCTGGAGTCACATGTAGGCCAGACCAGGTAAGGACAGCAGATTTCCTTCCCTAAAGGACATTAGTGAACCAGATGGGTTTTTACAACAATCGGCAATGGTTTCATGGCCATCATTAGACTAGTTTTTTTTAAGCTAGTTGATAAGTGGCAAGTAACATTTGTGCCAGGCAATGACCATCTCCAACAAGACAGAATCTAACCATCTCCCCTTGACATTCAATGGCATTAACATCACTGAATCCCCCACTATCAACATCCTAGGGGCTACCATCGACCAGAAACTGAACTGGAGTAGCCATATAAATACCATAGCTACAAGAGCAGGTCAGAGGCTAGGAATCCTGTGGCGAGTAACTCACCTCCAGTCTCCCTAATGCCTGTCCACTATCTACAAGGCACAAGTCAGGGGTGTGATGGAATACTCTCCACTTGCCTAAATGGGAATATCACCACCTACAAGTTCCCCTCCAAGCCACACACCATCCTAACTTGAAATTATATCGCTGTTCCTTCACTGTTGCTGGGCCAAAATCCTGGAATTCCCTTCCTAACAGCACTGTTGGTGTACTTACCCCCAGATGGATTACAGCGGTTCAAGAAGGCGTCTCACCACCACTTTCTCAAGGGCAATTAGGGATGGGCAATAAATGCTGGCCTGGCCAGTGACGCCCACATCCAGTGAATGAATAAAAAATAATTGCCCAACATCGCTCCATCTCAGCTCATCTGCTGCTGAAACCCTCATTCATGCCTTTGTTACCTCCAGCCTTAACTATTTCAATGCACTCCTGGCTGGTGTCCTACATTTTACTCTCTCTAAACTTGAGGTCATCCAAAACTCTGATGCCCATGTCTTAGCTCGCAATCCTGTTCACCTATCACCCCTGTGCTCTCTGATCTACATTAGCTCCAATTAAGCAATGTATTTATTTTAAAATTCTCATCCATGTTTTCAAATCCCTCCATAGCCTGACCCCTCCCTATCTCTGTAATCTCCTCCAGTTCCACAACCCTCCAGGATATCTTCACTCCTCTAATTCTAGCTTGTTGAGCACCCCTGATTTTAATCGCACCACCATTGGTGGCCATGCCTTCAGTTCCCTAGGCCCTAAGTCTTGGAATACCCTCCCTACACCTCTTTGTCTCTTTACCTGGCTTTCCTCCTTTAAGACGCTCCTTAAAACCTATCTTTTTGACCAAGCTTTTTGTCAACTGACCTAATATTTCCTTTTGTGGTTTGGTGTGATATTTTGTTTCATACTGCTCCTGTGAAGCGCCTCAGGACATTTTATTACATTAAAGGCACTATATAAATATAACGTTGTTGTTGTATCACAGAGGATTGCACAGGATAATTGAGGGAGTGTAATCCCTTTCTGTTCGCAAAGATGCCAGGTTGGTGATGGGCAGCATACAAGTCAATGTGGGTACAATCTATGGCACCTTGAGGTCGATGACACCTATAGCACTGTACTCAGCTTCTACAGCAGGACTGGAACCCTTGACTTGCTTACTCAGAGGAAACAGAGCCAATTACCGAAAATCATTTTTAGGTAACATGTCATTGGGAGCTGCTTAGCAACATCAGCCATTTTATAAGCTCGCAGCTGTTCTCTGCGGCAAGCTTGAAAGAAGGCAAGGCGCACGCGTGACTTGTCCGCTGCTCAGCGCCCGCAATATTTCACGCGGAGGTTCATTTGAATGGAGAGGGTGGAACGGCTGCCCCCGTTGACGTAGAGGGGGTGACCGCTCCATCCCTGGCAATGGCGTCCGGCAACATCGCGCAGGCACCGGCACCATTTTTAAAGGGCTTCAATTGTAATATTTAAAGGCGTCGCTGCAATTAAAAGTGGAAATTAAATTTAAATGTAACTTGGAAACCCCTCTCCCACCCCACCCCACCCCAAACCCCACTGACTATACAATAAATAAAGTGACCTATCCCCCAAAAAAAACACCTTTTGCTATGCCGAACTTTCACCCCCCCCAACATCAGCACCTTTGACCCTCAACCCCTTCCGACTATCCCCAACGACCAATTGGAATGGTGTTCACTGTGCACCACGCCCCCTGCCCCACCACCACCGTCCTGAAAATTTCAGTCCTCCCCCTCCCCACCAGTGTCACGCCACAGACATCCGTACGGCCATCGGGTTAACATAAGGTCATTTGCATTTAGTAAATTTGATTTTAATATTAAAATGAAGGCCCTGCTGCTGAGCGGGGGGAGGTGGGTGTGCCTCCGAGGCCTTGCTGCCGGTGGTAAAATGCATCGGGGCCTTCCCAGCGCGGGGGTCATGGCGGGCCTCTCCTGGAAGAATGTTCCGGGCCCCCCTGCCACGACTCCTGATGTTGGAGAGCTGGTAAAATGCAGCCCATCAGATGGAATCTTCCCAGCCCTGTGGAGGCAGCTTCGGAGGCAGGAGGAGGCATGGAAAATTGGACCGAGCCATGTCAGGTTCACTCCCAGATGTGTTCCTGCCTCCAGGAGATTTTCCCGGAGGTGGGTTCCCTGCGGCACGGGCTGCCCACCTATCCCACAAGGGGTAGCCAATCAAGGTATCTATAAGAGCATTTAGCCTTTAATTATGCACAGCAGTGCAATCTTACGAAAGGCACTTGGGCGCCGCACTGTGTCAGGAGGCCAGCAGTGCATTGGAGGTAGCCTCATGGCGGGAGGACATTGGAGGCTGCTGTCTATGCAGCTATCATTGAGCCACAGGGCTAAAGTGGGCATAGCTGTAGCCAAAAGCATTCTTCTGATGGTTTTAATGGCTCTGGGCCTTCATTTTTATTAATTACTTTTTTTTTCAACAGTATTTCCATTTTGAGGGGCCCTTGTGCTTTCCATCTGCTTCAGCATCTCCTACCTCTCCCATTCGGGCTGCCTGCAAATATTCCCAATACCTGAAAATTTTTGAAGTAGAGAAGATTCCGCCAGTTGAGTCAGATTTTGCCATGAGTGATGAATGAAAGGCACCCGGTGTTCGTGTTCCTTGCACTTGACCATAGATTTCCTATAGATGTTGCTGTTAGCAGGACATCCAAGTGCCACAGTGTCCTCGACAGGGTGTATGGGACCTGAGTGAACAGGGTAAGCAACTGTGTATCAACTTACCCAATTAATTTGAATAATTGTTAACAAGCAAAGCACAGTCTGAACCAGGAAGTGAAAGTTAGAATATTTAATTCAATGTCAAATCAAGTACAAGTAAGTGAAATAGAGAAAAAAAAATTGGAATAAGAGAGATAAATTCATTCACATTTTTAAAAAAATCTCTAACAATACTTAAAAGCTAAAGGAATGAGATTCCACACTTACAAAAGTTAATTTTCAGAGCCAGAGAGGTTGTTTGGTGTTAATTTAAAAGGATACTCAGACTGGAATGTTTTGAACTTAACGTTCTGTGTTATGGAGGTTAGTCCATGGGCAGATTCTTTGGGCCCTGCCGAAGTTGGGAACGGAGGTGGACAGGGCCCGAAAATATAGGCATGTCGTTTTCAAAACCCCTTTCCCGGTGTCAGCCATTTTTGCCGAGGCAGCTTTGGAGCCGGCAGGGCTACTCGCCCCTATAATGTGGGTAGCCAATTAGGCTTATTAAGAGCCTTGGTAAGCATGGGTAAAGGAGACCAACTGGGATCTTCCAGTCGGCCTCTATTTTCCTGTTGCAACGGGGGAGCAGTTTAACTACCTAGAGGCAGGCACCCAGGGACAGGCTGGGGGTCCAGTACTCCAGGCAGGCCTACAGGCCCTCCCTGCCTGCCTCGGTGTGGGCGCAACCAAAGGCCATCCTGTTGAAGGATTCCCCCAACCCTTTGCACACCACAGTGATGGCCTGGCTGCTTTTCTGCTTCTTAATTAAACTTTTCAAAAAAATTGGTGAAAGGGTGAGTATATATTGAAGCACACGCTCAGTTACTTACCCTCTATTGCAGGCTGCTGCTCCTCTCAAGCTGGAAGGCCTATAATTGTCCCTCCAGCTTCAAGAGCCCACCCACCGCCCTTAATTGGACAGGGAATCTGTCCCCATGCCAATTAAGAAAGTGCCCTGGTCAAAATTTCAAAGAGTGACTGTTTCCTCTCAGGGGTAGGTTTGGGACTCCTGTTTCCTGCCCCCAAGGTGAAAATTCAGCCCCATTTCTATGACATCAGTATAGGAACGTCATTCCATTCAAAACCTTTGAATGGGGAGCCAGATAGCAAGATGTTTTTGTGCAGCTTACAAAGGGGTGGCACATCTCGGATAGCAGCTTGCCTATTTTCACGTTTGACTGCAGATATGCAGAAGTTGCTATCTGATTTCTGTATAAATCATGATGAGCGCTATTACTCTCACCATTAATTTCACAGCAAAATCTACCTTTACAGATGCTGTTGTAGCAATTTGGAAACAAACCTCAAATTCTGTTTCTGAAGTTACCACTCTTAAATAACTGCAGTCTTTGTAGCACTTGCTTTATTTAAATACCACAAATTCTAACTTTATGCTGAAGAACCCCATTTTCAATGCATCCACCTAGAGGTAAGTGCTTCCATGATGTTCCAATTGAATACACCTCTGAGGCACAATTCAGCAATGAAATCATCATGTTTCAGTTAGCTTTATATTTTCTTTGTGCCTGGGGACGAGAAACTCACAAATTTAGATTTATGAAATGAAAGCTCATTAAGGGAAATATATTTTAATGCATTTTTAAAGCAGGTTAAAATAAATGCAAAGATGCTATTCAGAGTCCTTCACAGAGCTTTATAAGGACAGAAGATCTTCAGTATTTATTTAATATTTGTATATTTTTCCAGAGGGAATATCCTTTAATGGAAACAATTAGATAAAGTGGAATTGTTTTTGCATGATCGGGCCTGAATTGATTATAAAATATACTTTTGAAATCCCGAAAAAAGTGGTAATTCCCACATTTTACATGGTACTTTGTATTTCAATTGATACAAGTGTTCTTTATCTTGCTGGTTTTTGTATTAACAGTTATATGACTGGAATTTGTTATCTCCCTGCCTGCCTGCTGAGGTTCAGGCTGCAGTTCACACTGACCGAGCCTAGATTTTCCAAAACCACAAGGTCTTTAAAACTACAGTTGCATGTCATAAGTGGAGTATGTTTGTTCCTGATGAATATTATTAATCACTTTATAGTGAAAGCATTTGCAAGGCTACAACGGGAAAGATTACTTTAGATTTCAATGTAATGGTATTTTACTTTAAAGCTGATGTCTTTTTTTGATGCAATGAAAAATGTTTATACAGGCCTTCTTTAAAGGGATTTGGTTGACATGACAGTGTGTCTCACAAGACAGTTTAATATGACTATCAGCAGCAGAATAGAAGATGGCACAATCAGAAATGGAATGTTATTTTACTATGGCAATTATGAAACTGAAAATTATTTATATTCATCATAGTTGGCGTGAAGATAATGTTAAAGACTTGAAAACTGTATTTTGGAAGTTCACATTCCACTATCTACTGTATCCGCACCAAGATGACCCATTCCAGAAAATCAGTATGGTGCAATTTAAACCGACGTATGGCATTCTTGGCGATTCTACATGAATTTGCTCAGAACACTCTGGTATACAGCAACGACACATTGTTGAACTTTAAAGTATGAGTGGTCTCAAGCTGCATACATGAGCTCCGAACATACTGCATAGGAGTGAGTATTCAAAGTAATTTTGATTTCAGCTGTGGAGCAATTTTAACAAATCATTCTGGAAGCAGGAACTTGACATGGAACCAGTTGCACAGCCATTACTAATACGCCATTGAATTAAATAGACAACTACCACTGAACAAGCTGCAAAAATGAATGTACTTTAACTAAACTACCAACACACACAGATGGCCATCCATAGAAAGGAAAACATAGCAGCTGTAGATGTGCACCATCTTTTCTTATTAATTCTCCAAATTTTGAATTACTTTCTTCCACTTTTTCGATACTTTATACCACACATAGTTTCCCAAGTGAGAGTGTGGGCAGATGGACATTTGTACATTATAGCATTCTGCTGCTCTTCAGTCGAAAACTCGGAGCAGCAGGTTGATATGTGCGAAGATTTTCATCTGTGCAAAGTCAACATTCAACATTCACTGACATGATCCACCAGAGTCACCACAGTCACTGTATGGGGAGACAGACGAATTACTATCAAATACAAAGCACAGCTGCATCAGATGTTAAACTGGTCCAAATTGATCCAAATTTGGATCTTTCCTAATCTATCTACATTGGACCAATTTGAACACATCTGTAGTACTTCAAAGTGTTTACATGCTGTAGAGATGTCACACCAACATATTTAATGCATATCAATCAGACAAAGTTAAAAACTTTCCAGGAAAAGCTAATGAGGCATGTTTACTTAGTTCAATAAGGGCACGTCAATGTGAAAACTCACTGAAACATGCATTGTTGAAAATAGGCTTTTTAAAAATATCTAAGATTTTCCTAAGGCCAACTGAGATCAGTGGTGGATTGGGACAGCTGTACACACAAGGTGCACAAAGATGGGGAGTTACTAGCTAGGCGTTTTAGAAGTTTACGTCATGATCTAACCCAGGAACAAATCCAACAAGAGAAAACTTACACAGCACAGTTACACAATGCAAGCTGGACATATTGATGCCATCCTAACCTGAACACTCTTCAGGAAGGCAAATGATTGGTATTTAAAAGTAGAATGAAATGTCAAAGTCTGTATTTTTCCCTGAACGTGAGGTTCAAGTATTCTGACAAAATGTTTTATTTGTGGATAAACTATTCAAACTTATAATTTTCTAAAATAATTTCCCTTTAATTACAATATTTAAACTGCACTAAAACCTATTATTTTGTTGCAACTTTCTTTTTATATAGTCAGATTTATTTCTAAGATCAACTTTATTCCAGAAAAGTTTAGTCTATTTTTGTAAAACCTTGCGACAAAACAATTTGGACAGCATTCTGCTTTTCTGACGTCAAGAAAATGCATGAAGCTCCATTTGATAAAGCGACTTCAGACAAACAATTTTGGGCACAATTCTGTTTACATTCATGTCGGTCTGAGACATGGTTACTTGGCTATTGAAGTTGTTCCAAATTCATGGAATGCAGGCTAAAAATAACTCAAGTGTGTAGTGTTAGTCAGTTGTCATGAGACATGTACTTTCACAGCACAAGCATAGTCTAAGGCTTGAATGCTTTTAACTCTGGGCTGTTATTATATAGCCTTAATAGACCTGTTCAACTAAGGATACCAGCTTAAAGTCTGAAGGCCCTTTTTAGTCACGGTGGCAGTCAGCGTGACCTAAAGTTTAAGATCACAAACACAACACCATTTGTTGGTACACCCACTAATATTAAAAAGAATATAGGGCATATTTCACTTGAAGTTATTCTGTAATGTAAATGACTGTGATTCAATTCATAAGTTGGAACTTAAAGGCCATGAAGAATAATCCCATGAATATATCCAGCAGTGAAAAGAGCTGAATTATTTGCACAGTCACAAGTGCAATCAATTCTCTACCGTACTGCTTATCAGCAGCATTTAATTTATTCCACAGGTGTGGCATAAATTATGATAATGTAAGAATGTTAAACTAAGTTTATTTTTGATATTAATCCATATCTCAGTCCAAAGTATAGAAACATGAAATGCATCCCAATATTTCCAGTTCTTTAATCAAAGGGCTTACCCACTCTTCGGAAAATGTGTTTTTGAAAATGGTTGAAGTTAGAATTTCTGAAATAGAAACAGAAAATGCTGGAAGTGCTGAACAGGTCTGGCAGCATCTATGGAGAAAGAAACAAAGTTAATGGTTCAGGTCTGTGACCTTTCAGCATTTCGAAATTTTCTGTTTTTATTTCAGATTTCCAGTATATTGCTTTTGTGTTAGAAATTCTGGACATGGTTAATTTTTTTCCAAACTATTGATTTTAAAATAAATGGTTGTCATCCTTCCATCTATGAAAGATGATGGACACACAGCAAACAATCCATTTTGATGGGGTGTCTTCTCTTGGTGCACCTTTGTTGATAACTGTGAAGGCCAATCCTTGAGAGGCAGGTTCTGTCACAAGTGCCTCATGTGAAGCTGCCAAGTGATGCTGTGCGTTGTTGTTTTCGGCATTGGCGCCTGGTCATTGTGGTAGTGCACACCAGTCCACAGTATGCGTCACCCTTTCCCTCCTTCACCAGCTAGTGACTCCCAGGTGCGATAGTCCACATTTAGGGCCTTCATGTCATGCTTGCAAACATCCTTCAAAGCGGAGCTTTGGGTACTCTATTGGTCATCTGGCCCTGGCTACCTCACCATACAGAAGGTCCTTAGGTATGCAACTGTCTTCCATTCTGCGGATGTGTCCGATCCACCAAAGCCGCCTCTGTTTGATTAGTGCTAAAACACTTGGGAGTTTTCCCTTTGACAGGACTGCTGCATTTGTGATCTTGTCCTGCCAGGATATACCCATAGTGAGGCACAGACAGCCAAGATAGAAATTATTGAGCTTCTTTTCCTAGTAGCTGTAAGTCACCCATGTTTCACAGCCATGAGTCGGACATCTTCCAGACTGTGCTTGACACTCTCCTGCAACTTCCTGTCATGGATGAGTAGGATGAAGAACCCTCATCACTGGAGCTCGAGAAGGCCATAGACTGCCTAGCGCATAGTAAGACCCACGCCAAGGACAGAATCCCATCTGAACTGCTCAAACACGGAAAGTCCCATCTATTGCCACACCTTTATGACCTTCTCCTTCACTGCTGGAAAGTAGGCTCTGTTCCACAGGAGATGCATGATGCCAAAACCATGACACTATATAAAAACAAAAGTGAGAAGAGACTGCAACAGCTACAGAGGCATCTCACTCTTTAGCATCACAGGGAAGGTCTTTGCTAGGGTCATACTTAAAAGACTCAATTTACTTGCAGACGAAGTGTACCCAGAAGCACAATGTGGTCTCTGTGCCGGCAGATCTATTGTGGACACGATCTTCTCCATACGCCAGCTGCAAGAGAAGTGTAGGGAACAAAATATAGCCATTTACCTTACTTGCGTAGATCTCACAAAGGCATTTGACACTATCAACAGAGCAAGGCTGTACAAGATTTTGGGAAAAATTGTCTGTCCACCGAAGCTCCTCAGTCTCATCTACTCCTTCCATGACAACATGCACTGCACTGTACAGTTTGATGGCTCCATTTCCGACAGTTTCAGAGTGAAGAATGGAGTGAAACAGGGTTGAGTCCTAGCCCCCACTCTGTTTGGAATCTTCTTCTCCATGCTCCTGACCTTTGCCTTCTCTGCAGATATGGAAGGAATCTACTTGCACACTAGGTCAGACGGCAAGCTCTACAATCTATCAAGGCTGAAAGCGAAGACAAAAACACACCATGTCCTGATCAGAGAGCTCCTCTACCCTGATGATGCTGTGCTAGTCGCTTACACGGAAACTCAGCTGCAAAGACTCATGGATTGTCTCTCTCATGCCTGTAACTTGTTTTCCTTGACTATCAGCATCAAGAAAACCATGGTTATGGGACAAGGAGTTGCATTTCTGCCCCGATCACATTAAATAACACCCCACTGGAATTGGTTAGCAAATTCTGCTACCTTGGGTCCACGGTGACAGACAATCTGTCCCTTGATGCAGAGCTCGATACAATCATAAGGAAAGCAGCTACCACCTTTGGCCAACTCGCGAAACACGCATGGGATAACACCAAGCTGACCCTTGGGACCAAGCTGATGGTTTATACGTTTTCAGCACCTTGTTCTATGGCTGTTAAAATAAATATAAATATAGAAATATAAATACAAATCTTTCTTTCTAGAAGGCTACACTTTCAGTACTTCTGAGTCCTGGAGGTATTTGGGATGGCAGAAACAAATTATTAAAATATACTAAGTTCAGAGCATTAACTGACATAGTTCGAGCAATTCAACTGAATGAAAAGTGTTTATGATATCCCACTTAGAACAATAACCACTTGCTATCATATAGCACCTTTAACATAGAAAAAACATCCAAAGGCGCTTCACAGAAGCAGAATCAGGCAAAACTGGATGCTAAGCCAAAGAAGGTGATATTAGGACTGGTGACCGAATGCTTGGTCAAAAAGGTAAGCTTTAAGGAGGGTCATAAAGAGGGCGTTGAGGGACAGAAAGGTTAAGGCAGAAAATTCAGGTGTAGGTCCTAGATGGCTGAGGGCACACCTGCCAACAATGGAGTGAAGGGAGGAACAGGATGCATAAGTTACCTTCTGCAAAATGTAAACAGTGACAGTAGTGCATTGGAGGTATAAGGGCTCCCATTTTGCTTAGTGCTCGACAGTGAGGTGCCTTCATAGGCACCAAGGCTGGATCTGCCATTTTAGCTCTAGCTGAATTTTCAGACTGCAAATACAGGCCAGCAATGTGCATTCAAAACTGTTAGAGTGCACAGACCTTCTAATAACCTCAGGGAACATCTAGCCATGCTGGAAAAGTTACAAACCCAACTTTACGCAAATAAAGCATGTACAAATCTCATTCCTGTGCAGGTATCTGTTATTAATATACAATAACTAGTGAAAATGGAACAGATTCAGCTGTAAGGGACATACAATAATGGAGGTGATGTTACAAATAAATGAGGTGCAAATACTCATACTTTAAGTTGTTCACATCATATAACCTTATGGGACATTGCTGGTGCACAATTCTGGTGATGTTTGCCCACTATCAACATCCTGGGGATTGCCATTGACCAGAAACTGAAATGGACCAACCACATAAATACTGTGGCTACAAGAGTAAGTCAGAGGCTGGGAATCCTGCAGTGAGTAACTCACCTCCTGACTCTCCAATGCCTGTCCACCGTCTACAAGGCACAAGTCAGGAGTGTGATGGAATACTCTCCACTTGCCTGGATGGCTGCAGATCCAACAACACTCAAGAAGCTTGACACCATCCAGGACAAAGCAGTTGACTTGATTGGCACCCCATCCACCACCTTCAACATTTACTTCCTTCACCACCGATGCACAGTGGCAGCAGTGTGTACCATCTACAAGATGCACTGCAGCAAATCACCAAGGCTCCTTAGACAGTATCTTCCAAATCCGTGATCTCTACCACTTAGAAGGACAAGGACAGCAGATGCATGGGAACACCGCCACCTGCAAGTTTCCCTCCAAGCCACAGACCATCCTGACTTGGAACTATATCACCGTTCCTTCACTGTCGCTGGGTCAAAATCCTGGAACTCCCTTCCTAACAACACTGTTGCCGTACCTACACCACATGGACTGCAGCGGTTCAAGAAGGCAGCTCACCACCACCTTTTCAAGGGCAATTAGGGATAGGCAATAAATGCTGGCCTAGCCAGCGATGCCTACACCCCATGAATGAATAAAAAAGTATGTGTCACTGCACTTCAAAAAGTTATCAATCATCTGAAATGATTTGAGATTCAAACAACATGGTAAGGCCTATATAACTTACAATAATTATTTTTCAAAAATACATTTCACATTTTGTGCCTGCACCTGAATGATATAAATTGATTGTATTATGCTGCTCGGTGATAATTAAAATGTTACAAATTATCTGAAATGCATCCGGAATTTTACTATTATAAAGATGGAGTAGGCTTATAATTCTTTTTGCCTTAACAATTAAAGGTAACCTGAAAACTATAATTTGTTCGCTATTATTGTTCCCTTTTTGAATTACCAATTAACAGTTGAGTAGAAAGCAATACCCAAACACACCTTAAACCAATGATTTAACAATCAATGTAAATTTACATGTGCAGTTATAATGAGAAGTAGCTTCCCAATATCAATTAACTAACAGACATGATTCTTCTCCTGATCATTCCAATAATAGTCATGGGCTGTAATATGTGAACAAGCCACACAATTAAAGAGAATGTTCCTGGATATGAAATACTCTTTAATGTGAAGTACGTATTTCTTGTTGACCTCCACGTGTTTATTCATTAACGTGATATCGGAAAGTTTTCAAAGTTCAAAGGTACTCCCAAATCATACAGCAATACAGTTCGTCTGCACTGTTTGAGGAACTATAACTCGACTAGTTTTCATACTTGGAAGGGATCATGAAGGACACTTATTCAGTACTGAACAGCAGGATATTTTATTGTATACTTAAGATCTATTTAATGTGCATTGTCATGACTTCCTACAATATGATGGACCAGCCTAGTTGGCACCTTTTCCAATACCTTTTTGAACTGGGTGAACAACAGGAAATCCAATTTCCAAACAGATGTGAGAATAATTTGTTTGATTTTTCTTAAGCCATTACTTTCTGCTGCAAAGGATTAATTAAGCATTTTTTCCCCTCAAAAGTACAAATCTAAACACCTCCCATTATCTACAGTTAGTGGATTCTTCTGGTAAATAGAGTTTAGTCGTGATGTCCTTCACAAGCTGCTGGCATAAACTGTCAGGATTAGTACAGGCAGCATTGTAACTTGTTCACTTTGCAGCTCTTATATTTAATTTCCTACCTGAAGGTAAGAATATAAAACAAAATAAACATTCATTTTATTTGTATTGGCATCATCATATCATTTTTCACTAGGCTAATCCCTAGGATGAGGGGATTGTCTTATGAGGAAAGGTTGAGCAGTTTGGGCGATATTTATTGGAGTTTAGAAAATTGAGAGGTTATATGAAACATAAAAGATTCTGAGGGGGCTTGACAGGGTAGATGCTGAGAGGATGTTTTTCCTCATGGGGGAATCCAGAACTAAGGGGCATAATTTCAAATTAAGGGGTCTCCCATTTAAGATGGAGATGAGGAGGAATTTCTTCTCTCTGAGGATCGTTAGTGTTTGGAATTCTCTTCTCCAGCAAACAGTGGCGGCTGGGTCATTGAATTTGTTCAAGGCTGTGTTAAACAGATTTTTGATTGACAAGGGAGTAAAGGATTATAGGAGGGCAGGCTGGAAAGTGGACTTATGGCCACAATCAGATCAGCCACGATCTTATTGAATGGTGGAGCAGGCACGGACGGCCCAATGGCCTACTCCTGTTCCTATTTCTTATGTTCTTTTGTTTTCAGGTATGCACAGCTCTAAATTAACAATGTAAATTATGTTGTTTTGCTGTTGTTACTGTTGGAAACTCTTTATTTCAAACATTCCATGTCCACCTAAGGTATATATATATATTTTAGAACATTACAGCGCAGTACAGGCCCTTCGGCCCTCGATGTTGCGCCGACCTGTGAAACCATCTGACCTACACTATTCCATTTTCATCCATATGTCTATCCAATGACCACTTAAATGCCCTTAAAGTTGGCGAATCTACTACTGCTGCAGGCAAGGCGTTCCACGCCCTTACTACTCTCTGAGTAAAGAAACTACCTCTCACATCTGTCCTATATCTATCACCCCTCAACTTGAAGCTATGTCCCCTCGTGTTTGCCATCACCATCCGAGGAAAAAGACGCTCACTATCCACCCTATCTAACCCTCTGATTATCTTTTATGTCTCTATTAAGTCACCTCTCCTCCTCCTTCTCTCCAACGAAAACAACCTCAAGTCCCTCAGCCTTTCCTCATAAGACCTTCCCTCCATACCAGCCAACATCCTAGTAAATCTCCTCTGCACCCTTTCCATAGCTTCCACATCCTTCCTATAATGCGGTGACCAGAACTGCACGCAATACTCAAGGTGCGGTCTCACCAGAGTTTTGTACAGCTGCAGCATGACCTCGTGGCTCCGAAACGCGATCCCCCTACTAATAAAAGCTAACACACCATATGCCTTCTTAACAGCCCTATTAACCTGGGTAGCAACCTTCAGGGATTTATGCACCTGGACACCAAGATCTCTCTGTTCATCTACACTACCAAGAATCTTCCCATTAGCCCAGTACTCTGCATTCCTGTTACTCCTTCCAAAGTGAAGCACCTCGCACTTTTCCGCATGAAACTCCATTTGCCATCTCTCAGCCCAGCTCTGCAGCCTATCTATGTCCCTCTGTACCCTACAACATCCTTTGGCACTATCCACAACTCCACCGACCTTAGTGTCATCTGCAAATTTACTAACCCACCCTTCTACACCCTCTTCCAGGTCACTTATAAAAATGACAAACAGCAGTGGCCCCAGTATATTCTGGGACAACTCAGTCATGGTCTTTTAAATTGGTTATTTCGATGATTTTGAGAACAATTTACTGAATAAATGATCACACCTTATTGGTCAGCAGTGATGTAGTGAATTAGGAAATTCTGGAATGGGACCATCATTGATGTAGACATTTTGAGTGGTGAGCTGAACCAATTAAGGACATTATTAATCTCTAGGATAATTTGCATCATTCGTAGTCATGCAAGTCCAATTATATGTAGTGCATTTTTTCCTTTCTCAAAATGGACATACTCGGATTCAAATTGCTGCAAGCTTCTATTTTAAATATTTTAAATATCACAGACTCTTACTGCTTCATACCAAGGCTCAACTGTACTCACAGGAAGGGAAGGAATGAGAAAGTTAAACACACACCAACTTTGTTTACAAAAGGGATGGAAATCATTTTAAACTTTCGAGTAACTTAAAATTCCTAGAACTGCATTCTGAAGCTTAATTAAAGCCAGAAACAATACAGTACTCAACATGAACCTAAAAAGGGTCAAAATCTTGACTGTTTACAGGAGGCATTTGGATGGTTGCTATGGTTTCATCTTATCCTCTTCTTGTCAATTTTGCCCTGAAGACATTCCACAAGAATTTACATGTATTAAATTTTAAACGTTACTATTTTTATAGCACTTCATTGTATGCACAATTAGCTTAAACTGAATTAATTGAGAAATTATCTTGCACATACTTTACAAGTGTAAAACTGATTATCACTTCTAAAATGGGTTTAGTTATCCCTAAGTTCCCTACCTTAACGTACATAAAAACTATAGGATATATTTTAAGCTTGCCTCCTGGGCATAAGACTGGCATTGCAGATCTGACCTCCATTATAAAAAGTGTCTGATTTTTATTTCCACTGATTATCATTGCAACTGAACTGCAATGCCAATTATACGCCTGGGTGGCAAGTTAAAAATGGACCCCTGTGAGATATAACAGGAGATAATACTAGCCTTATACATAAGTTTAACTTTTTGAAAATATGTAGGGACAGATTTTTGGCTTCACTGCCTGGGCAGTAATGTAGTGAAGTGGATCACCCGCCTTTTATAGATATAAATGGACTGAAAATAAGGCGGGATCTATAACGGATAGAAAATCCACTCTTGCCACGTTACCTTTACATCCCAGAAACATATGCCATGTGCTGCTTGCAACCACCAATACTGCCCTTACAACTGACAGTCGAGTTTCTTGGCCACAAATGTCATTGGATTCATTTTATTTCCAGTGTCCCCCTCCATGGTTTAAGGGAGTTGAGGTAACACTGTACTATCAACATCCCAAATATGATCAGTTCACTCAATGTAGATCAGGGATTGAACTTGGGATTCCCTAGTATATGTATGTTAGTACCAGGTGGTTCTTTTAATGAGAAAGTATGTTTTTGTAGCATAGGTATCGCTGAAAATATAACGTAACAGAGACATTATTATAATGTTGCTTGGGATGATCACGTCTTTAAAAAAATGTTTTGATTGTTGTGTATAATGACCAAGATAATTATAACCTTAGCATATCTTGAACTTCTGATTTTTGTTAAAACTGAAATGTTTATTCATCCTTAATGTCCTGTTGATGACTAATGAATTGGGTTAAATGCAAGTTTAAAGAAAAAGATAAGGAACCCAGGTCCTTTTCAGTTCAGAGTAATGGCCAATTCCTTTGTGTCCTTGTGATAGAGGTATCTATTTACAATAGGACTGATCAATTTTATATAGTACTGAGGTGTCCCTCAGATTCTTATCTCTAATAGTTACAGTGAAAGACCAGACCACCTCCAGCCAATTACTTCTGAAACAAAAGTCAGAATTATAACTTTGAAGCAGAATTGATTAGATTAGGTGCAACCACTGATCGGCTTGCCACAGCTACGGCTACCAATATAGACCACGTTTAACTTAGAAACAATCGGTAACTTGAAACTTCTGAATAATTCATTCAATTTGATCGCTTTCTGTTCATTCTCACAAGTTGACTCTTGCAAGTTATGTTTTTTTTTAGATTAGAGATACAGCACTGAAAAAGGCCCTTCGGCCCACCGAGACTGTGCCGACCATCAACCACCCATTTATACTAATCCTACACTAATCCCATATTCCTACCACATCCCCACCTGTCCCTATATTTCCCTACCATCTACCTATACTAGTGACAATTTATAATGGCCAATTTACCTACCACCCTGCAAGTCTTTTGGCTTGTGGGACGAAACCAAAGCACCCGGAGAAAACCCACGCAGGCACAGGGAGAACTTGCAAACTCCACACAGGCAGTACCCAGAATTGAATCCGGGTCCCTGGAGCTGTAAGGCTGCGGTGCTAACCACTGCGCCACTGTGCCACCCAAATGCAACAACAACAACTTGCATTTATGTAGCACCTTTAACGTAATAAAACGTCCCAAGTCACTACACAGCAAAATCTGACACTGAACCACATACAGAGATGCTAACAGGTGCCCAAAAACTTGGTCAAAAAGGTAGGTTTTAAGCAAAAATTAAAGCCAGAGACAGTGGTAAAGGAACAGAGAGGCTTATGGAGCGAATTACAGAGCTTAGGACCCAGGCAGCTGAAGTCGCAGCCTCTAATGGTGGAGCAAAGGAAATCGAAGATGCGCAAAGCCAAAATTGGAGGAGTGCAGAGATCTTGGAGGGTTGTAGGCCCAGAGCAGGTTACAGAGGTCAGGAGGGGTGAGGCTATGGAGGGATTTGAACATAGGGATGAGAATTTTAAAATCAATTAATACTGATTAGGAGGGTTTATGTTGAGACCGAGGATTAGATTTTAACTTCCGCCTTGTAAACAGGGTGGTGGAGTTTAAATGGAGGTTGTAGATTTACCACCCTGTTACTGTTCTATCATCATATTTCAACAACCTTCCACTGGGCTGCCAAGGCACCTGCCTGAATCAGGCAGAAACTCATCAATCTATGCAAATTATGGTCCTCTGAAAAAACGTAGGACTCCAATGCAATTTTAACTACCTACTATGTCAACCTTAGAAGTTCCACTAAGTAAAAACGATGATTGTAATCCGTCCTGGGACCTTTCTTGACCTCAGAGAGATCAGCCTCTGGGTGATTGGGTGTACGGAGTTAAAACTGCTCCTTTTTTTCCTTGAGTTAATCTCCCCACACTTCCTACAAAGGCATGCTTGATGCTATGTGCCTGTGCTAGCTGGTACAGAGAGGATAGCAGTAATTTGGAGAGCATGGAGGTTGAGTAATTGAAATTAGTGGAAGTGGAATTAGAATATTGCAGATTTCTCTACCAATTTACAATGGTAGATGCCTGGATCAAAGCCAAATCTACCCGAGATGGATCTTACTGACACGAGAGTCACTTGGATACCATTCGTCTGGCCATTTATAGTGGAAAATTGAGGTCTGATTTCAGGGAAAACTACCTCAATGGCCAGGAGTAGAATGGGCATCTCTTATTTATACAGATCAGGAAGTCCCTAGTTCTTATAATAATTGGCCACAATACCCCAAGTTTAAGAGAGGAAAGATTAACTAGATTTCTGCTCCTGATCGCCACCCAGTAACATCTGCAAGTAATGTGTCCATGTGGACTTCAGGTGGAGAGAAGGTTGGCCATGGCTGTGATACTCCCTACCATAAAATAGCCTATTGACATTGTTGAGGCTCTTACAAAATTAATTGCACTAGTACAAATTACTGGAGGATGACTATTCGAATTGAAATTGATGCATTCAGGGAAGGAGGAAGGGAGAAAACTGGAGAAGAAGAATGGTTCAATATCAATCCATCCCTCATTTGCTTTACAAACAAAGTCTTATAAAGAAAGACGTGTGTTTATATAGCATCTTTCATAACATCAGGACAGCACAAAGCACTTTACGTCCAATGAAGTATTTCTTTGAAGCACAGTCACTGCTGTGATAAAGAAAAGAAAGACTTGCACCTTTCATGATCTTAGGACATCCCAAAGTGCTTTACAATCAATGAAGTACCTTTGAAGTGTAGTCACTGTTGTAATATAGGAAATGCAGCAGCCAATTTGCATACAACAAAACAGCAATGTGATAATAACCAGATAATTTATTTTAGTGATGTTGATTGAGGGATAAACATTGTTTGGAACACCAGGAATAACTCCCCTGCTCTTCAAAGTAGTGCCTTTGAATATTATATGCCTACGTGAGAGAATAGACAGAGTTGGTTTAATAGCTCATCTGAAAGATGACACCTCCAAGAATACAGCCATCCCTCTATACTGCACTGCTGTGGCAACCTACATTTTTGTGCTCAAGTCGCTGGAGTGGGACTTGAACTTACAACTGTCAAAACTGAGAGGCAAGAGTGCTTCCAACAGAGCCACAGCAGAAACTGGCAGCACAGTAATGTCCCAAAGACAGCAATGAGATTATCTTTTTTAGTGCTGATGATTGAGGATTGGGAAATCAGATTGGGGGTGTAGAGAACTCACTTTCTCTTCGAAATAATGCCATGGGATGGTTTACATCCACTTGAGAGGGCAGATGGGGATGGAGATCCAACCAACCACAAATCAAGGCCAAGGCCCCTATTTTACTCTTGAGATCTGTTGATTTTCACTTATACATATTTTAAAACACCTCATTTTCAGCAATACAGTGAAAATCCAGGATATCATTTATTATTACTATTTGCCATGTTGTAGAGCATTCACTTAACTTAATTACCCATTGCATGAAATAACCTAAAAAATCTGGGAAGATTTCTAGGTGGAGGGAAGAGAAGGTATTCAATTCAATGCAGGGGGGTGGGGTGGGTAGGTAGGAGGGGGCTGCAGAGAGAGAGAGAGAAAGACAGAGACAGAGAGAGGTGGTGGTTTAAACTGAATATGTATGTCCTGGAAGATATTGTTAGTTATGAGCCCTAAGAGGAAGCAAAGATATGTAGATATATATGAGTTAATTAGCTGAGGGTCATTGGCATACACCTGAAACAACCCAATAAATACCTTAAGCCGTAATATAGATATTCCTGTGTGAGAGTAAAGTATTCTATCTTCATTCTCTTTTTTGTAAACTGGGAATTCCATTTTGAGCAATAGTACCTTCATCTTTGAATCCTGTGGAATAGCTATTCTAAAATAATAGCAGGAGCCCTGATAAAGGCCTCATCACAAGAATAGTCATCCATCATTCCTTTTGGATTATTTACATTGTATTCCTGTTACTTTAGTCAGGGTTTTTGAAATATTTATTTTAAATTCATCTAGGAAGGTATTCAATTGTTTAACAAGAGGTTGCACAGTAATAAGTGATAGGGAGGGCAAAATGTTTTTGTGTAACAAAGACAGATGAGCAGAGAATGTCTAATGTGTATTCATGAATAGTTCTCTTCTCTCAGCCTTCTTCAGAGTGGAAGAATAAGCGTGTTGTACAGCCATTGGGTGGAAGGCACAATAGTAACAGAATAAAATGGTCACTTTGGCTCAGGCTTCAGCCTGGCATAGACTGCCACCCTTCTGATATTGGCAGATAAAGATAAGGAACTGAGCTTTCTATTCTCAAAGTGTGGGGCCAACCAGACTGCACAAAATAATCTTTTCTGGTCATGGACATTCTTTAGTTCCTATGATATTGTCCCTTTAAGGATTAAGAGCAGTCATACCTGATAAGGGAACACCCTGTCTAATGGAAAAACTGAAACTGTTTTCTATCTTTGCTCACAGTATTCATTCCTCGTAATGGAAGGTTTTGATTTGTAGAATTCCATCTAAGACAAGGAATGTTTCTTTGTAAAGATCACACATTCTGAGATGTTTACATCTTTAATTGGCCAGTTATGCTCTGCATTGCATCAAAGAGTGCCAGAATAATACTAACATCCCACCAACTGATAATTTATCAGTATAAAATAGAAAATGTGTTGTACTTTTTGTTTCGAAACTGCAATTTGAAGTATGCTGGATTCATTTCAATTTCCATTCAGAATGTTCACTTAGCAGGAGTTTACCTAAAGAGGAATTAGTTGTACTGAGGTATGAGGAAGTCTGAAGATTTCCCTGCTATTTCTAAAATATGTTGTTAGTGATTGAGAATTTTTACTTTGAAGCAACAACAATTTGGAACAATACCTTAAGTTACAAGTGAAATTACTTGTTGTGTATTGATAGCCTGTAGATGCTTCTGATTATTCAGCAAGGTGAGAATTGAGAAACTTTTGGTATCGGTGCATTTTTGATGATTTATGTGAAATTCAGACTACATATAAAATTCAGTCCCGTTCTACAAATGTTGCATCTGACCAGTTGTGGTGAAGCCCGCTTACAATATTGAACTATCCCAATGTTAACAACAGAACAGATATCAATAAGTCAAAATAATGTACTGTACTGTGAGGCACAGTGATGCAGAGAATTTATCTCCACCAGAGGGTAGAGAATAGGGTTGCCAATTCTGGTTGGATGTATTCCTGGAGATTTCATTAAATAACCTGATGTCTCCAACTGTCCCAACCATAAAGCAGCTTTTTCCCCCCAACTCCAATACTTTTATTCCTCATAAATGGAAGTGTACAAAGAAACTGTGAAATAAACAATTTTGTTAATGCCAATATAATTTTTCTCAGATGTTGCTTGCAGCAGTGTCCACGAGATTAATCTTTAATTCCTGGAGATTGAATGGTGACTCCAGGACAATCCCGGACAGTTGGCAACCCTACTGGAGAAAGGTATGGAAAATCATACATTGACTAAAAGAAAAGTGTGGATCAATTTCCGGCAATAATAAAAGGAATATGTGCCATTATTTTTCCCTGATTATTGTTTCCCACCAATATCAGGTAACTTTATTTCAATATAGGAAATAGGATGACCTGGATTTTAACTGTACTGAGTTTCTGATGGGAAACAGCACCAGCAAGTTCATTTCCCTCTTACCTGCGCCAGCATGAAACTTGGACGATTTTAACAGCTGGGCAGCTTTAAAATCCAGTGAGTCAAATTACCACCGGAAAGCAGCAGAGCATTTTCTCCAAGCTTGCTAGGAAGAGAAATTGTAAAGTAATTGTGTCTGGCTTTTAATTAAAATGATTTGATTAATTCATAGTGCCATAGGTTCTAATAATATAACAGCCTGAAGTCAAAGCCTTAAATATTATGAATTTTCATAGCTCACAATCATTGGTAAAAGTTATTATTTTTGTTTGCACTGAGTTTTCAAGACTATTATCTTGTTTTTAAGGAATTTTTATTTGGGAGGCCTAACTAAATGACATAAGCAGTACGTGAGTTATTTTTTATTTAGTCTATCATTGAAGCATATTTAAGTGCTTTAAACAAACTGCATTCCCATAAATGGACAATGAATATCATTCAATCATCATCATAGTTGTGTGTTTTGCTAATAGTGTAACTGCAGTAGAGAGATGTTTATTGCACTTCATCACTGTGGAACAGAGAGGGATATTTATCTATCTACATTCTTTTGGGCCTCCTTATCTCGAGAGACAATGGATACGCGCCTGGAGGTGGTCAGTGGTTTGTGAAGCAGCGCCTGGAGTGGCTATAAAGGCCAATTCTGGAGTGACAGGCTCTTCCACAGGTGCTGCAGAGAAATTTGTTTGTCGGGGCTGTTGCACAGTTGGCTCTCCCCTTGCGCCTCTGTCTTTTTTCCTGCCAACTACTAAGTCTCTTCAACTCGCCACAATTTAGCCCTGTCTTTATGGCTGCCCGCCAGCTCTGGCGAATGCTGGCAACTGACTCCCACGACTTGTGATCAATGTCACACGATTTCATGTCGCGTTTGCAGACGTCTTTATAGCGGAGACATGGACGGCCGATGGGTCTGATACCAGTGGCGAACTCGCTGTACAATGTGTCTTTGGGGATCCTGCCATCTTCCATGCGGCTCACATGGCCAAGCCATCTCAAGCGCCGCTGACTCAGTAGTGTGTATAAGCTGGGGGTGTTGGCCGCTTCAAGGACTTCTGTGTTGGAGATATAGTCCTGCCACCTGATGCCAAGTATTCTCCGGAGGCAGCGAAGATGGAATAAATTGAGACGTCGCTCTTGGCTGACATACGTTGTCCAGGCCTCGCTGCCATAGAGCAAGGTACTGAGGACACAGGCCTGATACACTCGGACTTTTGTGTTCCGTGTCAGTGCGCCATTTTCCCACACTCTCTTGGCCAGTCCGGACATAGCAGTGGAAGCCTTACCCATGCGCTTGTTGATTTCTGCATCTAGAGACAGGTTACTGGTGATAGTTGAGCCTAGGTAGGTGAACTCTTGAACCACTTCCAGAGCGTGGTCGCCAATATTGATGGATGGAGCATTTCTGACGTCCTGCCCCATGATGTTCGTTTTCTTGAGGCTGATGGTTAGGCCAAATTCATTGCAGGCAGCCGCAAACCTGTCGATGAGACTCTGCAGGCACTCTTCAGTGTGAGATGTTAAAGCAGCATCGTCAGCAAAGAGGAGTTCTCTGATGAGGACTTTCCATACTTTGGACTTCGCTCTTAGACGGGCAAGGTTGAACAACCTGTCCCCTGATCTTGTGTGGAGGAAAATTCCTTCTTCAGAGGATTTGAACGCATGTGAAAGCAGCAGGGAGAAGAAAATCCCAAAAAGTGTGGGTGCGAGAACACAGCCCTGTTTCACACCACTCAGGATAGGAAAGGGCTCTGATGAGGAGCCACCATGTTGAATTGTGCCTTTCATATTGTCATGGAATGAGGTGATGATACTTAGTAGCTTTGGTGGACATCCAATCTTTTCTAGTAGTCTGAAGAGACCACGTCTGCTGACGAGGTCAAAGGCTTTGGTGAGATCAATGAAAGCAATGTAGAGGGGCATCTGTTGTTCACGGCATTTCTCCTGTATCTGACGAAGGGAGAACAACATGTCAATGGTCGATCTCTCTGCACGAAAGCCACACTGTGCCTCAGGGTAGACGCGCTCGGCCAGCTTCTGGAGCCTGTTCAGAGCGACTCGAGCAAAGACTTTCCCCACTATGCTGAGCAGGGAGATTCCATGGTAGTTGTTGCAGTCACCGCGGTCACCTTTGTTTTTATAGAGGGTGATGATATTGGCATCGCGCATGTCCTGGGGTACTGCTCCCTCGTCCCAGCACAGGCATAGCAGTTCATGTAGTGCTGAGAGTATAGCAGGCTTGGCACTCTTGATTATTTCAGGGGTAGTGCCGTCCTTCCTATCTACATATGAAGACCATATTTATTGATTGCGTAAACAAAACAGGGACCTAATTTTCCTATCAATGCAGAAGGGTCCTGTGGTCTCCAAAACCTCATTTAACCTTGAACCAGTACCTAATTAACTTCAATTTAAGTTAAAAAAAAAACTTTCAGAATGTTTTCTGTTGCTTCATGCAACACATTTTTATATGGGACGATTTCACAAGCACTAAACAAATGACCAGCCCCCACCACCGCCCAACCCCCAATCTCACTCTCTCATGCAAAGGTTTTCTCTCCTTTTACATACCTCATTTAAGGCTTGTGTACTAATCTGAGAAATTTAAGTAACATTAAAGAAAAGTTATTATTTCAAAAATCTTTGCCTGTACTATTTATCCTTTGCTTTTAATAACTGTAATATTAACTGCTGAAACTCCCATCCACGCCTTTGTTACCCACAGACGTGACTATTCCAAAGCATTCCCAGAGAGTCTCCTACATTGTATTGTAAGCCTGTTTACCCCAGGTACCTGTTTACCCCTGGTACTTTCCCCCAAATATTGTGGAATCTTGCCTTACTCTTGATATCAACGGCACATAACAAGGGAACATAAAGTATTTGTTCTCACAAACTACTTTTCTTACCTATTACCCAAACTATAGATATACTCACTATACTGGTAGTTGTTAACTCCATGCGCAAGAGTTCATCACCGTGCAGTCGGTTCGCCGAACGAGTTCTCTTCATGTTTTTTTTCCCTCAAAAACATACTTTATTCATAAAAAATTGTAAAATAAACATTACACAGAAGTTCAAATTTGACATTTCAGAAAGTGCATTCGAGATGAGATTCCTTTGATACAGAACATGAGGTGCCTCACAACTCTTGCCATTCCATTTTGTATACAATATTCATTGGCATTACATAGCAAAGTAACATTTACATGGTTTCCAGACCCTTGGTACACTATGGCGGGAGGACCTTACACAGTGGTCTTTCCCCATTGAGACTTTGCAGCGGCTGCACCAAGCTTTAGTGCATCCCTCAGCATGTAGGTCTGGACCTTGGAATGTGCCAGTCTGCAACACTTGGTCGTGGACAACTCTTTGCACGGAAGACCAGCAAGTTTCGGGCAGACCAAAGAATGTCTTTCACCAAGGTGATGGTCCTCCAGCAGCAGTTGATGTCTGTCTTAGTGTGCATCCCTGGGAACAGCCCGTAGAGCACAGAGTCCTGCGTTGTGGAGCTGCTCAGGATAAGCCTCGATAAAAACCACTGCATCTCTTTCCACATCTGCTTTGCCAAGACACATTCCAGAATGAGGTGGACGTCGGTCTTTTCCCCACAGCAGCCATCTCAAGGGCAGCGTGCAGAGGCGGTGAGACTCCTGGTGTGCAGGAAGGATCTGACGGGGAGGATCCTTCTCACCGTCTGCCAAGCTACGTCTTGATGCTTGTTTGAAAGATCTGGTGGTGAGGCATTCTGCCAAATGTGTTTGGCAGTCTTCTCAGGGGAACCATCCGACACAATCCACCATCTCCAGAGTTAGCGGTTTGTCCAGTCTTTCCCGCGTACTATCATCTAAGACCTCCATGATAGAGGACAGGAAGGACTGGGAGACCGTGCTGTCTGTGGGCTTCACGCCGTACAGCCCAGCAGAAAAGGCTTTGCTGATCCTTAGTATGTCAGTCTGTGATGATGTTACCGAGATGTCCTCTTCCTTCAGGCTGTTGATGACTGAGCTCTCTGTGTGTATCTTCTGGAAGAAGAAGCACGAGCACATTTCATCCTGCTCCATGGAGCAACTCTGGACTGGAAGATGATCTTGGAGGCCTCCGCAGCAAAGGCCTGCTTACTCTTCACCTCTTGGAGATCCTCCTTGACCTCAACACCCATCAACTGCAGTAAGAGCAGATTCTGAGTGCTTTTCTGGAGTTGAGACATTTCCCTTTGTCTCTCTCTCACCCACTGAATCCCTTTGAAGATGAAGAACCTCTTGATGTTCACCTTGATCGCTTTCTTCCAGTGTGCCGGAGACTCAAAGAGAGGTTTCATGGTTCTCCAACATTTGTAATCCCTTTTGAGTTTCTCAGTGTTCTCTGGGGTCAGCAGTGTTACGTTTGGCTTCCATGTCCCCCTGCCAACCTGCTGGTTGTCCTGTAAGTGACAGTCTGCCAGTAGGAGGCAATGGTCAGAGAAGAACACCGGTTTGACATTAGTGAATCCAACCATGAATGCACAGGACACAAACAGGAAGTCAATCTTGGAACAGACAGACTTGTCTGGTGTCGACCAGGTGTATCCACGCTGTGCCCCGTCTTCAGCTGAAGACTTCGTGCAGCTTGGCATCTTTTACTGTTTCCATCAGGAATCTGGGCATGGCGTCCATTTGACTGTTGGCTCTGCTGGATTGTCCAGCTGCATCAATGATGCAGTTGAAATCATCACCTAGAATGACTGGCCTGGATGTCGCTAGCAGCAGTGGGAGCTGTTGGAACACAGTCAGCTGCTCACTGTACCGAACTGGGGGGCACACGTTGATCAATAAGAGCGGAGCATTTTTGTACATTATGTCTGCTACGAGGAGGCGACCACCCACCACTTCCTTAACTTCGGAGTTGGTGACGTTGCCTCCGTGCAGCAGAATACCCAGAGCAGACGAACGGGAATCATTTCCCCCTAACAAGATCGATGGCCCGTGGGACCACCATCATGACCATTGCCTGTAAGTGCTGAGGTGTGGTATTCCACACTACTGCAGAAACAGTAGGTCGGCTTTGACCTTGGTAAAGTAATCAAAAGTCGAAACACATCGCTTAGTCGACTTAACGCTATGCACATTAATGGAAGCCATCTTTAAACTCATTAAAACTGGATGTTGCTTACCACACCAGGTGTTATTAGTCCCAGTCCTTGGGCTTTTTCTGCTTATCCATAGTATTTGCCAAATGTTGCACAGTTGTTGGGCTCAGAAAGCTGTCCTGGTCACCCATGGGGGGTTTGTTCCGCCAGGGTGACATCGGGGGTGGGATGGGGGGTGCAGGTGCAGTTTCTTGTAGGCAGCAAGGTTTGGGCTGTCGCTGCTGGTGGTGTCTCTCCCCTCTGTTCCTCCTCGAGGACTTTGCTGCTCCTGGCTTCCTGGAGCAGGGGTGCGCTGGACGTCTCACTGCACTTGGCACTTTGGGGTTGGGCTGTGCTAGGCCCTTCGCTGCTTCCAGTATTTCGGAGCTGGGGGGGCCTTCTCTTCCAGCTGCTTTGCGTTCTGCTGCTGCTTTTGCTGGTGTTGGCTTTCCTGCCCTTCCTCATCCAATGAGGAGTAGCCACTGTAGTCTGTCTCAGATATTAGCCTCCTCTTTCCACTGATTTGCGTGGTGGTCTGTTCCCTTATTTTGCGCCTTCTTCTTTGTGGTTTTCCTCTTTACCACTTGCCACTCACCTGGTTGTCCCTCTGCTGGCTCCTGTTCCATTGACTCTGTCTGCTGAGGAGGAGGCTCAGGGCACAGAGTTGGTGTTTGGCTGCTTACTGCAGCTCCCTCTTCTTACTTCTCCTTGTCCTCCTTAGACAAATTTTTCTCTCTGGGCAGGGGCTTAGTGGGGGGAGGGTTGCTGGTCTTCATCACAGCACATTTACCATTCCTTCTTCAGGCCTCCCCTTTATCCTTGCCGCCTGTGTGTAACAGAGGCAGTGTTTCGGGCAGGTCTTGTAGAGGTGACCTGTCCAACCACACAGGTTGCAGCAATTACACTGTGTGCGGTCCTTTGTCTGATGGCTTTCTTGCTTGCAGTTCTTGCAGAGCACTGTGCTGCAGCTGACTGCCACGTGACCAGATTTGCCACAGGTGCGACAAACTCTGGGCTGCTCCGCGTAGACCAAGTAGCCCCCACCTCCTCCGATAGCGAAACTGGTGGGAGGGTGGAGGATGGCTCTGCTGGCATCCACCTTCAAGGTCACCTTGACCTGCCGTTTTCTGGTCCAAATCCCAAACGGGTACTTGGCCTTGGTGCTGCTCTCAGCCACTTCGACGTACCTGGCGAGGAAGATGAGCCCATCCACGACAGGAACATGGGGGTTGTAGAGGTGGATGGTCACCACCCAGTTCCGTTGCGATGGCAGCGTAAAGAGCAGCTCTGCCGTGAGGATTGATAGCGGTGCCTGGTTTCCTCTCCCCTTGAAGACCTTCAAGAACGTCATGCATCCCGCCACGTTCTTGAACGTCACATCAAAGTAGCTACTGCTGGGGATGTCCTGCAGGCAGAAGATGTCTGCAGCTTCGAATCCACAGTATTCAAACAGGCCTCGCTTAATGAAAAAGGCCCAGTCCTGGGTACACCTCCTTCGCTATCTTTCACCGCCACCCTAATGGTGCTACGTACACCTTGGCCTGGAGCTCTGGTGTTGGTTGCAGCCATTTTTTTGCTTGAAGTCTTCTCAGGACAGGGAATAAGACCCAAACCAGCAGAGAAACACCAACCACAGTAGATCTTCAATCCTAAGGGTGAAATGCCGATAAATGGCACTGAAACCCCACAAAAATGAGGAAGAAATAAAAACCACAAAACCTGCAGCACAATTAGGACTTTCTGATCATGGTCTCTCCCCTGCCAGGAAAGTTCTCTTCACATCTTCAGTGACGGGCCAGGTCACTCTTCCCGACTGCAGTAACAATGTCCTTGTGGGCTGTGGCTTTATACCCCTTTCTGACCCTGGTCCCTTGACATATAAGGTAATGTCTCGAATTGGGTCATCCGATTAGGTTTTAGTGCCTTATCAATCCTACCATGGCTATGCAAGACCATCTGCATGTGGTCGTATCCTGCTCTCAGCAAGGGCTGTGGGGGTCTTGGGTACATATCAGCTTCTTGGAAACACAGCAAGACAGCCATTCACACATATTCCAAGGGGCCATTGTCTATGAGAGCTGTTGTAGACAGAGTGTCTGATGTTGTAATAGTGTGGGGCTACCACCTTAATGACATGTCACGACTCATCTATGTGCGTGTGGGTCCCTGTTCAGTTAAAACTGTCCTTATTTTGAAAAAAGTCCAACATAAGTCCTAAAGACGATGCCTTTGGTCAGAATTCTTATCCCTTCGTCCCGATGTTCTCCACACTCCATGTTCCTACCACCCTTTGTCAAACTCTGCACACGAAATCACCAAGTCCCAGTTTACATCTGTAACAAGCACATTTCACAATTTGATAGAGCAGTTAAACACAAACTGAAATCCAGCAAAAACGTACAGGTGGATAGCTGAATAAAAACATTGCATAAATATACATTCCCCTTCCATCATGCTCCATAATCTTGAGGCCATTCAAAGTTCTGTTGCTCATATCGTAACTCGCACCATCCTGTTCACCCATCACCCCTGTGCTCGCTGACCTAATTGGCTCGATTTAAAAATTCTCATCCTTATTTTCAAATCTGTCTGTGCCCATGCCCCTCCTTATCTCTGTAATCTTCTCTAGCCCCACAAACCTCTGCGATATCTCCACTCATTCTAGTCTCTTGAGCCTCCCAATTTTAATTTCTCCACCATTGGTGGCCTTGCCTTCAGCTGTCTCGGCCTTAAGCTCTGGAATTCTCTCCTGAAACCTCTTTACCTTCCTTAAAACCTGCCTCTATGAGCAAGCTTTTGATCATCTGCCCTAATATTGCCTTATGTGATTCAGTGTCAAATTTTGCTTTATAATGCTCCTGTGAATTGCCTTGGAATGTTTTCTTGCATTAAATGTGTTATATAAATAAAGTTCGTGTGCAAATAAAAGGAGGGAAAATTGTGTACAGAAGATTGAGCCAAGCAGCAGGAGAGCAAAAATGATCAGGATTGGAACTATCACATTTTTGAGCGTGCAGCATTTGCCAGTGGAGGCTGCGCCACTAATTTGCTCAATATAGCTCACATTTGGCTTGAATATCAGATAAAAGCTTACCATCAGCACTGACTCTGCTCAGCTTGATGGGCAGAAACCTGCATCCAATGTATAAGCGCACTTTACTTTCTATAAATGTTTTTCAATTGACTCACACCAAACAAAGGACAATTGTCAAGACATGGGGTTATGGGATTACACACATTCTAGAGCTCTTACATTACTGGAGATAAAATGCATCTGAAAATCTAAAATAATAAAAATGAATGCTTGAAACTCGAGGAATAAGCAATTTCTTGGCATAAATTTAGAAACATTAGCCTGAATTTTACACCCCCCAAAAGAGCAGGCTGGTTGCGGGGGGTGGGGTAGGCGTAAAATGGATTGGGTGACTCGGGGGGGGGCCTTCCCGACACGCTCCCACCTCCGCTGCCAATTTATGCAGGGCGGCGGCAGTGAGAAATGGTCAACCTGCCCAGGCCAATCAAGGTCCTTAAGTGGCTAACAGCCACTTAAGGGCCTCCGCCTGCTGCCACAGGGATTTTACGGTTGGCTGGCGGTGGCTGAGGCCTCAGAAAAACCGCCTGATAAAACTAGATGGCCTTCTGGTGGCATGGGAAGAGGGACCTCCTGATCGGGCACCCTGTGCCCTAAGGAGGGCCGGCCTCGAAGCCCCAATACCCAACACGTCCCCGTCCCCCTAACCAATCCCCCCTTGCCTTGCTGCAGCCTGACTGATTGCCCCCAGTGAGGCCGTAAAAACTTACCAGTTTTCCGTTGCTCTCTGTCATCTTCATCCTTGAGCTGCGTTGCAGTCCCAGCAGTGGCCACCGCTCCCGGTGGCGCTGCTGGGACTATGAGCTGCCGGCCCGCTGATTGGCCGGCAGTTCCATTAGGTGGGACTTAGATGGAAGTCCCGACCAAGACCAATTAAGTGCC
Organism: Heterodontus francisci; assembly: GCF_036365525.1. NCBI lineage: Eukaryota > Metazoa > Chordata > Chondrichthyes > Heterodontiformes > Heterodontidae > Heterodontus > Heterodontus francisci. The sequence continues at coordinate 52,029,356 of NC_090395.1, forward strand.
TGGGACCTTAAAATCCTTGGATCCCCAGGCCCAGCGGAGGCGGAATTGGCACTGACTTTTCGGTCAGTGGACAGCTCCCCTCCACCCACCGTAAAATCCAGCCCATTATTTCAACACATACTTGTTGCAAGCTTTTAACAAGTGCTTGTTTGGAAAGTTACACACATGTGACTATGGAGTCCAGGTGAAATATTAGCCTTGAAGAGAAGACTTTTAAGTTATCACAGAAATCCCAAAGTCATTGTAATGACTGTTACAACCTGTAAACAGGAGTCAAGAACTATATTAGAGAGGTTTAAAAGACTTCTCATATTTGATTGCTTGATGAAATGCACGCTGTGGGCTGGATTTAGTGGAACTGACACGGCGCCAACACTGAGCCAAAAAGGCGGTCGGAAACCCATCTCGGCCATTCAGAGCTCCCCCACTCTATTTAATGCGCCTTGGCAATTAACAACCCGGCATCGTGATCCCCATCCCTTTAAGAATGGGGATCCCAACTCCAAGAGCTGCCGGCCAATTGGAGGGCCATCAACTCAGTAGTATCGGTAGTGACACCAGGAGCGGTGGCCACTGCCAGTACTACAAGAGGCTTTGGACCCAGGCCCAGCGCTGGAGACCTAGACCTCATGTAAGTGAGGCGGGTTAGCTGGGGCCAGTCCGGCAGGCCCCAGTGATGGGGCAAGTGAGGGCGAGCGTTGAGTGCAGGGGAAGGTTTTCAGGGAGCTGGGTTGTTTTCTGCCGGGGGCCCTCCGTGGGTCACAGATTGCCCACGGAGGAGGCCCCCCCACCAACCCCACAGGGAAATCACATGGTTTTACTGGGTGACCTCCCAACGTGCCGGCGGCCCACCCTCTGCTGCTGGCTTAATTTCAGTGGCAGCAGCAAGAGGCCCTTAAGTGACCGATAATAAGCGTCTTAAGGGTGTCAATTGGTCTCTAGGCGGGAAGTCCGTTGTCAGTCTATCCTACCCCTGTCTTAATCATAGTGCGACAGGAATGTGACGGGCTCTCTACCCTCTGCCTCCCGCCACAATTCTATGGGCCCCACCCCCTTCCCCCCGCCCCCACCTCCTAGTCCATCTCTGGTGAGCCCATTAAATCCAGTCCCATGTATTCAATACCTTTTAGCCAACCATAACATTTTTATTTTATATTACTTTTGTTTTTACCCTTTCATTTTTCTGCCCTCCTATTCAGAAGGTGTTAGTTCTAGGTGAGACATGATTGCAGGGAACTAGATCACCCCCTGGTACATCACCTAGTGCCATTCTTCATGTATAAGCCTACACGGTGACCATTATTCACATGTTAAAATATTTGAACACTGGCAGCATTACAGTTGACTTTGATCCTGTCCTCTCCTGCCATGTACTAATGTGCATCTTCCAGAAGGAATCTAACGAGAGCGATTAGAAAGAAATCTGGGTATTTTTTTTTTCATTTTCTTAACCTAGAATTTGGAGACCAACTCTGGAGTCTAACTGTCGTGATTAAATAACCCAGCAGATACTAAGCATAGAAGCTGGCATTTTCTTGGTCTTTATTACCAAGCTCCTCACTGATCAGCCAACTGAATCACTAGAGGAACTAATAATAAAGACCTTTAGAATCCAATAAGTAGGTTTCATAGCAGCAGTGTTAAAGGAAGGAGGCAATAAGAGATAAAGGTGGACAAATCCCTTACCTGCAAATTTATTATTTGACATGTTTAGATCTCCAGCATCATGCACCGTTCCCTGACTGAATAACATAAACATTAAAATGTCCAACTTCTAATTACAAAATTAGTCATGATTCCGACATAGATTGGCTTCTTCTGCCAAAAGCACAATCAGAGCAAATCTCTATTCAGCACAATTTGAAACGGTAATTACCTGGAGTGAGCAACAAATCCATTTTGTGTAACGAGACTTGCTTCTTTAGCCAAATTCACGATGTATAGGTCAAGTCCAAATTTGACCCAGTTTAGACTAATTGCATTTGGAGTAACCAACATTTTTTAAGGTAAATTATTACAGCTGGTCCTCCAGTTATTTGTTGAAAGAAATTCAAGGAATCAGCCGTGGATGAGAACGAAAAACCCACATAAGGAAACTGTTGTTGACCTAAGAGACAAATACTTAGAAATGAATTTACAATGAGCTGCAGGCCAATAGGACATGGCTTGCAGTGATAATGTACTTTTAAAATCCTGCCCTTGTAGCTCATCAAACACTAGACATTGCTATGTTACAGATTTAGGAAATTCATCTCAGTATTGAAAATCCCTGATGAAGTAAACCTAATGTACTGTCTGTGTTGCATCTGACTGCTGTCACTGAAATGACAGATGTCCTTAATAAGGTTTCTTTGCTACCTATCTATTTAGGGCAATAGCAATGACATTTTTAGTTGGGTTAGAAAAGCCGTAGCCTGCCCAATTTCACTGCACACGCTGTGTATTTGTATTGCCCACATTAAAGGGTCCCAAATGTAAACAGCTTGTGTGAGCTGAAGCTTACAGATGAATAAATGGTAGGCCAGACAAAATTAATATTATGTTTCCTGTAACCGCCTCCATTGTGTCTGTGGATGGTTTGTATTGAATGCAGTTACAAGGTTGGACTTACGCTTGACCACTCATGATCATTACATCTGTCCTGTTGTTTAAAAAAGATGTTAATGCATTGTGTTACCTTGACATACATGCTTTAACCCTTACTCTCCTACACAAACTGAGTGGTAGCCTCATATACAGACAGAGGAGTTCTTTTGGCAAAGGTATTTGTGACAAGAGATCAGGCGGCACAGTGGCGCAGTGGTTAGCACCGCAGCCTCACAGCTCCAGGGACCCGGGTTCGATTCCTGGTACTGCCTGTGTGGAGTTTGCAAGTTCTCCCTGTGTCTGCGTGGGTTTTCTCCGGGTGCTCCGGTTTCCTCCCACAAGCCAAAAGACTTGCAGGTTGATAGGTAAATTGGCCATTATAAATTGTCACTAGTGTAGGTAGGTGGTAGGGAAATATAGGAACAGGTGGGGATGTTTGGTAGGAATATGGGATTAGTGTAGGATTAGTATAAATGGGTGGTTGATGTTCGCCACAGACTCGGTGGGCCGAAGGGCCTGTTTCAGTGCTGTATCTCTAATCTAATCTAATCCTTATCCTCGGCTTTGGAGGAGGGGATTGTAAGCCCAGTGCCAAAGCTCATCATTGGTATTAAAAAAAAAACACACTGTCTATGGGACAGTGGATGATAGCACAGTGTTTGCAATTTACAACGATTTAGTTACATTTCGAGACACGTGATAAGTATTGTGATTTTTAAAAAAAGTATTAATACTTGGCATTCCATGCGCTTGATGAGGGAAAGTTGCAACCTGCATCCAAATTAGGTACAAGGTGGACAGGATGTCAGCTGCCCTCATCCAATGAAATGGGCGAAGGGCACAATTTCTTTTTGGGGGGGTTTGTGTCTCGTCTCTATATAATGACTGAGGCCTTGCCTTCGTGCCACCACCTTTCATCAGCCGAGGCTCAGAAGGCACGTGATCCCGTCCACTGTTGACTAAATTCCAAACCTCCCATTGAATTGCAATCACTTCAATACAAATACATATGAACATACGAACAAAGGAATTAGGGGCAGGAGTAGACCACTCAGCCCCTTGAGCCTGCTCCGCCATTCAATAAGATCATGGCTGATCTGATTGTAACCTCAATTCCACATTCCCACCTACCCCCGATAACCTTTCACGCCCTTGCTCATCAAGAATCTATCTACCACTGCCTTAAAGTGCTTCCACCGCCTTTTGAGGAAGAGAGTTCCAAAGATTCACGATCCTCCAAAAAAAAAATTCTCCTCATCTCTGTCTTAAATTGGCAACGCCTTATTTTTAAATAGTGACCTCTAATTCCAGATTCTCCTGCAAGGGGAAACATCCTTTCCACATCCACCTTGTCAAGACCCCTCAGGATCCTATATGTTTCAATCAAGTTGCCCCTTACTCTTTTAAACTCCAGTGGATACAAGCATAGCCTTTCCAACCAAAATGCTTTGAAGTGACCTGTTCAGCAATTTAAAATGCAGTCCTGCCCCGTTGGGGTGGCGCGCCGCCTTGGACCTTTCCTGACGTTAACAAAATCTGGAACCTACATCCACAACGTTGGGTTTCTGGGTGAGCGCGCCCATCCCTATTCTTCGGATCATCCAATGCCTCCATTCCCACTCCTGCTGGCCTCACAAAATGCCGCCCATTGTCCCCTCTCAGGATGATAGCATACCTACTCCCTGAATAGACACTCAAATGATGCACATTTTGAAGTCAGAAAGCCAAATGGACTAGCGTGCCGAAATGCTGTATTTTCAGGATAGATCTCCTCAAGGTCACCCACCATGGTCACCTCAAGTGTCCTCAGTGAATGATCAGCACACTTCCAACTCCTGTGTTGTAGCCACTGCGACTGCAAAATTAGGAGCCCTGGATTAGACAAAAGAATCCCTAAGAAAGGCTCTCGGGTTTGTACAAGGGTGACCGTCAGTTTTTGAATTTGTTTGATGGCAATCTAAAATCATTCTTTTGCTCTAAATTCTTGTTGTGCAGTTTGTGAGTTTGTTGACCAGAAGAAATACCCATAGAAATGCCCATGCTGGTGTTTAATTTGAGGGCATTGTGCTGGATGGTGGAAGGACTGGGTCTGATACTGATGATAGGAGGAACTGCTGATACCTGGGGGTTTGATGATTTTGCCAAAGCATTCCTCACTGATCTGCTGGTGTGCAGTTCTGCCAGCGCACAGCTCTGCCAGTGGGCAGGATTGATGGCCCCTGTTGTTTCTTGACTCTGTGCTATCCTTCCTCCTACTGTGCCTCCACATTTTCCTCCACATATGGCTCTAAGTGTCCCTTTGCAGGACATATTTATGGCACGCAGCATACTACAAAAAATCAGGAGACTCTCTCACTGCTATATTCCAGGAGGCTTCCAGAACAATCCAATCAGTGGAACCTCTGTTTCAGAATGCCATTGGTTGGTCAATTTGAGTTCTGGTAAAGACATAGCTCTGATTGTGCATCTGTGTCCAAGGTCCTAACAGGTGCGCTGAGCCACATGTTCAGGGGGTATCCTTTGTCTCCAAGCAGCAAACCTCACACTCTATGGTGTAAGAGCTGGGGGATTGAGGACTGTTGCAGGATAAATGCATCATGACAACTGCCAGGAAACTAGGCACAGATTTGAATGATGCACTGCCTATTGTGGCAAACCAGCTGCTCAGTCAGTGAGTGGAAGCTATTCCTGTTCATGTGGTTTGCTGGGTCTTGATATGGCACACACAGGGCTCAGTGGGTGCAGTTCAGTTATTCCCTACACCTGGGGGAAGCCCGCAATCCTGGCAAAGCCCAGAACGCTGTCTTCCGCTCCGCTACCTCCATAGGGAAGGAGATGAAATTGTTTGCTTTGATGGAGATCACATCTGCGACCTGCTTGATGCAGGAATGCACTGCAGTTTTACTGATGTTGTTTATGTCTCCTGGAATAACCCTGATACATAGAAATTGAGGGCCACAGCCATTGTCGGAGCCACGGTGATGAAGTGTGTGACCTGGTATAGGGTTGCACTTAATGCTGTATCGGATGACATGCCTTTGTAACAAAAAACAGAAAATGCTGAAAACACTCAGCAGGTTTGGTAGCACCTGTGGAGAGAGAAACAGAGTTAACATTCATTTGATGAAAGGTCACAAACCTGAAACATTAACTTTGTTTCTCGCTCCACAGATGCTGCCAGAGCTGCTGAGTATTTCCAGCAGTTAATGTTATTATTTCAGATTTCCAGCATCCCCACAGTATTTGCTTTTGAAGTCACTCTGTAACGACCTCCCTGGTCTAGCAGCGCCGCTGGACACACTGCTCCTCACTGAACTGGGTGTATGATGTTCTTGTCCTGTGTGAGTTTGTGTGAGATAAGGCCTCTTGAGCCCTCCCCTGCCTGCTGTTCTTCTCCCTGTAACTGCAGGCTTCTCAATTCTTGCTTGCTGCTCTTCCTCCCTTGGTTCTTAAGCCACAGCGATAGATTAAGCATCACACCAAGGTGCCACAGGACGTTAGTGCACAAACCCCTGAGCAGAAACTGTTCTCAGCTCCATATAGTCATTTGCCACATTTTTTGCAATCAGCTACAGGAGCTAGAAATAGGTGTAAAATCCACTAGCAGCTTAAAATGACTAATCAGATAATTACCTAACAGCAGCTGAGGATCCCTTTAAATAACACTGGTACGGTGTCTCTCATCAGCTATGATCTTATTGAATGGCAGAGCAGGCTCGATGGGCCGAATGGCCTACTTCTGCTCCTAACTCGTATGGTCGTATTACTGTTCCTGCCCAGAGTTTGTGGGCGGTTTTTAGAATTGGCAAATCCAACCATCAGCAAGTTGTAACAAGTCCTGAAAAACTCACAGGATCTTCTTTCACACATATTTATTAGATGCCCCAATCCCCCTCTCCCCAGGTTTTGGGTAGGTGCCCTGAAAGACTAAAACAAGGCCAACTTCAAGTGGTGTCGACTGCACTTATTCTGGTCATCAGATACTGGAAATCCTCATTCAAGCTTCTGGGACCCAAGTGCACAATTTAGCAGCACTAAAAAGCCTCCTCCTCCTGATGAATCACATTGCACACTTAATAGGAAGTATCTGAATGGTGCTGGCTATAGCTGTGCAGGCAGAGCTTCAAAAATTTTAAACCCCTGACATGGAAACATAAATCGCATTTTCACCTTGGAAATGGCAAACGCAATTTTCATTAATGCGACCTATTTACACAACTGTTTTCTCTCTCTCTCTTTCAGTATCATTGTGCTATTCCCTACTCCTAGAAGAACAAGTGTAAGGGGGGACCTGCTTTCCTGATTCTGCCAATGCTCATTGTGAGCCAGTCACTAAAGGATACATGGGACTGGCTGGGAGGGGGATACCTCTTCAGCTAAAGTATCTGATTGCTATTCAGTGATTTCCCTTCCCTTTACCCTCCCACCACCCCTCACCTCAAATTCCTCCCAGTGAATCCTTGTGTTGCATGGCCAAGATCTGGAACTTCCAATTCAGGAATCACACTTGCTACTCCATAGGAGAGCATTTTGTCCCTGCCCACCCTACCCCTGCATTATCAGATGTGTGTCATTAGCCAATTTCAATATTCATGCATTTCTTGTACAGTTTTCTTACATTAATGGCCATTTTTGTGGTTTTCTCTGAAACTGGTAGTTTTTTTTTGCATATATTGTCTCTTTTCTCCTGAAGGTGCTGACTCCCACTGCAGGGAAGCTCCATGGGTGCACATCACCTACCATACCTCATCAAATGAATATTCTTCATGTGTGACTCTAGACAGTGATTATGTCAGGCTGTTTGACCACAGAGATGTTGGGGAGAGGGGAGGGACTGCATTTCTGCAAAGACTCATCCTCTCCTCAGTGAACATACTCATTTCTAGTAGGGATCCTGGTGATGTTCCACTCCCTTGCACATTATGCTAAATATATTGTTCCCACCACTCCCCCAGTTGAAGTGAATTAAAGATCGAACTGAATCCTGGTGGTCTCTAGGACTCTATTACATTTTGCCTTTAGCTAATGGTGGTAACGCCTGAAAGTAAAAGTTCTATACTCCAATTAATCAGTTTCAGTAGGCTGTTGTGTGAATGTAGAAAGATGCCTATTTATCCCATTTTGAAACAATCTGTCTTATCTGCAATGCACACAGTTTAACAAAAGGCTCCCTTGAGGCTGCTGTTGCCAGTACACAATGGTGCCAATCAATGGGGAGCAATTTGCTGCAGGGTTTGTGTTTTTTATATTTTGTTCTCGTGTTCAGTTTAGTGATAACTACCAAGACCACATTGTTCCAGATAAACTGTCCAGCTGTCCAATATGTTTCATTCGATAGATCAAGCAATTCAATTTATAATACAGATCCCTCAATGCAAAGTGTTGTGGAAAAAAAATCACCATTTAAATAATCTCAAAACTCATTTATATATAAGGGATGATTTTACAAATGCGCAATACTGATGTGGAGCCTCATCAGACGTGCATTTTGGGAAATCCTAAACGTGCACATTTCAATTTTCATCCAAACGTAAGAAATAATAAAATTGGCACTGTAGTGCTCAATGTACTGTAGATTGTGCCCATACTCCTTTATAAATCGAGAGGCGAATATAGGGGAAAGTTGTGAGTAGAGAAATATAGGACATTGAGCCAAGGAAGCCCGATGAATTTTCAAATCATCGACCATTGGAAAGACACAGCTTTGCGGAGAGCTCAGAACAAAGCTGAGATGCAGTTACCAGAATTTGATGGACAGCCTGATTTAGCTTGTGTTTATATGGAGTTCAGTGGCTACGTGTTTCTCTAGCCATAATTGTCTTCATCAAAGTATCACAAAAGGAAACCAATCATTTATTATATTTGATTTACTCAAATAATCATTGCAACAATCTTAATTGTCTCTCGAGACAAGGAGGCCAAAGAAGATAACAATGGGTAAGCACCTGGAGGTGGTCAGTGGTTTGTGAAGCAGCGCCTGGAGTGGCTATAAAGGCCAATTCTAGAGTGACAGACTCTTCCACAAGTGCTGTAGATAAAATTGGTTTTCGGGGCTGTTACACAGTTGGTTCTCTCCTTGCGCTTCTGACTTTTTTCCTGCCAACTGCTAAGTCTCTTCGACTCGCCATGCTTTAGCCCCGCCTTTATGGTTGCCCGCCAGCTCTGGCGATCGCTGGCAACGGACTCCCACGACTTGTGATCAATGTCACAGGACTTCATGTCGCGTTTGCAGACATCTTTAAAGCGGAGACATGGACGGCCAGTGGGTCTGGTACCAGTGACGAGCTCGCTGTACAATGTGTCTTTGGGGATCCTGCCATCTTCCATGCGGCTCATATGGCCAAGCCATCACAGGCGCCGCTGGCTTAGTAGGGTGTATATGCTGGGGATGTTGGCCGCCTCGAGGACTTGTGTGTTGGAGGTACGGTCCTGCCACCTGATGCCAAGGATTCTCCGGAGGCAGCAAAGATGGAATGAATTGAGATGTCGCTCTTGGCTGACGTACGTTGTCCAGGCCTCGCTGCAGTAGAGCAAGGTACTGAGGACACAGGCTTGATACACTCGGACTTTTGCGTTCTGTGGCAGTGTGCCATTTTCCCACACTCTCTTGGCCAGTCTGGACATAGCAGTGGAAGCCTTTCCCATGCGCTTGTTGATTTCTGCATCTAGAGACAGGTTACTGGTGATAGTTGAGCCTAGGTAGGTGAACTCTTGAACCACTTCCAGAGTGTGGTCGCTGATATTTATGGATGATGCATTTCTGACGTCCTGACCCATGATGTTCGTTTTCTTGAGGCTGATGGTTAGGCCAAATAATTGTTATATGCTCATTGTATTGACTAAAGTATAACAAAAAATGTAACTTCAATAATGACAAATGAGATTTTTCTTGAACCTTGTCTATTTAAAAGTAGGTAAGTTCACCTAAAATAACATATTGCCAAGGCATACAGTTCACATAAGAACATATGAAATAGGAGCAGGAGGAGGTCATATAGCCCCTTTAGTCTGCTCACCATTCAACAAAATCATGGCTCATCTGATCTTGGCCTCGACTCCAATTTCCTGCCTGTTCCCCATAACCCTTGACTTGCAGGTAGTTCAAAATTCTGTCTATCTCAGCCTTGAATATATTCAATCACTCAGCCACCACAGCTCTCTGGTGTAGAGAATTCCAAAGAGTCATAACCTTCTGAGAGAAGAAATTTCTCCTCATCTCCATTTGAAATGGGCGACGTCTTATTCTTAAACTGTGTCCCCAATTCTAGATTCCCCTGTGAGGGAAACATCAGCCGGAATTTTTTCAAAAGGCCTGAGGTCCCGCCGTCGAGACTTGAAACAGGTCCGGAGACCGCAAGGGCGGGCGGCAGCACCTCAGAGGAGATTTTAACAGTGGTAGCCAATTAAGAGGCCTGCTGTCCAATTTAGGGCGGCAGCCAGCCTACCACAGCTGCCGGCCCAATCAGAGGGCTGGCAGCTCGGCAGCCTTGGCAATGCCACCCAAAGTGGTGACCACGGATGAGGCTGCAGGAAGAAAGAGAGGGTGCCTCCATCTTGAGGCGTCCATAAAAGCCAGATAAGTAAAGCAATTCATGTGCTGGGGCCAGGCAGGCAGGCAAGCACTGGCGATCAGAGTCATGAACCCTCCAGTGACAGCGTCGGAGCCGCAGGGGTGGCCATTGACACTGAGCACCCACCTGTGAATCATGGAGTGCCCAGAAAGGAAGGCCATCCCCCACCCCCTGGGAAGCCACTGGGAGATCGTCATGGTTTACCTGGCGGTCTCCCCATGCAACGAGGGCCAGTCCTGATGCTGGTAAAATGCTGGCGGTTGTGGGAAGAGGTGATTTATTGGACACTTAACTGAATTAATTGGTTGCTTGCCTGCAGCCGATGCGCAGCTGTGCCAGTGCTGTTCCTGCTTCTGGGAATATGCTGTGGCAGCGGGAAGATGTTGGGCTTCCCTCCTGATGCCTTCCTCCTCCATTTTACCAGCCCTCCCGCCTCCCTATCGAACTCCAGAGGGCTGGTAAAATCCAGCCCATCCTCTCAGCATTTACCCTGTGAAGGCCCCTCAGCATCTTATAAGTTCCAATAAGATCACCTCTTATTCTTCTAAACTCCAATGAGTATCAGCTCAAACCTCCTCAATCTTTCCTCATAAAACAACCCCTTCATCCCAGGAATCAACCTAGCGAATCTTCTCTGAATTGCTTCCATTGCAAGTATATCCCTCCTAAATAAAGAGATCAAAACTGTACACAGTACTCTAGGTGTGGTCTCAAAAATGCCCTGTACAGTTTGGCAAGATTTCATTACTTCTATACACCATCCTCCTTGTAATAAAGGCCAACATTCTATTTGCCTTCCTAATTTCTTGCTGTACCTGCATGCTAACGTTTTGTGTTTTGTATGCACGAACACTCAGATCCCTCTGTACCACAGCATTCTGTAGTCGCCACCTCATTCATATTTTGCTTTTCTATTCTACTTACCAAAGTGGATAACCTCACATTTTTTCACATTGTGCTCCATCTACCAAATTTTTGCCCAGTCACTTAACCTATCTATATCTCTTTGCAGACACTTTGGGCTGAATGTTACCCTGGGCTTCGGGATCCCAACATCGGGATGAAAAGCTGGTCCCAAGCCCACACTTGTTGGCAGTTAGACCAGCTTGGCGATTTTACCGCAGCTGCCTCCTAATTGGCCAATTAAGGACAGCAGGCGGGCTGCTGAGGCTTCAGAGCTACTGGCCTTCTGATTGGGCTTGCAGCATCCTCAAATAACTCTAGTATATTGGTCAAACATGATTTCCCTTTCAAAAAAACATGTTGATTCTGCTTGATTGTATTATGATTTTCTAAATATCCTGCTACTGTTTCCATAAATATAAGCTGTGGCTGTGTTGATAGCACTCTTGCTTCTGGGTTCAAGTCCTACTCCAGGGCTTGAGCACAAAAATCAAGTCTGACACTCCAGTGCGGTAGTGAGGGGGTGCTGCACTGTTGGCGATGCCATCTTTTGGATGAGATGTCAAACTGTTGCCCCATCTGTCTGCTCAGGTGGATGTAAAAGATTCACTGGCACTATTTTGAAGAAGAGCAGGGGAGTTATCCCCGGTGTCCTGGCCAATATTTATCCCTCAGTCAACATCACCAAAAAATGGACTATTTGGTCATGATCACATTGCTGTTTGTGGGAGTTTGCCATGCATAAACTGGCTGCTGTGTTTCCTGCATTACAAAAGTACTTCATTGGCTGTAAAGTGCTTTGAGATGTCTGGTGGTCATGAAAGGCGCTATATAAATGCATGTCTTTCTTTCTTTCATAATGGATCCCAGCATTTTCCCAAAGACACATGTTAGGTTAACTTACCTATAGTTTCCTGCTTCCTGTCTCCCTCCTTTCCTGAATGGGTGTATGGCATTTGCAGTTTTCCAATCCACTCACACAGCTATCCATACACACATCAGGGCTGTGCTATTTTTAATCCATTAGGAAATAAATATATTGCTCAGTGTGGACATGAGCTACTCTGACAATGGGTAAATGTGTCATGTATGTGGTACTGAACATTACAGTCCGGAGTAGGATTGAGAAATACAGTCAGATGTAATTTCTGGCCAGATCTGACTATGCCATAATTAGCTTTACCATCCAATGACTAGGGAGATAAAAAAGCAGCTGGAATTCCTTCTCTTTATTATTACGCAATGATTTGTGCTCGGTGTGAGTATGTGGAAAGGAGTTTGGAAGGAGATCACATTCACTTGTTCTGGGCTCCTACTTTCCCTTAGTCAGCTGAAACTGTCAGAATCCTGGTTCATGCATGAAGAATGTCCATTCAACTGAGGTACGAAAAAGCTATTAGTTACTGTTGAACTCTACTGAACTATACCACACCCAGAGAGCAGGATAATGAGAGAATAAGTGCTGTTCAGATTTGGCACATGTTACTTTGTATGCATGGTATTTTCTTCTGGGATGGTCGAGACGATTGGAGACCAGTCTCCGCTGCCGTCCTGTATGCGTCGGAAACATGGACACTGACAGCAGACATCTCAAAGCTCTGGAGAAATATCACCATCAGTGCCTCCACAAGATCCTGCAAATTCAGTGGCAGGACATGCGCTCCAATATCAGTGTCTTCTCCCAGGCCAACATCTGCAGTATTGAGTTACTGGTCATGGCTAGTCAGTTATATTGGGCGGGCCACATCGTCCACATGCCTGACACAAGACTCCCAAAACAAGCTTTCTACTCTGAGCTCCATCATGTCAAAAGGCTACCGGGGGGGTGGGGGGGGCGGTAGAGGAAACGAAACAAGGATGTCCTTAAAGCCTCCCTGAAAAAATGTGACATCTCCACTGATTCGTGGGAATCTCTTGCCCGAGACTGCCCAAAATGGTGAAGAAGCATCCACGACTGTGCCAGCCAGTTTGAATAACATCGACATGCCCAGGCAGCGAACAAGTGCAAACAGCGGAAGGAGCCTTCAGAAACTCAAGCATCCCATTCACTCACCTCACCAAACACCACCTGCCCCACCTGTGGTAGAGTGTGCGGATCCAGAATTGGACTATTCAGTCACCTAAGGACCCACAACCCTGGAGTGGAAGAAAGTCACCCTCGTTCCCAAGGGACTGCCTAAGAAAAAGATTTTTTTCTATTTTTAAATTAGACCACTTCTACGTTTACCTCATGAAACCGTCCTTAATATAAATAGACCTTCTTACAAGTTGACATTTAACAGAGACATCAAATTTTGCTTATGAATCTGACATCCAATTTAAGACTAGATTGATTTTTTGAAGTTAAAGAGGGTTGTGTATTCTACGGTATAGTACAGACAGACACATGCCCATCTTCTAATCTGAAAAACTCTGTCCATTGCAAGCTTACTTGTCTTTCTCTTGTTATTTATATACCATAATGGTCAGTACATACTCTCTTGTCCTTTCAAAACTCCAGAATGATGTTCTGCATGTTTCTCCTCCACCCCATTCCAGCCCCTACCACCTCTTACCCAGCATCAAGACTCATCACACTGTCTCCTGCTTTAATTCTTTCCTGGGATTTTAAAATGGTGGAACTCCATATCTACTTGAGCCTTCCATTCCTCCTAAAACCCTCAGACTTTTAAATCCTAAATTTGGTGTCATCTGATTTACCCTATCTCTTTAACCCCTTTGTTGGAGTCCTGCAGAATGAGCCCTTTGTCATTGTTCCTTAATAAAGAAAATCTGAAAGGCTTCTTCTTGTATTCAATCCAATTTTCATTCCCTTCTAATTTTGAATGTGTGCAATATTTGTCAATATGATGCTAATTTGCACACATTTTTAGCACATACCACAGTTGTGCAAGAAAAGCTTGCAGACGTGTACCAGTTTTCCTGCAGCATATTCACCAAAAGCAGGGCTGCCTATTACTTTCCCACAACAGATTTGAAGATTCAGCTGTTTTTTTCAACCTAAGCACTAACCTAAAAGAAACCTTATAAATTAATTTGCTTTGTGGTTAAATGCTAATGACTTCAAAGTAAAATAAATATATCCTGCTCTTCGAAACAGTAACTGCTGAGGTTTAAAGCCTGGTGTTAGTGGAGAAGGCTGCAGAGAGTGCAGTTTTCATCTGCTGTTTGGCATTGCTGAAGTGTTTGGAGTGCAGAAAATTGTTCATGTCAATGACATGTGAAGGAGGAATAAAACAGATTTTTTGTAAACTTTTCAGGCTGCAGGATTTAGGCAGATTTTTTTTTCTTGAAAATTTTGTAAAACTTATGCTTCTTCTAAATCTCAGCGCTTGAAATGGCATCCTAAGCTGCATATCAAATTCAACATAAAAAATTGTAGGAAAACTGCCTCTAATGTACACTCTGTGATTTTTGAACAGTGTTGCCAGAAAACAGGCATATTGACTGTAAGGCAGGAGTAGATTGTGTTACAACAAAAAAAATTATTTTAGTTACACATCCTAAGTTTTTTTAAATACTGATGGTGAAAGTTCATTGCAAATTTTATTGCCTCAAAACTACTGCATATGGTAAAGTGAAAGGGAGAAAGAAACTTGCCTATTGTTTTAAAAAGCAAACCAATTGACCAAGTTTTCATGCCTCTGTGCTTGCCAGCCTGCAATTTTCCAGCCATTAAAGTAAATGGGTGGAAAATTACAGACTGGTGAGCACAGAAACAGAAAACCCAAGACTGAAATTGTATGCGTATTGCAATGAATGTAACATCAGCTCTCAGGTCCTGACTTCCACTCTCCCACTATAAGTGTGGTACATGTGTTGTGGAAGGCTTAGGAAACAAGCCAGGACACAGATATGCTCAGTCCTAAAGTTCATTGCCAGTTTCCATGGAGCTTTGTTTCAGGCAGCACCTTTGCCCACTCTAAACCAGAAGGCCAGTAGCGTAAGAAGGGACAACCAGACCAGGAATCTCTGAAGGAAAAAAGAGCAAGTACATGATCTTGACATTTGAAATAGATTTATGTTCACATTTTCACAAGCTTATGTGCACACAAAGTTGAAACTTAGATGAACAAACTCTGTACTCAGGGCCCTATTAAAATTACTCATCTTGAAACATTATCGGTTTCTGCCTTGTGTTCTTATCTACATAGCTTTTGATATATCAGGTCAGAGATGTGTGAAAAACAATTTTGAGCAGT
This sequence comes from Heterodontus francisci, assembly GCF_036365525.1. NCBI lineage: Eukaryota > Metazoa > Chordata > Chondrichthyes > Heterodontiformes > Heterodontidae > Heterodontus > Heterodontus francisci. Next base: position 52,044,618 of record NC_090395.1, read on the forward strand.
TTACAAGACAGTGCTGCATTTCCTGTATTGCAGCATTTATCAACAACAAAATATGAAAGATATGCAAAAGATAAATATGTATTTTTGCTTTTCCTCTCCCTCTGTAGCCCTAGCCAAAAGCACAAACATGAAAAAAGGCAAGCACATGGTGAAAAAAAGGAACATAATAAAATAAAAATAAAAAAGGGCCAGTCATGCTCTGAAATTATTGAACTCAATGTTCAGTCCAGTAGGCTGTAGCGTGCCTAAATCGGAAAATGAGGTGCTGTTCCTCGAGCTTGAGTTGATGTTCGCTGGAACACTGCAGCAGGCCCAGGACAGAGATGTGGGCATGAGAGCAGGGACGGGAGGTGGGGGGTGTTGAAATGGCAAGTGACCGGAAGCTCGGGGTCATGTTTTCGGACTGAGCGGAGGTGTTCTGCAAAGCAGTCACCCAATCTGCATTTGGTCTCCCCAATGTAAAGGAGACTGCATTGTGAGCAGCGAATACAGTGGACTAAATTGAAAGAAGTACAAGTAAATCACTGCTTCACCTGAAAGGAGTGTTTGGGGCCTTGGATAGTGAGGAGAGAGAAGGTAATACTTTTGGGTTCAAGTCCCATTCCGGAACTTGTGCAGAAAAATCAAGGCTGACACTGCAGTGCAGTACAGAAGGAGTACTGCCCTGTTGGAGGTGTCGTCTTTCAGTTGAGATGTTGAACCAAGGTCCTGTCTGCCCTATCAGGTGGATGTAAAAGATCCTGTGGCACTATTTCTAAGAAAAGTAGTGGAGTTATGCCCAGTGTGCTGGCAAATATTTATCTCTCATCAACATCACAAAAACAGATTATTTGATCAGTGTCATATTGCTGTTTGTGGGAGCTTGCAGTGCACAAATTGACTGCCGTGTTTCCTACATTACAACAGTGACTACACTTCAAAAGTACTTCATTGGATGTAAAGCATTTTGGAATGTCCTGTGGTCATGAAAGACAGGATATAAATGCAAGTCTTTCCTTATCTGTGAACCTAAGCTACTCTCGGTGCTTTATCCAAGTCGTGTTCAACATAAAGGAATACGGATTCATCAGCTGAGGGAGGACGGTAGGTGGTAATCAGACAACTTTGAGGACTCTCTCCCAACTGTATGCCACTGTGCCACAACCTCTGGTGGGCCTGTCCTGCCGGTGGGACAGGACTCACCCAGGGATGGTATTGGAGAAATATGGGACATTGGCTGTAAGGTATGATTCTGTGAGCAGAGCTATGCCAGGCTGTTGCTTGATTAGTCTTTGGGACAGCTCTCCCAATTTTGGCACAAGCCCCCAGATGTTAGTGTGGAGGACTTCAAAGGGTGGACTGGGCTGGGTGTGCCTTTCCCATGTCTGGTGCCTGGGTTGATGTCAGGTAGTCTGTTTGGTTTTATTCTTAGTGTAGTTTTGCATAGCAAATTGATAGAACTGAGTAGCTAAAGAAGGCCATCTCAGAGGGCTGTTAAGAGTCAAACACATTGCTGTGGCTCTGGAGTCACATACAGGCCAGACCAGGTAAGGACAGCATATTTCCTTCCCGGAAGGACTTTCGTGAACCAGATGGGTTTTTACAACAATCCAGAAGTCTTATCATCACCATTGCTGATACTAGCTTTTTATTCCAGCTGCTGTGGTGAAACTTGAACTCCTGTCTCCAGATCATTAAACCAGGCCTCTGGATTATTAGCCCAGTAACATAATCACTCTGCTACTTACAAAAGTAAAATACAGCAGATGCTGGAAATCTGAAATAAAAACAGAAAATGCTGTAAATACTCAGCAGGTCTGGCAGCATTTGTGGAGAGAGAAAAACAGAGTTTACCTTTCAGGTCTGTGACCTTTCAGCAGTTCTGATGAAAGGTCACAGACCTGAAAAGTTACCTCTGTTTCTCTCTCCATAGAAGCTGCCAAACCTGCTGAGTATTCCAGCATATTCTGTTTATTTCACGATGCTAGTGTGCCCTCAGTGGGTTACAGCCAATAGCTGTTTCTCAATCTCAAATATCCAGCATCAGTGGAAGAAAACGAGGGATGATAGTGCCGTGGAACATTTTCCTACAATAAAGGTGCTATATAAATACCAGTTGTTGTTGTATTCAAGTTCTATGTACATATCAACAGTACTCACTGTTCACCAACTATATTTAATTGGATGGATCACTTTAAGATGTTTAGATAACCTGATTTGGAACTGTATAAGTGCAAGGATCGTTATTTGCATTTATATAATAATTGATTAAGTAAAACAGCCTGGATTATGACTCGAATTTTAGGACTACAGAAAAAAAACTGTGCTCAATATTAATGCATCTTCAGTTCTATACACACTTTAAGAGCAAGTAGAATAACCAAGTCCAATTTACCCAATTTGAACACTCATACTAGGAAGTAGTCCAGACCTCGGTTAGAAGATATGTTTTCACCCCAGTTCAGTAATAGTATGCATGAAAACTCCTGTTCCAATGGGTGCCATCAATAGCGGCTTCCTCCCCAGTATAAAGCTGGGTAGTGCACAGAAGCTCCAGAAGCTGGCCGAGTGCGTCTACCCTGAGGCACAGTGTGGCTTTCGTGCAGAGAGATCGACCATTGACATGCTGGTCTCCCTTCGTCAGATACAGGAGAAATGCCGTGAACAACAGATGCCCCTCTACATTGCTTTCATTGATCTCACCAAAGCCTTTGACTTCGTCAGCAGACGTGGTCTCTTCAGACTACTAGAAAAGATTGGATGCCCACCAAAGCTACTAAGTATCATCACCTCATTCCATGACAATATGAAAGGCACAATTCAACATGGTGGCTCCTCATCAGACCCCTTTTCTATCCTGAGTGGCGTGAAACAGGGCTGTGTTCTCGCACCCACACTTTTTGGGATTTTCTTCTCCCTACTGCTTTCACATGCGTTCAAGTCCTCTGAAGAAGGAATTTTCCTCCACACTAGATCAGGGGACAGGTTGTTCAACCTTGCCCGTATAAGAGCGAAGTCCAAAGTACGGAAAGTCCTCATCAGGGAACTCCTCTTTGCTGACGATGCTACTTTACCATCTCACACTGAAGAGTGCCTGCAGAGTTTCATTGACAGGTTTGCGGCTGCCTGCAATGAATTTGGCCTAACCATCAGCCTCAAGAAAACGAACATCATGGGGCAGGACGTCAGAAATGCTCCATCCATCAATATCGGCGACCACGCTCTGGAGGTGGTTCAAGAGTTCACCTACCTAGGCTCAACTATCACCAGTAACCTGTCTCTAGATGTAGAAATCAACAAGCGCATGGGAAAGGCTTCCACTGCTATGTCCAGACTGGCCAAGAGAGTGTGGGAAAATGGCGCACTGACACAGAACACAAAAGTCCGAGTGTATCAAGCCTGTGTCCTCAGTACCTTGCTCTATGGCAGCAAGGCCTGGACAACGTATGTCAGCCAAGAGCGACGTCTCAATTCAATCCATCTTCACTGCCTCCGGAGAATATTTGGCATCAGGTGGCAGGACCGTATCTCCAACACAGAAGTCCTCGAGGCGGCCAACAACCCCAGCTTATACACCCTACTGAGTCAGCGGCGCTTGAGATGGCTTGGCCATGTGAGCCGCATGGAAGATGGCAGGATCCCCAAAGACACATTGTACAGCGAGCTCGCCACTGGTATCAGACCCACTGGCCGTCCATGTCTCCGCTTTAAAGACGTCTGCAAACGCGACATGAAATCCTGTGACATTGATCACAAGTTGTGGGAGTCAGTTGCCAGCGTTCGCCAGAGCTGGCGGGCAACCATAAAGATAGGGCGAAAATGAGGCGAGTCAAAGAGACTTAGTAGTTGGCAGGAAAAAAGACAGAGGCGCAAGGGGAGAGCCAACTGTGTAACAGCCCCGACAAACAAACTTCTCTGCAGCACCTGTGGAAGAGCCTGTCACTCTAGAATTGGCCTTTATAGCCACTCCAGGCGCTGCTTCACAAACCACTGATCACCTCCAGGCGCTTATCCATTGTCTCTCGAGATAAGGAGGCCAAAGAAGAAGTGCACATAGAGCTAATTATCATCTGACATGTTCTCACCATCTGTACTCCTCAGACCACCATCAGCACTTCCTCTGAGGTGTTATGCTGTAGGCTCATTACAGTCAGACCTCACAAGATCAAAAGTCTCAGCTTCTTGCACTGCAGGTGGCCATTTCATGCTCAGTATGTGGAGTCAGTATGTCTGCCACAGGCCCCCAAAACAAAGCCATTGCAATTGCAGATTTTACTACCTGTTGTTCGATACAATGCTTGTCAATAGCACAGGATAGTTAAGTAATTCCTCTATTCACAAGTGATTACCAATGGCACATGGATGCAAAGGCAACGGTTAGTTAATTTACACTTCAGTCACAGTAGTACAACTTGCCAATGCATCAAAGGCCTACTTTGTTCGAGTTTGTCATTTGAAAACTGAGTTGTGAGCATCTGAAGTTTTTTTGTTTGTTTGTTTGTTACAGAATTAATGAGTGAGAAGATTAAGCCCAAGAATGCAAGGTTTAGTAGCTCAGTGGTTCAACCATTATATTCACACCATAGCAATCATGGATTAAAATACCTGTCCAGCTCTACAACCAATATGCACAATGTGGTTCATTAGTTCTCAGATAGGCTGCTGAGTAGGAAGTGCAGCCACTTAACAGTTCTACCAATCTTTTCTTCAATAACAAGAGTGAAATGAATAAAGGAAATAGTAAATGTGACAATGACAATTTATAAATTACCCCATTCTGACTCCTTTATAAAGAAAGCATTTACCATTTTGCCAAACATAGTGCACAGAGAAACCTTTCCTGTATTAGACTCCTGCTCACTGTTATTAAGGAGTAAAATGGACAGCGTCTGTGCATGCACAGTTAAATGCAGGAATTAGGAAGTTGCTGTCTGAGTTCCCCTGCTCCTCCAGAAGCTTCACTAAAACAGTGTCTTCTTGCTGAGAGATTGGGCATTGAAACACATGTCTCTTTTATCTCTCTTACTTAATCCCATCTTTCTTTCCCTCTCTTTACTTCACATTCTGTACATGATTTGGCATTGAATTGAAATGTCTACTATGACTGAAGTGTAAATTAACTTTGCATCCATGTGCCATTGGTAATCACTTGTGAATAGAGGAAATACTAACAATTCCTGGTTCAGGCTGGGGGTGGGGGAGTCGTGGCCCAGAAATTGGCCCCATATGTGGCCATTTTTTGAACATTGTAGGTACCCGTAATCCAAATTTAATTAAATTTAATCCAAAATGAAGTCTGCTAGGGGGCCGCACATTTGTGGTGCGAACTGTGCAGTGCGGCATATTGGTGCATGCATTAGCGCATGTGCAGTGAACTTCTGGCAAAAATATGTAGAGTAACAGATCATGATTCAATACCACCAGTGCCACTTTGGAGCTCAACGTTCCAGGCAACACATTCTCTTAACCTTGCTGCATGGCTGGTGGAAGGATGCTGACTTTCAGTGGGGGAGACTGCAGATGGCCTTGGAGGATGACCTTGAGCAGCTCTGGGCCTGGAAGGCCAGGCTGTGGACTGCACCATCTCGGCACAGGCAGCATCCATCTGGGCTGGCTGGCTGGCTGATAGGCAACAGCAAGGGCACTGATGACTGGCAAGGATGGGAGGATGAATGCTGTCTTCCTTAAAGAGAATAGCAGGTTCTTGCTCCATGGAGCCACTGCCTCTCCCCTGGGGTGGCACCTCAGCAATCCTAGTAATCTGTTGGAGGACAGATTGCTAGACTGATGTGACATCCTGTAAGCCCCTTTGCACACTGTAATCAACAGCCATGATGACAGCAAGCTGACCTTGCATGTCTTCAGTCTGAGCTTCCACTGCAGCACTCAGACATTGGGTGGCTGCTGCTTGTGCTGCAATGGAAGCTGAGACATCAGCCATCAGACACTGCCTCCTGGTTTGGTCCGCAAGTGTGTTGGTTACCACTTCTATGCTGGAAAGGATGGACTTCAAGCTCTGCGCAAAGCCCTGCATCAAGTTGGTGCCAGACTCCTCCATGCTCCGTGGCATTGACAATGTAACAAGCATTTTCTTGTGCATAACCATCAGCATTCTTCTGTAGGCTGCCCATCAAAGTCCTTACCTGAATCCTTTGCAGCAGAGCCTGTGTACAGTGTCATCATCTGAGCTGGCATCTGCGAGTGTGAAATCAAGTATTGGTGCAACGTCTTCACATCACTGCATTCTTAGTCTTCCTCCACTGCCTGGCCAGGTTGAGTCTCTTGGGTATCTGAAAGGAAAAGGACACAAAGGTAAGGTTGAAGTGAGGGGAGTGGGGGGAAAAGTAAGAGATGTATGCTTACACCATCTGTATCTTGTAAATCAGAAGAGATTGTGGAATGAGGGGGATGTGTGATGTGACAAGAAGAATTAGTTATGAGGATACCATCATTTTCGATGGCTTCAGCTCAGCTACTGGACATGGCCGCAGCAATGGGCATCCCAATAATGGCCAGCACCATCGCCTCCATGTGGTTAGGAGATGCAGTTGCACCTTTGCACCTCTCCCCTCCAGTTATGCATCACCTTATCTTGTAATAGAGAGGGAAATATGTCAGTGAGTGTGGTACAATCTGTTTGGCTGATGTGGCTGTCATGGTTGATTAGCTGGCAGTATGTGTGAGATGTGAGATGTGGGGTTGCAGCTTACAGCAGTGCTAAATATGTGAGGGTAAGGTGAAGCATATGAATATGAGGTTTGAGGCCTGATTGAAAGAGGTTGTTGGTAGGTGAGTGATGGAGGTCCAGTGAATTGAGCAGTGTGTGAGGCTAGTGGTGCAGTTGGTCGGATCTGGCATTTGAAAATGCATTCACCGATCTAGACCACTCATGTGAGGTCATTGAATTTCTTGCATCCAGGTCCTCGGTGCTTGACTCCTTGCATTGACCTCCATGGCTATCTGCTCACACTGACTTTTAACCATGTGGTAGAGGACCTCCTCCTCCACCTGCAGATACAGGATGTCTCTCCTCCTTTCCACCTCCTCCACCAAGATTTCCAGTGCAACGTCTGAAAGCCTTGGAGCTCACTTTGTCCTCTGTTGTGCCATTCCTCAAACTTTCCAAGTCAGATTCTCTTCAACCATGACTCTCAGTCCCTGCTTCAGCGACAATGCACCTTTTAGCAATGCAAGCTTGCTTTAAGTGGCGCCAACCACTCATGATAGTGGCACCACTGCCCCTTGCCCCCGACCTGCTGATGTGTCCGGCAAGTCACAGTGCAATAACATACAGAAGGTCTGCAGGCAAGTGTGAATGTAATGAATGCTGAGCGCCTTTTGCTCACTGCTTGTTATGTTTCATACCCCAAATATGAAGAAACTAAATTCACGATTTGTGTGTGTGTAGGCTTTATTCAGATGGCTGCCTGGATCTGTCTTAGTTTCACTTTTGCTTGTAGTTGCGATTTGGATGTTTGATGTGAACCAAATCCCCGACTGCGAATCTTGGTTTCCTTGAGTGTGTTCCCTTATTGGAGTACACTTTTACTTTGCATTATCGCTTCACGATTTCTTCTGCTTTTTGTGCTGTAGGACAATGTAAGGCTATGTGTTCTTTAAGACATATCTATAAATTGACTATTCATAATGTACAGCAGTAGCATTCCCCAATAGACTCACAAAAAGGTAATATGTCTGCATTATCAGTCAGAATCTCATATACTCTCATCTCTAATAAATAGTCACAAGCAGTGACTTTAAAGAAACTGCATATTCTAGCTGGCATAGGTTCTGTTATTTTTTAAAGTGGAACAGATTGTTCTAGAACCTGCTGTGTAATATAAATAAAGCAGCAGGACCAGGAGCTGATCATGCAGAGGTGCTTCAGGAAATGCTTCTGCAATAAGTCTGCACTGTAAAAGAGACAAGGGGAATTTTAACAAAGAAAAACAGGCAGGACACCGACCCTGCCCCCATTTCCTGGCTTTAACTGAAGCTGGAAGGTGTGCAGGGGACCAACCCCTCCAAAGGTTGCTAATTTAAACATGATAATAAGGCTGCAGGCTTCATTGTCATTCTACTTTTGGAATTTAACTGTTGTTGTCTGCGTCTCCAGAGCAATGGGAAACCTGGCAGCTTCATCAAGGAGAGAAGTTGGTAGATTCAGGAGGTGGGTGCCTTGATACCTACCTCCTGGATCCAGGCTGCCAGCCTGAAGACCCTCCACAATCAAGCATACCCCACCCCACCAATGACCTTCCCCTCGAGGCCTCTGATCCCACAATGAGGCCTCTGACCTCCATCTCACACAACCAAACCCCTCATTCCACCCCACCCCCCACCTCGATCCTGGCCTCTGAACTCCCCCCACCATAAGGCCTCCCGACACCGCCCCCCCCCCCCCCAACCCCGACTCGCTGCCCCCAGACCTGTGATTCTCCCTTCCTAAAGTCTTCAACACCCTCCCAGGCTCACGATTCCTCCTCCTCTGAGGCCTCTGCTGACAAACCCCCCCCTCAAAGGCCTGTGATAAACGTATGCTCTCATGTTTTTGAAATGCGTGGTACCTTAAAGGGGACGAACTGTGCAGCCACACAGCTTCGGGGAAACATTGCCTACAATCACCCCACAGGCCTCTGACTCCCCCCCACCTCAGGCCTGTGATTCTCCCCGCTGGCCTCTGATCACCACCACCACGTCTTCAACCTCCACTCTGCTCAGGCTCTCAACCTCCCATCCAGGATCGGCAGCCCATTTGATTGAAATGCCCCCCTCATCACACCTCCCGCCCCAGATTTGACACCCCATCTCCTTCCTGGTTGACCACCCCACTCGCACCCACCCTTCCCCCCACCCCTCCACTCCTCCCCATCCCCGATCGAATACCCTGGCTGACTGGATGCCCAGCCTGTCAATCAGAATGGCCTCCAGGTGAGGAACTGATTGGTAACATGACAAACAACCTGTAGAGTTAAAACTCCACAATGTGTTGGGGAATCACAAATTGTGGTTTCTCGGCAACTTTCTGACCAACTTGCTTCCTGTGGGTCAAGTGAAAATTTCTTCCTTTGTCTTCATACTTATTATGCAGGGCGCTAGATACAAATTTACTTCTTTTGCTATATTTACACATACTTTATATGCACTTGATAAATGCTTACATTGCAAGGCCCTGTATGTAGAGATAAAGATAAGTCATGCATCATGTATTTTTAAATCAGAAATCTACAGTACTGTTATGGGTACCATCTTGTACTCTAGCTAACATTATTTGTGTTGTCATGCTAGGTCCCCACCTGCCAAGAATGAGGCACATTAATTTTGTCATGAACATTGATTTTAAACTGTTACTAGAGTGAAGAAGACTTGTTAAACAGATCAGCCATGGCTGGAAAAGACATTTGCATATTAACAGACAGTGTTTGGAAGGACAAAGCATCCATTCCCTGACACATTCAACCCACAATGAACCTTTGATCACCAGACGTTGAAGGTGGGGGAGCTCGCATTCCAGGTTGACTGCTAAGATGGCTGAATTCCCCACCCGACATGGTCAAACCAGCTAGTTGCATAACTAACCTGTTGGGCAACTTGAGTTTTTTGAATTTGTGCGAACAAGTTGGGCAGAAAGCAGAATGCCTGGACTGAGAAGATCTCTCCGGGCTGGCTCGCCACCACCTCTCCTGTCTGCCTGCTCCCATCTCTTTCTCACAAGCCTCTGAATCCGCTGAAGACACATGAACCCCAAGAGAGAAAAGTCTCCTACAGTGGACAAGGTTTAAGAATAATACTGGGCCCCAACAAAAAGCAAAATCTACGTACAATCAAGGATTTTACAGTGAGCTCGAAGAACTGTAGCAAAACCTCTTCAGATATTGCCTCAAAATTTTCAACTTTATTTATTTTGCCTTGTTCTGTCTCTATCTGCATGTGTATATCACGTGTGCATGCTAGCATGGGCGCATTGTCTATCTCTAGGCGTTAACCAAATTAGAGTTTAAGTTCAAGTTTAATAAATTTAAACTTTTCTTCTTTAAACCTAAGAAATCCTGTTTGTGCTGGTTTCTTTGCCTTAGAATTGGAAAACAGTGAACAAGGATTCACCAAGGGGGAGCTAAAAACATGGTGTGTTTAAAATTAAACCCGGTTACTCATTTTGGTCATAAGAATAGAAAAGCAGAATTTTTTTTAAATGGTGCGTAACTTGTAAGTGTTGCTGTTCAAAGAGATTTGGGTGTGCTTGTACAAGGAACACAGAAAGTTAGTATGCACGTACAGCAAGCAATTAAGAAGTCAAATGGCATGTTGGCCTTTATTGCAAGGGATTGGAATACATGAATAGATAAGCCTTGCTATAGTTGTACAGGGTTTTGGTAAGACCACATCTGGAGTACTGTGTGCAGTTGTGGTCTCCACATTTAAGAAAAGATATACTTGTATTGGAGGCGGTACAGCGAAGGCTCACTAAGTTGGTCCCTGGGAGGAGGGGCTTGTCCTATGATGAGAGGCAGAGTAAATTAGGCCTACATTATCTGGGGATTAGATGAATGAGAGGTGATCTCATTGAAACATACAAGATTCTGAAGGGGCTGCATAGGGTAGACACAGAGATTGATTGCGCTGGTTGAGGCATATAAAACACAGGGGCACAGTCTCAGGAAAAGGGCCAGGTGAAGGCTAAAAGGGAAGCCTAGACCTCTTTCTCATCTGGTCGTAACAGTGTACATATGCTTAAAATATCCGAGCTGTTTTTTTCATACATGTTGCACTATGATTCTCTGATTACATTGCTTTTTAGTTTTGTTTGTGGTTATGCAAAAATACCTTACCAAGAAAAGGAAGTCAAAGAGTTGGTTAAAACCAGGAGCCAGCAGTAGTCTCTGACAAGTTGATGAAATGTTTTAATGCTTGTAATAATATATTTAGTAGTTTTGCATCATACTATTATACTCTTCAAAAATAATTTCCATCCAAAATCTAGTGCTGAATATCACATAATAGGATTCAAGCCAGAAGATAATTAACACTAATTAGCGAGGTATTAATATTTAGTTAATGAGTAATAGGGACCAAACAAGACCACATGGCAGGTACACGTGTGTCATATAGCTCTTTCACATTAATAAAATTAAATGGGTAAAGTCATAACACAGTTTAAGAGAAAACGAAGATTACATGTTGCTGCAACTGTTTACAACAAGTGCTGTTTCTGAACAGTTTTTTGCTCAAAGCCTTTTCTTTGATGATATTTTTGTCACAATTCAAAGACAGGATCGTTATGTTTATAAAAAGCCCTGGAAGACTTGCATGTTCACCAATGTCACTGATTTCTACACACTAGCTTATATATGTAGCTTCCTGGTTAGAAATGCAAAAATGTGTCAGCCGTGGTTCAGTTGATAGTACTCTTGCCTCGGAGTCAGAAGGTCGCACTCCAGGACTTTAGCACAAAAATCAAGACTAACACTCCAATGCTGTACTGAACGGATGCTGCACTATCAGAGGTAAATCTTTCAGATGAGATGTTAAACTGAGGTCCCGTCTGCTCTCTCAGGTAAATGATCCCATGGCACTATTTCGAAGATGAGCAGGAGACAAGTTATCCCTGTTATCCTGGCCAATATTTATCCCTCATCAACACCAGAAAAACAGATTATCTGGTTATTATCACATTGCTGTTTATAGGAACTTCTTGTGCACAAATTGGCTGCTGCATTTCCTACAATACAACAGTGACAACATTTTGAAAAGTACTTCATTGGCTGCAAAGTGATTTGGTCATGAAAGGTGCTATAAAAATGCAAGCCTTTTCTCTTGTCTTTTTAAAAATAAATGATACGGGCCTGGAGTTTCTGCTCGGATGGCATTGTTTTGTGCAGCATGATTTGCCTGAAATCGGCGATATCGCTGTTAAAGATTGCAGAGTTTTATATGCAAGTTATATTCAGCCAAATCATGTTTCTGCAATTTTTTGTACTAGTTTTAAAAACATCATGTTGGTAGCAGGCCCTGCGCACAATACTGGCCATATTCCCAGAATAATTAAATTACCATTGGGAGTTTTCACTAACTGTGCCTGTTTGCAGGCCTTTGAGGAGGCTCTATATAGTAAACAGGTTCTTTTGGGCTCAAGGACCATTTCTATGATCATTTTAAAAATCTTTAAAGGGCTGCCAGCACCATAAAGCTGCCTCTGACTTTCCTGCCCATTAGCCTGTGACCACCTTTGCAGCAGCGTCAGAAGACATCCAGCTAGCAGTGTTGACCTGGTATTGGGAGAGGGTGGTGAGGTCACTGATGCAGCCTACTGCCTCTTCTCCATCACGGGCTTCCCCCTGCAGGTGGCCATGAGGTTGCTGCTGATTAGATCTGTGTCACCATACCTCCCTCCCTCTCAGGTTCTCCTCTTCGCTGGAGGACTTGCCTTCTGAATGGAGAATGCCCATGGCACTTGGGCACTGCTGGTCTGAAGGCCCACTCTTCCAGTTGCTTCTTCAACACTGCCCACAACGCCCCCCTCCCCCACCCACACACTCAACTGACCCCCATGCCAAGAGCTTAATGGCACAATGGAGGCTCAACCAGATCCCCGGCTCCTCAACTCCCCTTCCTCCACCCTAAATGCTCTGGCTGCACTGCATCAGCCTTCCTGTGAAGGCAAACACCCCGACTCCCAAGGCTGCCAAATGCAGCAAAGACTTCAGCTGCCACCCCGTTGCTGCCCTTAAATACCTGCTCGGGCTCCAATGCCCTGTGGCCCCAGTGCACTCTTCGTAAAATTTGAACAGGCATGTAAAATAACATTCGATTGGGACTTCAACAATCTTAACAAACTCTCAATTGGCATATTTGAAAAAGCGCACACCATTCTCACTCAACTTGTCATCTGCCACTGGTAAAATGTGGACCTGGTGTAATGATGTTGGCGGTCTGGCCCAACGTCATCCCATATGATCTTGCACCCCCCACCCCCCACCTCTAATGCCGTCCGCTTTCGAGCTCTAAAGTCCTGGCCAATATTTCAAATTGTTGACCTTTCATCAGAACTCCAGTTCTCCAGATGTTGTGAGATCTTTTACGTCCACCTGAGAAGGCAGATGGGGTCTCAGTTTAATGTCCCGTCTGAGTGATGGCACCTCTGACAATGCAGCACTCCTTCAGTAATCCAGTGAAGTGTCAACCAAGATTATGCACTCAAATCTCCGGAGTGGGACTGGAGCCCACAATTTTCTGACTCAGAGCAAAATTATATTTCTTTATCTACATGATAATGACTTAAAAGTTTTGTTTGAATTTACTAATCATGAAACCAACTAACTGCATAAGGAAAATGCCAACAAAGCAGTCACCTAATCTGAAGCATTTTGTTCAGTTTTGTGATACCTTGACAGAGAGTAAGGTGGCATCAGATACACCAATGCTGACAATGGTCATGCTGCTGGAAACTCTGGACAGATTATACTTATAGCCTGTAGACATGGCCGAAGTACAGAAGGAAAAGATGGCATCTTTGATCTCATTTTTCACCATGACCACAAGACCACACGTTGCACTAGTGTTAATTCTACCGGATACATTTAGTTTCCTGGCAAGAAATTAGGCTGCTTTTAACTATCCAATGTAATTGCTGAACATTCATATCTTTACATTTTTGCATGAGTATTTTGTGTTTCCCTTCATTAATCCTTTGGAAATAACCATAAATTACGGGGGCTGCTGCCTCAACTCAGTTAAATCAATATGGGCGTGGATCATTGGTTTTAGAGGAAGATGTGAAGGTAAACAAACTACAGACAAGTGCTAATTGGTGCTATGAAACGTCAGTTACTGTACTGTGTTAACATTTGATGCAATTTCCAGCTGTTGGAGCAACAGTATTTTTGAGATAAACAGCTGAAGGAGTGACTTGTTCTTTGAAAACTTAGAATAACCTCACATAATTAAACATTTCAAGGGTAACAAATCTTTTGCTCTTAAAGGTTTATTACGATTCTATATCCCCGATCCATTTTTCAAACCCTTCCTGAGATTTTGAATTTAAAGAAATGATCAGTCATATTACGAATGCAATGTTGTCAGAAGAAATTCATGAAATGCAATATTGTCATATTGTCAGTAAAGAATATACAATGGCCAATTGCATATCTGGATTGCATGTACTTGCAGGAAGTTGATTGTAAGATGTCAGTGAAAGATGATTGGTAGCCACATGAACAATTAATTTTGAACTCCGGTCAGATCATGTGAAACTGGAAACAAATATCATCGACTTTACATCATCATAAGCCACTGCCAGTAGAACTGGTGCACAACACTGCCAGAGACTAAAGCAGAAGAACGGCTACCACATCCTGCGATTAAACTGATTAAATTAGTAAATAAGGTTGTGCTTGTGTGTTGTCTTGATTCGTGATTCGTGCAAAGATTCTTCAATTCTGTGACATTTGCTCAAACTTGCCAACACCCCGAAACTTGCTATCTCTTCAAGACTTGCATAACTGGCTTAGGCACATTTTTCTTTTGAAATTTTATGTAGGTTATTACAGAATACTGGTTTCAAATTAGTTTAATTCCATTACTGGTTCTGTCACATTATATTTACCACGTTCATTGGAGGTCACAGTGAATTTAATGCAAACCTAAAGCTAACGTCTGTCTAACTGCCAATTTAAATATGCTATTTCTCATCTACATGCTGCACCTTGGCGAAATCATTCAAAGACATGACAGCACGTTGCATACATATAGCGACAACACCAAGCTTCACCTCACCATCGCCTCTCTCAATACCTCCACTGTCTCTGTTGTCCCGCAGCTTGTCTGACACTCAGCCTGAATGAGCCAAAATTTCCTCCCATTACACATTGGAAAGACCAAAGCCATTGTCTTCAACCCGCGTCACTAACTCTGTCCCCTTGCTACGGATTCCATCCCTCTCCATGGCCACTGTCTCAGGCTGAAACAGACTATTCACAACCTCTGTATCCTATTTGACCTTGAGAGCTGACTTGTGGACCCAATCATCTCCATCACAAAGACTGTTGACTTCAATCTCTGAAACATTGCCCGCTGCCTCGACTGTTTCAGCTAAATTAGCAGCTGAAACTCTCATCCATGTGTTTTTACCTCCAAACTCGACTATTTCAATGCTCTCCAGGCCAGGCTATGATCTTCCATCATGTAGAGAGCTGAACATCCAAAGCTCAGCCACTCATATCCAAACTAACACCAAGTCCATTCACCCGTCACCACTGCACTCACTGTCCTTCATCGGCTAACAGTCCACCAATAGCTTGATGTTAATATTCTCAAACTGGTGTTCAAATCCCTCCGTGGCCTCTCCCCTCCCTATCTCAATAACATCCTCTAGTCCTACAATCAACAACAACTTACATTTATTTAGCACCTGTACCATAGTTAAACCTCCTAAGGCACTTCAAAGCAGTGATTATCAAACAAAGTTTGACTCTGAGACACATAAGGAGATATTAGGACAGGTGACCAAAAACTTGGTCAAAGAGGTAGGTTTTAAGGATCATATAAAAGGAGGAGAGAGAGAGATAGAGGCAGAGAGGATATTCCAGAGATTAGGGCCTAGACAGCTAAAGACACGACCACCAAGGGTTGGATGAAGGAAATTGGGATGAACAAGAATTGCTATCCTACAGAAGTACCTCGGTTTATCGATCTGACTACGTGGGTAAGGGCGGTTATGGCCACTCTACCCTTGTTCCAATGAACTTATTTGCTTCTTTCCTACCATCCTCCAGCTAATACAAAGGGAGGAATGCCTAATGTAATTCTCATGGTCAGAATTTTGGTCATAGGAATTATAAATCTTGCTTTCATGAACATGGACAAAATCCTCCAAAAATGAACAAACTGCCAAAACACTCAGCTTCTACATTTAAACCCAAATTTAAATCTCACTTTCACACAAGTTTCAAGCAAACGGGCTTTCTTTAAACACTGACTTCCTGAAAGCTCAGAATGTGCCTGATTCTGATTGTTCATTTTATTTGAGCAATTTGAATGCACGAGCCATTCCCCTTGAGAAAACTAGGAAAATACACCTGCACTGATTTCCATCTTATTAGTATTTATTTTCATGTTAAACTGATGCTCTTGCATGTCTTTTGCAAGTATACTATTAGACCATTTTAAAAAGCCAGCCATAAGATCATGCGCCACTTGCAGAGATTTGGTGAGAGCAATTTTCATCTGATTTCTTGGCCACTGATCTCACATTCTACTCCGGCACCAATGCCAATGCCAATCAGAAGATTGTCCCTCATTTGCTGACTGTCTGGCATTAGACTAATCCAGCTCTCTGGTAGTTTCATGCCTTAACCAGTTTCGCAGGAATACAGTGCGAGAGCAATCAGTGCAATTGCACCTAAATGAACCAACAGAAAAATATGTATGAGCAAGAGGAGGAGAAGGAAAACTGAGCCAATCAGGAACTGGGATCTTCTTTAGCTTGAGGAAAATGGTAATACTTACTCTGTTGGAGAATTAAGGTCCAAATTTTAATTGATAGTAAGTTTATATGCCTTGGTTAAAATGATCTAGATATCATGGATGTTGAGAGAAAAACAAGCAGCAAAGTAAAGGTGACTGTCTGTAATTGGGCTTACCCTACTCAAAGTGCCCAGAGAGTCTCACTTACTAAACTTGAACTAAGTCACTGGAAAGACTTAGAGGGCTTGGCAGGGGAGAGACCATGATCAGTGGCCTTTGATCCTGTTCCAGGTAAGTTTGAGTAAAATGGCTGTAACCAATTCTAGAGCTTCAGGCCAGGGAGTGCAAAAGACCGTTAGGGTGGTGGTGAAGGATTAGGAAGGAGGTGCACCTGTGGACCGCACCTTTTTCATTCAGAAAATCCTTATTGATTGCTGTGGATTCCAAGCTGCAGACATCTTCAGCGTGCAGGACTTCCCCAGCAGTGGATATTTTGACGTGACGTTCAAGAATGTGGTGGGATGCATCAAGTTCCTGAAGGTGTTCAAGGAGAAGGGAAACCAGGCGCCACTGTCAATCCTCACAGTGGAGCCACTCTTCACGCTGCCATCGCAATGCAACCGGCTGGTGACAATCCACCTCTACAACCCCCATGTTCCTGTTGTGGATGTACTCACCTTCCTTGCCAGGTATGTTGAGGTGGCCGGGAGCAGTACTAATGTCAGGGACCTGTTTGGGATTTGGACCAGCAAGCGGCAGGTCAAGGTGACCTTGAAGGTTGATGCCAACGGAGCCATCATCCATCCCCCTCTCTAGCTTCGCTATTGGGGGAAGTCGAGGCTTCTTGTTCTATGCAGGGCAGCCCAGAGTTTGTCCTATCTGTGGTAAATCTGGTTATGTGGCAGCTAACTGCAGCACAGTTGTCTGCAAGAACTGAAAGAAGGAAGGCCATCAGACCAAGGACTGTAAACAGAGTAAGTGTTGCAACCTGTGTGGTGGGCCAGGCCACCTGTACAAAACCTGCCCCAAACACTGCCTCAGTTATGCTCAGGCGACAAGGTCCAAGGAAAGGCCGGGAGAAGGAACGGTGAACACATCTGGTGCTGGGAAGGAGACAAGCAATCCTCCCCGCAGCGAAGAAAGTCCATCTGAGAAGGAAAAGAAAGGGGAGGTAGCTGCAACCAGTGACCCAACACCTACCCCATGCCCAGAGATCCCTCCTCCACAGACAGTATCAATGGAGGAGGAGGCAGTAGATGGATATAGTGGTCAGTGGCAAGTGGTACAAGGGAAAACCACAAAGAAGAAGCCTCCAAAAAATGAGCAGGTCACCACCCAAATCAGTGGCAAGAGGAGGCTACCGTCTGAGACAGACTATGGCAGGTCTTCCTCATTGGACGAGGAAGGGCTGGAAAGACCTGCAAAAGAAGCGGCAGAACTCAAAGGAGCTGGAAGAGAAAGCCGCCCAGCTCCGGAGCACTGGAAGTTGTGACGGGCCCAGTGCGCCCCAACCCCAAAGCGCCCAGTGCAACCCAGCTCTGGCAGACCGAGAGCAGTAAAGTGTCTGGCGCACTCCAGCTCTGGGAAGCCGGGAGCAGTGATGTCTTCGAGGAGGAACAGAGGAGAAAGACACCAACAGCAGAGGACAGCCCAAGCCTTGCTGCTAAGACCCCCCTGACGTCACCCCAGCGGAACAAACCCCCCCATGAGTAACCAGGAGGGGTTTCTGAGCCGAACGAATGTGAAACAGCTTGTGTACACTATGGGTATGCAGGAGCATACCCAAGGACTGGCACTAGCAAAGACACCTGGTGTGGTAAGCAACATCCAACTTTAAAATGGGTATAAAGATTGCTTCGATTAACGTACATAGCGTTAAGTCCACTACACGATGTGTTTCGACCTTGGACTACCTCACCAAGGTCAAAGCCGACCTGTTGTTTCTGCAGGAGTGTGGAATTCCGCACCTCAGCACC
This sequence comes from Heterodontus francisci, assembly GCF_036365525.1. Lineage (NCBI taxonomy): Eukaryota > Metazoa > Chordata > Chondrichthyes > Heterodontiformes > Heterodontidae > Heterodontus > Heterodontus francisci. The sequence goes on from NC_090395.1 coordinate 52,063,034, forward strand.
TGCAGGCAATGGTCGCGATGGTGGTCCCACGGGCTATCGATCTGGTCAGGGGAAAATGATTCCTGTTCCTCCGGCCTGGGTATTCTGCTGCGGGGAGGCAACCTCATCATCTCTGAAGTTAAGGAGGTGCTGGGCGGTCGCCTCCTCATAGCACATGTAATGTACAACAATGCTCCGCTCCGGTTGATCAACGTGTATGCCCCAGCTCAATGCAGCGAGCGACTAATAGTCCTCCAGCAGCCCCCACTGTTGCTGGCAACATCCAGACCGGTCATTCTAGGTGGTGACTTCAACCGCATCATTAATGCACCCTGGACAATCCGGCAGTGACGGTAGCAAATTGGATGCTACGTCCAGATTCCTAATGGAAACAGTAAAAGATGCCAAGCTGCATGACATCTTCAGAAACCTGCAGACGGAGCGCAGCGTAGGTACACCTGGTCAAGACCAGACAGGTCTGCCTGTTCTAGGATTGACATCCTGTTTGTGTCCCGTGCTTTCACGGTCAGATCCACTGACATCAAGCCTCTCTGACCACTGCCTCTTACTGACCGACTGTCACTTACAGGATGACCAGTGGGTTCATAGGGGGACATGGAAGCTGAATGTTACACTGCTAACCCCAGAGAACATTGAGGAACTCAAAAGGGATTACAAAGGTTGGAGAACCATGAAACCCCACTTTGAGTCTCCAGTGCACTGGTGAGAAGTGATCAAGGAGAACATCATGAGGTTCTTTATCCTCAAAAGTGTTCAGAGGGAAACGTTCCAACTCCAGAAAAGAATGCAAAATCTGCTCTGGCTGCAGTCGATGGGGGTCGAGGTGAAGGAGGATCTCTAAGAGGTGCAGAGCCAGCAGGCCTCGCTGTTTGCCATGGAGGCCTCCAAGATCATCTTCCTTTCCAGATTCCACTCCGTTGAGCAGGATGAGACGTGCTCACGTTTCTTCTTCCAAAGGTACACAGAGAGAACTCTGTGATCAGCAGCCTGAAGGAAGAGGAGGGCTCGGTTATGTTTCCGCACTCTGACATATTAAGGATTAGCAAATCCTTTTATGCTGGGCTGTATGACATGAAGCCCACGGACAGCAAGGCCTCCCAGTCCTTCCTGTCATCTTATCATGGAGGTCTTAGATGACAGCATGCGGGAAAGTCTGGACAAGCCGCTAACTCTGGACGAGCTGACAAAGGCCATCAGGTCCTTCGAGACGAGTAAAATTCCCAGAAGCGACGGCTTACCGGTTGAGTTGTATTCAGCTCTGCGGGACTGGGTTGGCCCAGACCTGCTAGAAGTGTACGAGAGTATGTTTCTGGCTGGCAGCATGTCAGAACCCATGAGGAAAGGCATCATCGCCCTCATCTACAAGCGGAAGAGGGAGAGGGCGGAAATCAGAAAATCGACCAAGTCTGGTCTAGAGTTGGTGATTCACCCTAACCAGACCTGTACTGTACTTGGCAGGAAGATCTCTAATAGTCTCACGCTACTCAGGGATACGATTGCCTGTGTACGGGACAGGAGGGTGGACACCTGCCTCATCAGCTTGGACCAGGAGAAGGCTTTTGTCAGGAAATCGCACACATACATGATTGACGTGCTCTCCAAAATGGGGTTTAGGGAGGGAATCCACAATTGGATCAAAATGCTCAATGAGTGGGAATCAGAAAGTTTCCCGATCCAATCTGGAGTCTAGACAGGGCTGTCGTCTCTCCCTGTCTTGTTTGTTTGCTGTATCGAACCTTTTGCTGAGTCCATTAGGAAGGATGTGGGCATAAGAGGGGTGACAATCCCAGGCAGCAGAGGCACTCGAGTCAAAGCCTCCCTGTACATGGACGACGTCGTTGTCTTCTGCTCTGATCTGCTGTCCGTTCGCAGACTGATGAGCATCTGCGATCAGTTAAAACTGGCTGTGGGAGCCAAAGTAAATCGCGGCAAGAGCGAGGCCATGTTCTTTGGGAACTGGGCCCACCGATCCTTTGTCCCCTTCCCCGTCAGGTCAGACTACCTGAAGGTGCTGGGGATATGGTTCGGAAGGGCCGGGGCGTGCACCAAAACCTGGAAGGAGTGAGCAGCCATGGTAACTATAAACTGAGCATGTGGGAGCAGCGTTCTGTCTCCTTTGTGGTTAAGAACCTGATGGTCAGGTGCAAGGTGCTCGTGTTGTTGCTGTATGTGGTGCAGGTCTGGCCCATACCCCACTCCTGCGCCATGGCGCTCACCTGAGCCATTTTCCGCTTTATCTGGGGATCCAAAATGGACCGGGTCTGGAGGGACACAATGTTCAAACCTCTGGATAAAGGCAGAAAAAACGTACCCAATGTTGCCCTCATCCTGATGACCACCTTCATGTGCGGCTGCATCAAGCTATGCGTAGAACCCCAGTACGCTAACACCAAGTGTCACTACGTGTTGAGGTTCTATCTGTCCCAGGTGTTGCGAAGGATGGGTCTGGTCACATTGCTGCGGAACGCTCCATTCAGTTGGAGCGTGCCGTACCACCTATCCTTCGTGGAAAGGTTTCTGCAGAAAAACACCTTTGACCTCCAATCCATCAGGCAGTGATCTGCACGGAATGTCCTCAAGGCCCTACGGGAAAAGGAGATGGTGGATCCGGTCGGATGGTTCCCCGAGCGGATTGCCAAAGTCCTTTGGCAGAATGCCTCATCACCAGAACTTTCAAACAAGCACCAAGACATAGCCTGGCTGGTGGTGAGAAGGGCCCTCCCCATCAGATCCTTCCTGCATGGCTGGAATCTCACCGCCTCTGCACGCTGCCTCCGAGGTGGCTGTGGTGGAGAAGAGACTGTTGTCCCCCTCCTTCTGGAACGTTTTTTGCAAAGCAGGTGTGGAAAGAGATGCAGTGGTTTTTGTCGAGGTTGATCCCGAGAAACTCAGTAGCACAGGATTCTGTGCTCTACAGGATGCACACCAAGATGATCATCAACTGCTGCTGGAGGACCATCAATTCGGTGAAAGACGCTCTTTGGTCTGTCCGAAACATGCTGGTCTTCCAGTGCAAAGAGTTGTCCACAACCGAGTGTTGCAGACTGGCACATTCCAAGGTCCAGCACTTCATGCTGAGGGATGCACGAAAGCTTGGGGCAGCCGCCGCAAAGGCTCAATGGGGAAAGACCACTGTATAAGGTCCTCCTGCCATAGTGAAGCGAGGGGCTGGAACCTATGGAAATCCCTCTGGCTGGATGCCCCAAAATATAGGTTTGCTATTAAATGTACACATTGCATGCAAAATGGAATTGAAGGGTTGTGAGGCAACTCACTTTTGATTTCCTTTGCACTTTCTGGAATGTCAACTTGGAGCTGTTTTGAACTGTTTTGTAATGCAATTTTTAAAATGATTTTTATGTATGAAGTATATTTTTGGAAAAAAAAATTAGAGGGCTTGGCTTTCCTCCACCCTCCTTGATTAGGGTTCCTTTCCGGCGGAGTGGGACATCTGCCCATCCCAGAGTTATTTAAATATGGGAGGTCGTCTCCCCTTCCTCCACCAGGCAGTAGTTGTAGCACAGGGGCTGAGAATTGTGGCAGCAAAGCCCTGCAGGGGGAGAAATAGGTGACTGGTATTCTGTTCGCAAAAAAGGCATTCAAAATGTCTCTTTACTGTGATTACAATGCAGGGCCGTGCACTGAGAGTGCTCACTTAAGAGCTCTTCATGTTTATTCCCGGTGCCCCCAGCTGTCAGTCTCTGAACGCTGAACATCAGGGCCTAACATCCAGTATTCCAAATAGACAAATGTAGAAATCATGGCAGAAGCTGTGTTTCCCTCATCTGTGTCCAATTTATATAAGTCCATGCACAGGTTGGAAAGCCAGCGGGGGAGAGGGTGAGGCAGCAAGCCTGGGCAAATATGAAGAAGGTAATGGAGAGAAGCCACACTACAGGTCCATGACCCGGGGCAATTCTTCTGCACTACCAAACTATCTTTCGGCTTTAACACTCAGTATCTGTTCTAAGAATGAATAGGGAGGATTTGAACTTTTGTGCATAGGACTCCTCCTCTTCCTGTGCAGATCTGGTGATGAACATGCACTGCATAGTTACCAAAACAGACATGGGTAAGAGCTATGGCAATGAATAGGCAATGGGTACAGTGACGAGAAAGATGTCACCATAGTCTGAATACTTACACATTTTAAGATGCTTTTAACTCCCTAAATCATACCAAAAGCTACTAATTCCTATTTATAATATTTATGAAAATGTTCAAAGTTCAATATGTTCAATGGACGAATGCCATTATTTCATAAGCAAAATGATTCATTTTTCAGATAAGATTCCCATTTTATCACTAATGCATCAGCAGTCAAACATTTCAACATAGTAAACCAATAAAGGTTGTTTCAATACAAACATTGGCTTCATTCCCTAAAATGCCACCCTGAAATTGCCTGTGGTGTAATCTTAATGAGTCTGCCATGGAGAGTAATTAATAGTATCAAGTGCATCTGTTCCCAGAAACTGGCACATTTTGTACCAGAGTAAGTATTGAAATCAGATGGTGGAGTGTGATTTTGGTGAAATTATAATAAATTCTTTGTTTACTTTCCTTTTAGGAATGGGTTCTCTTTGTCATAATTTCCAAAGCAGAGAGGGATCATAGCCATTATTTACCAATTCAGGTGTCCAATCATTTTCCCTTTTGGAAAGTGAGATTGAGAATTGCCAAGAGAAAAGACCAGGGTTCGAGAAATTGGTTTGCATGGTTTGCTGGTGTGAACTGGGCACAGAGAACGATTCCTGCACCAGAATGGATAGGCCGGAATTATACCTGATATCAGGCTTCATTTAAATGAGACTGGTGAGCTGTGGCTGCATGCTGGGTGGCTCAGGGAACTCACTGGCAAATCAGCATTGGATTTCAGGCCATTGTCTCTGCTGTGGTAGGTCCTGGAAGCTGGGGTGGGGGGTGGATGCAATTGGGAGAGAGGGGAATTGTGATCAAGAGTGACGGGGGAGTGAATAGGAGTGGGTGAGGCAAGTGGGAGAGGAGTGAAGTGTCATGCCCACTAAAGACATATCATATTCCTAACTTTAAGATGCAAATGTTTTTCAATGTAGACTCATTTTCCTTTAAAAAAAAAAGTGGACAATATGCTGCAAAAGATGACTACAGAAGTTCAGATGACCTGGCCTGTGTATTCAAACACTGTCTCAAAGAGATAATAGGATACATTCCATTGCCACAGGTGGGGCAGGTGATGTTTGGTGAGGCAAGAGAATGGGATGCTCGAATTTCCGAACGCTCCTTCCGCTGTTTGCACTTGGTCGCTACCTGGGCATGTCGACGTTGTTTGAACTGGCTGGCACCTTCGCGGATGCTTCTTCTCCATTTCACTCCTGACTTGTGCCATTTAGATGGTGGACAGGTTTTGGGAAGTCAGGAGGTGAGTTACCCACCACAGAATTCTTCGCCTCTGACCTGATATGTTGTTATGTTCTTACTAGCTGAGCTCACGGAAAGTCTGCGAGTTCGCATATGGTTGTGGTGTTTAGCTGCCAACTTTGTCCCTTTAAGGCTTAATAGGTAAAAATAGGTAATTTCAGGCACTTCTAAACTGCTATAGTCAAGCAGAGGCAAGTGGTAATTGTTTGCAAATTCCAAATCAAGTGAAGAAATAAGAAAATAAAAATGCATAGGTGACATTTGCTGAAGTAACTGTTCATACAATAGAGCACAAATTACCTAGAAAGCTAGAATGGATGTGATGAAGAACGAAACATTGCATTTCTCATGCTTAATATACTATAACTAATGGATGCCATTGATTTCATGTTGCTTGGCATTGTTGTAAGGCATCTTGGGATAACTGTAACACAACCTTAAACAGAAACCAATAACTGTCACAGGTTTTAAACAATGACACAGGATTTACATTTATCTTTAATTAGCATAGTCTTGTTTAGAAAAGAATATCCATGCCTTGTGATTGAAATCTCAAATCCCCTTAGAGCACTTGTGCAGTAAGTTTGCAGTAAAACAATTTATTTTAATATCAATTGTAATTCTATATAATTTTGTTGAATAGATTAACAGTTAAGCTCTCCACAGTTTTGTTGAATGTTTAATAGGATACTATGAAAAGGAAAAATGTGAAAACAATATGATTTACCCAATGATCATTAATGGTGGAATGTTATAAATATACATTTAACAAAAGTAAATGGAGCAAATTGGGCTGGTCCAAATATCTGAAATGGATGGTTGAATTTCCGATGGGGCTGTTTTCAGTCTGGTCGATTTCTTTTAATCAGAAGGAAAATGGGTAAAAGAAGAACTGTGTCCTGAGGTGGAAGAATGACTATTTCTGCAATCATCAGCACATTGACCAGGATGACTAATTGCCATGGCTCTCAGTGTTCCTCAGTGCCTCACCATGCTTTGAGGTGTGGCAGGGCCCTGCTTAATTTGAACTGGTGAGTTCATAAGCAAATGAAATTAAGTTAGTATGTAGACATTTATGTCTTCAGTTTTTAATGCCTTTTCGTAAAACATTCTTTGAATAAATTAATGGGCAAGACTGGTTAAAAAGGAATTTTTTTACTCCTGATAGTAGACTTCTGTACAGGAAAGTCTAACATGCCTGTGATGCTGGGAGAATAGTGCAGACACAACCACTTTCTTAAATATTCATTTTGAATTAGCTGTGCTTTGCAAAAAAAATGCAGAGTGACCTTCAGTTACCACCTTTTAGCATTGTCACATGTCCAGGATCCATAGCATAACTTTAATTTCAAAAGGTCATCTGAGACAATTCAATCATAAGCAAGCCAGACAAGAAATGCTGCAATATCTGTTTGATCGTGCATGCACTGTGACAGAATAAAGAAAAATAATTCCATTTTAAAAAAGTAATCAAAAGAAAAATATTCTAACATGAAATTCCCAAATTTTATTATTTTGTTTGATAGGGTCAAAGGTGTTGATCTTTGATTCTTGCCAGACGTTGTCATATATGGTATTATATTCTTATCTTCCTTTCTTACCACCATCCACAACTACCACCACCTTTCATTGGTTTTTTTTCCTGCTGGTTCCCACCACAACACAAAGTCCACATTTGTCATTGATACTGGAAATAGGCCTAGAAATTCAATCATGTCTGAAAGCAGGCTCGCAGGAGCATGTGCCTGGTCACGTGGTCGAGGCAACATGTTAGTTTTGTGTTCGAGCCTCATTAAATTGTTGCACATATGAAGGCAGTGCGACCATTGAAGGGGTGAGAAATAGGGCTTCTCTGATGCCAATTTAAAGGAGAGGTGCATTCTGGCAGTAAACAGCAGGATAACTGGCCAGATTCAAAAAGAAGGCTGGAAGAGGACCAGAGAGAGTGCCCAGATTCTGTGATGCCATGTTGGGGGTTCTGGTCCCAGTGGTGGAAAGGAGGAAGGAGATCCTTTCCTAGCTTCAGGGGACAGAAAGCCCTGTAGGTAATACCTTCACAGCCAGTAGGAAGAGGTTGCAGTGGATGTCAATGCAGGAGCTTACCCTGATAAAGCCTCTGCTGACTGCTTCCTTGGCAGCTAACAGTGTTGCCATGGAAGCTCAGATCACTGCCACCTTTGCTTTGAGGGCCAGTGTTGATAGGCTTTAAGAGCATCACATCACTCCTGCACTCTGTTCTCTTGCAGAGCCATAGGAGTGCTGAGACACACTCCGAGGAGAGTGGCCTTGACTTCATGAAAGAGGCATTTGCTGTCCTCTCTCCAGACAACAGCATGGCTCCTCACCCACTCCACCAGTACCCTTGTTAGTGCCACACAACCTTCTGGGGCAGAATGCCCAAGACCACGCCAAGATGCAGCAGTTTGTAGCTGGGCCCTCATGGCCCAAATCTGCTTGAGGTCACAAAGAACAAAGAACAGTACAGAACACGAACAGGCCATTCAGCCCTCCAAGACTGCGCCGATCTTGATGCCTGTCTAAACTAACAACTTTTGCACTTCCAGGGCCCATATCCCTCTATTCCCTTCCTATTCATGTATTTGTCAAGATGTCTCTTAACCGTCGCTATCGTATCTGCTTCCACCACCTCCCCTGGCAGCAAGTTCCAGGCACTCACCACCATCTGTGTAAAAAACTTGCCTCATGCATCCCCTCTAAACTTTGCCCCTCTCATCTTAAACCTATGTCCCCGAGTAACTGACTCTTCCACCCTGGGAAAAAGCTTCTGACTATCCACTCTGTCCATGCCGTTCATAACTTTGTAAACCTCTATCATGTCGCCCCTCCACCTCCGTCGTTGCAGTGAAAACAATCCGAGTTTTTCCAACCTCTCCTCAGAGCTAATGCCCTCCAGACCAAGCAACATCCTGGTAAACCTCCTCTGTACCCTCTCCAAAGCCTCCACGTCCTTCTGGTAGTGTGGCGACCAGAATTGCACGCAATATTCTAAGTGTGGCCTAACTAAGGTTCTGTACAGCTGCAACATGACTTGCCAATTTTTATACTCTATGCCCCGATCGATGAAGGCAAGCATGCCCGGACCTGCTGGAAGTATACGAGAGTATGCTCCTGGCCGGCAGCATGTCAGAATCCATGAGGAAAGGCATCATCACCCTCATTTACAAGCGGAAGGGAGAGAGGGCAGAAATCAGAAATTGGCGGCCCATCTCACTGCTTAATGTTGACTACAAGATTCTGTCCAAAATCATAGCCAGTCGAGTCAAGTCTGCTCTGGAGTTGGTGATCCACCCGGATCAGACCTGTACTGTACCCGGCAGGAAGATCTCTGATAGTCTCGCGCTACTCAGGGATACGATCGCCTACGTACGGGACAGGAGGGTGGACACATGCCTCATCAGCCTGGACCAGGAGAAGGCTTTTGACAGGATATCGCACACCTACATGATGGACGTGCTTTCCAAAATGGGGTTTGGGGAGGGAATCTGCAATCGGATCCAACTGCTCTACACAAACATCAGTAGCGCAGTCTCAATCAATGGGTGGGAATCGGAAAGTTTCCCGATCAAACCTGGAGTCAGACAGGGCTGTCCTCTGTCCCCGGTCTTGTTTGTTTGCTGTATTGAACCCTTTGCTGAGTCTATTAGGAAGGATGCGAGCATAAGAGGGGTGACAATCCCAGGCAGCGGAGGCACTCAGGTTAAAACCTCCCTATACATGGATGACGTCGCCGTCTTCTGCTCGGATCCGCTGTCCGTGAGCAGACTGATGAGCATCTGCGACCAGTTCGAACTGGCCTCGGGAGTCAAAGTTAACCACGGCAAGAGCGAGGCCATGTTCTTTGGGAACTGGGCTGACCGATCCTTTGTCCCCTTCACCGTCAGGTCAGATTACCTGAAGGAGCTGGAGATATGGTTCGGAAGGGCCAGGACGTGCACCAAAACCTGGGAGGAGCGAGTAGCCAAGGTACAATAAAAGTTGAGCATGTGGGGGCAGCGATCTCTCTCCATTGTGGGTAAGAACCTGGTCATCGGCTGTGAGGCGCTCACGTTGTTGCTGTATGTGGCGCAGGTCTGGCCCATACCCCACTCCTGCGCTGTGGCGGTCACCCGAGCCATTTTCCGCTTCATCTGGGGATCTAAAATGGACCGGGTCCAGAGGGACACGATGTTCAAATCTCTGGATAAGGGCAGGAAAAATGTACCCAACGTGGCCCTCATCCTGTTGACCACCTTCGTGTGCGGCTGCATCAAATTGTGTGTAGACCTCCAGTACGCAAACTCCAAGTGTCACTACGTGCTGAGGTTCTATCTGTCCCTGGTGTTGCGAAGGATGGGCCTGGTCACATTGCCGCGGAACGCTCCATGCAGTTGGACCGTGCCGTACCACCTATCCTTCGTGGAGCAGTTTCTGCGGGAAAACACCTTCGACCACCAATCCATCAGGCAGTGGTCTGCACGGAACGTCCTCAAGGCCCTACGGGAAAAGGAGTCGGGGGATCCTGTCGGATGGTTCCCCGAGCTTACCGCCAAAGTCATTTGACGGAATGCTTCATCACCAGAACTTTCAAACAAGCACCAAGATGTAGCTTGGCTGGTGGTGAGAAGGGCCCTCCCCGTCAGATCCTTCCTGCACGCCCGAAGTCTCGCCCCCTCCGCGCAATGCCCCCGCGGTGGCTGTGGTGGGGAAGAGACGGTCGCCCACCTCCTCCTGGAATGTGTCTTTGCAAAGCAGGTGTGGAAAGAGATGCAGTGGTTTTTGTCGAGGTTCATCCCAAGCAGCTCTGTAACACAGGAGTCTGTGCTCTACGGGCTGTTCCCAGGGACGCACACCGAGACAAACATCAACTGCTGCTGGAGGACTATCAATTCGGTGAAAGACGCCCTTTGGTCTGCCCGAAACCTGCTGGTCTTCCAGCATAAAGAGTTGTCCACCACCGAATGTTGCAGACTGGCACATTCCAAGGTCCAGGACTACGTGCTGAGGGACACACTAAAGCTTGGGGCAGCCGCAGCAAAGGCTCAATGGGGAAAGACCACAGTGTAAGGTCCCCCCACCAAGCTGAACTGAGGGGCTGGATCCATGGGAAACCCCTCGAACTGTATCGGGAAAATTTTGTGTGCTGTAAATGTAAAAATGTAATTGGCATGACAATGAAATGGAAGGGTTGTGAGGCAACTCATGATTGTATAGAAGGAAACTGATCACCTTTGCACAGTTTGTATTTTTTGACTTGATACTGTTTTAAACTGTTTGGGAATGTATTTTTCACAGATTTTTATGAATAAAGTATATTTTGGAAATTAAAAAAAAAAATTGTTGAAGTGTCTCAGACATTCCTCCTCAAAGAAGTTCATGTAGGACAAGGGCACCCTGAAGACCTGCTGTGGGTTTGGCCTCCTGAGCAGTGCAATCCTCCTCCTCCCTCTTCTCCCAGCTTCTCCTTCCTCTTCCATGTCTCCCATTCATCCTCCAGCCTCAAAAGCTACGTGTTCCTGCATTAAAACTGTTGAAAGCAGCAAAAAACAGAGCAGCACCTGCAAAAACCTCTCAGAAGTCACAAAGAACTTCTATGAGGTCAAAATGTGCCCAGACATTAACCAACAGCTGAAAAGAACAAATCAGCAACTAATCAGTTTGTAGTGGATGTGCCTGTTGAAAAGCCCTCCTGAAGAGTCTTTGCAGCCAGTTTGCACTATGAGTTGCTGAGCAAGTGATTCCTGAAGCTGAGGCAACCAATATCACAAAAGGGTCTTACAAGAGTAGGACCCTGATTTATATATCTTCATTAGTGTTTTACATATTTCCAGTTCTGGCCCTGGACACCGATGGAGCAGCCCATTTCAATATGGCGGACAGGGCATTTCCAGCGTGGTGCGATCATATGCATTCCACCCACCACACTGGATGCTTAGGCACCATGTTGCACCTGAAAAACAGGCATGAGGGCCACACGACAGGAAGCAGGTGAAGGAATTCATTTACTCTTTGTCCCATCCTATGCAAGTCTTCTTTGCAAATACAATTGTCTTCAGTTAGAAATGGGCTATTCTTATGAACAAATTTTTGCCAAAATGGAACAGCCTTTGAAAGAACATCTCATAAAAAATGTATTTTATCAGTTTTATTCCAGAGCCCTATAACATTTTAAACAAACCCACTGTGTAGGATTTTTACAGTGTTTCAAGGAAATTTGCTGCTTCTATGCATTGAAAGGAATCCATTTTTATTTGATGATGTTCACTTACCAGATCCTCACTGGATCGGATTGATTGAAGAGACAGTGGTCTCCAGTGGTTACAGTTCTTGGCAGTGATGTTTTGATGTGGACTTTGCCTTAATTGGTTCTGAACCCAGACTTTGATTCCACTACTGCCGGGCCCTTGACTTTGGACACAGTCATCTCAGGATGCCAGAGTTTCTACTGTGGCAAGAGGCTGGGGCGAAATTAGATTTCCTTCTCTCCGCCCCACGCATCTGTCTCTTGCCTGAAGTTGCTGTGCCATTTATGCTTAAATAGCACTGAGCACCATTAACCTCACTGCTATTCTAACAGCAAAATGCGGGCCACCAGGTGCATCATTGCTGTTTTGTTGCTGGCTCCTGGCCATGTACTTCCCCACTGTTTCCCCATCCCTGACAGACCCAGCCACCCCACTTCCTGTTATCAGCACCAACCTTTCTTTTGGTTCTCTTTCCACTCATCACTTACCAGCATTCCCACTCACTTCTTCCACGTGCTGTCTTGCTATTTTCCAGCCCCAGCCTCCTCACTGTTGTTATTGGTTTCCCCACTGTCTCCCAGACCCCAAACTCACACATTCTCTGCTCGGAAGTACATAGGGTTGGTATTGCACTGGGATGCAGCGGCTTTTCAACCTAAGGCTCAGATTGTGTATTAATTGGACCGCACACTATAAAAAGTCTTCATGGGAGTAAAATTGTCTAATACACATAATGCTTGTCAAGCCGCAATGAAAGAGAAATGTGCAATTTTCCCACAGAGTTGCCAGTTTCTTACATAGGGTACACAACTCCCATTTCACGCAAGAGTCAAAGCAGCTGTGGATGGCACCAGATATAAGTTATGGTTTTTGGGAACAGGAAACTTTAAGCAACCAGGCTGCAAATTCAAGTTTATTGCTGAACTGGCAAGAGGAACAATAGAGCAAAGAGACCAAAATCAGGAAAGTCTGGAGGCAAAGGAAGTAATGGACCTTCAGGAAAATGAAAAGTACTGCGTGTCTGTCAAAAAGCGTCCTTAATAAGGACTAGTGTGTGAGGAGTCCTTCTTGCAGCAAAAATACCATCTGTGCCTTTGACAGCTTCTGCAACCAGGTATGCAGTCAAAGAGCAATATCCAATTGGCACTATTGGTGGCAGTTAAAGACATCACTCTATTAGAACTTAAATGTAACTGTTTGAAATCTTAATCTTCTAATCTTTGGCCTCCTTGTCTCAAGAGACAATGCGTAAGCGCCTGGAGGCGGTCAGTTGTTTGTGAAACAGCGCCTGGAGTGGCTATAAACGCCAATTCTAGAGTGACAGACTCTTCCACAGGTGCTGCAGATAAAATTGGTTGTTGGGGCTGTTACACAGTTGGCTCTCCCCTTGCGCTTCTGTCTTTTTTCCTGCCAACTGCAAAGTCTCTTCGACTCGCCATGCTTTAGCCCTGCCTTTATGGTTGCCTGCCAGCTCTGGCGATCGCTGGCAACTGACTCCCACGACTTGTGATCAATGTCACAGGACTTCATGTCGCGTTTGCAGATGTCTTTAAAGCGGAGACAAGGACGGCCGGTGGGTCTGATACCAGTGGTGGCTCGCTGTACAATGTGCCCTTGGGAATCCTGTCATCTTCCATGCGGCTCACATGGCCAAGCCATCTCAGGTGCCGCTGGCTTAGTAGGGTGTATATGCTGGGGATGTTGGCCGCCTCGAGGACTTCTGTGTTGGAGATACGATCCTGCCACCTGATGCCAAGGATTCTCCGGAGGCAGCGAAGATGGAATGAATTGAGACGTCGCTCTTGGCTGACGTACGTTGTCCAGGCCTCGCTGCCGTAGAGCAAGGTACTGAGGACACAGGTTTGATACACTTGGACATTTGTGTTCTGTGTCAGTGCGCCATTTTCCCACACTCTCTTGGCCAGTCTGGACATAGCAGAGGAAGCCTTTCCCATGCGCTTGTTGAATTCTGCATCGAGAGACAGGTTACTGGTGATAGTTGAGCCTAGGTAGGTGAACTCTTGAACCACTTCCAGAGTGTGGTTGCCGATATTTATGGTTGGAGCATTTCTGACGTCCTGTCCCATGATGTTCGTTTTCTTGAGGCTGATGGTTAGGCCAAATTTGGTGCAGGCAGCCGCAATCCTGTCAATGAGTCTCTGCAGACACTCTTCAGTGTGAGATGTTAGTGCAGCATCGTCAGCAAAGAGGAGTTCCCTGATGAGGACTTTCCGTACTTTGGTCTTCGCTCTTAGACGGGCAAGGTTGAACAACCTGCCACCTGATCTTGTGTGGAGGAAAATTCCTTCTTCTGAAGACTTGAACGCATGTAAGAGCAGCAGGGAGAAGATGATCCCAAACAGCGTAGGTGCGAGAACACAGTCCTGTTTCACGCCACTCAGGATAGGAAAGGAGTCTGATGAGGTGCAGCTATGCTGAATTGTGCCTTTCATATTGTCATGGAATGAGGTGATGATACTTAGTAGCTTTGGTGGGCATCCAATCCTTTCTAGTAGTCTGAAGAGACCACATCTGATGAGGTCAAAGGCTTTGGTGAGATCAATGAAAGCAACGTAGAGGGGCATCTGTTGTTCATGGCATTTCTCCTGCAGCTGGCGAAGGGAGAACAGCATGTCAATGGTGGATCTCTCTGCTTGAAAGCCACACTGTGCCTCAGGGTAGACACGCTCAGCCAGCTTCTGGAGCTTGTTTAAAGCGACTCGAGCGAAGACTTTCCCCACTATGCTGAGCAGGGAGATTCCACGGTAGTTGTTGCAGTCACCGCGGTGACCCTTGTTCTTATAGAGGGTAATGATATTGGCATCACGCATGTCCTGTGGTACTGCTGCCTCGTCCCAGCACAGGCAAAGCAGTTCGTACAGTGCTGAAAGTATAGCAGGCTTGGCACTCCTGATGATTTCAAGGGTAATGCCATCCTTCCCAGGGGTTTTTCCACTGGCTAGAGAATCAATGGCATCACTGAGTTCCGATTTTGTTGGCTGTATGTCCAGCTCATCCATGACTGGCAGGGACTGGGCTGCATTGAGGGCGGTGTCAGTGACAACATTTTCTCTGGAGTACAGTTTTAGGTAGTGTTCCACCCAGCGGTCCATTTGCTTATGTTGGTCAGTGATCGTGTCCCCTGATTTAGATTTGAGGGGGGCAATCTTCTTGATCGTTGGCCCAAAAGCTCTCTCAATGCCATCATACATTCCTCTGATATTTCCGGTGTCAGAGGCCAGCTGAATATGACTGCATAGGTGTTGCCAGTAGTCATTTGCGCAGCACTTGGCTGTTCTTTGTGCAGCACTTCTGGCTGCTTTAAGTGCTACGGATGTTAACTCGCTGGGGGCTTTCTTGTAGTTCAGCAGTGCAATGCACTTAGCGGCTATGACAGGTTCCAGCTCTTCAATGCCATCAGCATTAAGTAGGGCAGTATTCAAGGATTCCTACTGCTTAGTAATGTTCCTTAAAACCTATCACAGACGAACAAAAAGTGGGGAGTGGGTACTTTTCCTTGAAAGATCAGTGGGACTTGTGAAATAGAGCTTTGGGATCAGGGATTCAGAAAAAGTTCCAGTCTTAGAGGGGATTATATGTGGGCGACGGGGGTCTCGGCCACCAGCTGAATTACCGGTGAGAGCCCCATGCTGCCTCCTCTGGGGAAGGCCTGCCACTTTATGTGCCAATTAGGCACAAGTGGACATTGGAGGGACTTCCCCGGAATTATGGACCCCGGCGACGGAAGACCCGGCTCGTGAGACCTGCCGGCCAGTCAGAGGCCGGCAGCTCTTTTACTGAGCCGTAATGGAACCACTGGAAGCGAAGGACCCAGGCCACAGGTGAGTCAGGGCAGGAGGTGTTTCATGGGGTGGGTGTCGTGGTGGAGAGGGGTTTAGGGGGTTGGCAGCAAGGGCAGGGGGTTGGCTCTCAGTGGACCCCCCCCATTTCCCGATGCTGGGTCCCTCAATCAGACACTAAGTGCCTTTTAACGAGGGACTCCCCCCCCCCCCCCCACTACCCCCCGAGCCAGCGAGCAACCAGCACAGGTTTGCTTGTTGTGTTCTCCGTGCAGCGACAGGCCTGCCCGCCGCTGGGCTAATAATGGCGGTGGTGGGATGAGGCCCTTAAATGGGCATTAATTGCCCACTTAATGGCCTCAATTGGTGGCGGGGTGGGAGGGCATCCACAGGCCTTCCATCATGGACTTAATTGGGGCGGAAGCAGGAAGGTGGCGAGATCCGCCCCTGGCACCATGCCATCCGATTAAATACTCTCCCCGCCTCAAAACACGCCGCGGGTGAGAGCATAAAATTCCCCCCTTAGTTAGTTAGATGGAAAGGGGGTGGGCACTCCATCCCCAGCAAAGGTGTCCGACACCACCATGCAGGCGCTGGTGCCATTTTTAAAGGGCTTCAAGCCCTTACTGGAAATTTTAATTTTTAAAGTGACTTGGAGGGAACAGTAACATTTATAAATTTAATAAAACATCGAAGCCCCTCTCCCACTCCCCCAATGACCAAACACTTCATTTATTGTGTTTTCAACACCAAAAAATATTTCTTCCCATCCCGAAGTTTTCCCCCTGAACTTTGTTATCTTTTCCCTTCAACCCCTTCCCATCATCCCCTCAGACAATAGTAGGGGTTTTCCCCACTTCGTCCACCCTCCCCCCCCTCCCTGAAAATGTCATTCCTCCCCCCTCCCCACCAGTGTTACGCCTCAGATCTCCAAATGGAGACTTCAAGGCAACTGGCCAGAATATCGGCGTGGGATGGCCTTCGCAATGAGGTAAGTACTTATTCTTTAATTATCATTTATTTGCATATGTTAATGACTTTTTTTTTGTCAAGCTGTGGGGGTGGGGTGGGGTGGGGGGGGGGCCGCTACGAGACCTTGCCACCAGCAGTAAAATGAGGTGGGGCCTTCCCACCGTCGAGGCCTGAGGCGGGCCTCTCCGAGCAGTATTTTCCCGACATCGGGGGGGGCTGGTAAAATTCAACCAATTGTGTGAGAATGAGATGGATATATATATGTGCTGAGCAAAGTTATACTAGTTCTCTCCAGTTTTAATATTGTCCTAAATGACTGGGTCAATTAGTGTGGCCAAATGATTTTATTCATTTTCTTTTCTGTTTATATCCTGAGTGTCTGTTGAATCCAGGAATACATTATAAATGATATTAGTCAGATAGGAACAGAGGAGATCTACCCCTCAGGTGGATGTAAAAGATTCCATGGCACTATTTTGAAGAAGAGCAGAGGAATTATTCCCAGAGCCCTACCCAATATTTATCCCTCAATCTACATCACAAAAACAGATAATCCTCAGTCATTGACACATTGCTGTTTGTGGGAGTGTGCTGTACACAAATTGGCTACCACATTTCCTCCATTACAACAGTCACTACACTTCAAAAGTACTTCATTTTCTGTAAAGCACTTTGAGACATCCTGTGGTTGTGAAAGGCACTATATAAATGCAAGTCTTTTTCTTTTTTATTCTACAGTCCTACATGGAATGGGCACTTCTGATAGCTTTTAATCAACATTTAGTTCATAAATAATGTATAATATTTTAACTGTTGCTGAGATTTTAAAATTGACTACAGTTCCGTTTGTAATATGATTTCCATCACTCACCATGGACATTTCTGCTTTGACCTTGGTGCCCTGATATACTGAGACCCAGTGCTATAAGGTTCGGCTCATTATATGAAAGTGTGCAGAAGGACTGTAGCTCTCAAAGGGGCAGGTTCCGGGCGTGCTGAGTACATCAATTAAGAGTGGGTTAAGAGTGACCTGACGTGACACCTTGTGACTTTCCTTTCCTGCTCCCTATTGTTCCTGGCATCATAACGGAGATCGAAAATGTGTTTTATGGGGAAACCACATCCTAATATTCTGTGGCACAGCATGTTGGACCATTAACTAAGGCACCATGCCACCATTGAGCCATACCCTGGCTTTTGTATGATTTAATTGCATGCATTGCAAAGTTAAACAAAGAGGAAAAATAATAGAATGATATATATGATACTGCCAGAATGTAAACATCTTGCATGTGGTTTGCCTAATGGAATACATGTAAAGTACATCTGCAGAGAGCACATTTTAAACTCTGGTGGGATTTATAAAGCTAGGCACTGAAATCTGTAAACAGCTGTGCCTAGATTAATGAACTAGGCACTGCATCACTGTCATTGTGCCATTGCAGTGCACACTTAACCAGCAAACATCTGTTTATTTTAATTAAGTGAACGTATATATCTACCAATTTCTCACACACTAACTATCTCCTTTGTTTTCTGATTGTTGACAAGTTTTTAAGGCATTTGATAAATGGCATTCTGGCAAAACAATTTTTTAAATGGGCTCTTTCATGCATTTGTTGTTTAACAGGAGGTGTTGCTATAAAAAGAGGTGAGGCAGGAAATTCTTAAAGAAAAAAATCTAAGTAATGCACAAAAATTAGAATCAACAACATATGTCTGAACTGATAAGATTGTTAAAGTGCCTCATAATAATTAGCTAGCTGTCATTCTGTTGGGATCTAAACCCCACAACTTGAAAGCTTATTAAAAAAATGGATGCTCAATGCTCTGCAGGACTTATTTCGCTTGAAAGCAAATACCAGAAATCAAAATTAATTTATGCTAGAGACAAAAGCATTTCAAGAAACTTCATCTGCGTAATAGTCCAAATTATGCCAAAATACTCCAACTTTTAGATTTAATTACTAAATCTAATGATATTCTATTGAAAATAAATACTTCAAAAACTTCTCTGGAACAAAATCAATAAAAGTGAAATATTAGTGAAGCAAAAACTAGTCACCAGACTGAAAATCTGCTACCTACAGTGAATTATGAAAATCATGGTGTTGAATTTTATTTTGGTAGTGGGTGTCCGAGCGACAGGATGGAAAGCAGTGGGCAACCCCGCATTGGCCATTTCGCGGACCACCAGCCGAATTCAAAAGCAGGCAGGCAATTATCTGCCCTCCGTCAGGGCTGCTCTCCTCTTTAAGGGCGCCCCAAGAGCTGTCGGCCAATCAGAGGGCTGGCAACTCAACAGTCCCAGCAGTGCCACCGGGAGCAGTGGCCACTGCTGGGACTGCACCCGGCCCGGACCAGCATCGCAGACATTGCCCTGAGATGAAGGTAAATGAGGTTGGTGTCGTTGGGGCCAGTGGAGAGGGTGGGGGTGAGGTGGTTGATGAGGGCATGATGGGGTTCTTGCCATGGGATGGCCATTGCCACTGGGGGGTCCTTCCATGGGCCATGGATTTCCACTAAATAAGAGACCCTACCGAGCCCAATAGGAGGCCTAGTAGTAACTCCACGTGGCCCAGGCCCCTCCGCATTAATGAAGTGGGGACTCAATTGGCCTAGGGTGGGATTTAACAACATTTCACTATTTTTTCAGGGCCCGATTAGTTGTTTAGCCGTAGCTATTACTCAGATCGCTGTTAAAAACTCAGTTACACCTCATTGAACAAGGCTTTTTTTGGGTTTCCTAACAGCGATATTTGTGTGGAATAGGGGAAGCCCTTGCCAAATCAATTAATTTCACTGATTGTCGGCTCCAGGGTTGCAGGGGTTGTGTGTGTGGGGGGTGGGGGGTGGTGGGGGGGGGGGGGGGGTGGAGGGAGGTGGAGTAACACCAGCACAGCCTGTGATGGAGTAGTGAATGACAGACTGCTACTTCAGGATTTTTGCATTAATCTGCGCTTGCACTAAATCCTGAAATTGCAGTCAGTTTTGGCAACAATGGCTAACACTAACAGTTCCCCATCAAAACCATACAAATTCCAGGCCATGAACATAGCATTACTGTTTGCATGCTTAAGACATTCATCCTCTTGCCTGCAATGTTACCCATTATAAATGGGTTCATTCCTCTGCTTAAAAAGTGGATGAAGGAATTTGATGTGGATATACTAAGTACGTGTATGATAATATCACACAATAATATTCAGGCTATATCTACAAACCATTTGAAACATCAATAAGGCAAGAATAATTGTGAACAGCTTGACCTGTGCTATGTTGAAGCCCCACTCTCCCCTCCTCATCACCCCACTCACAGAAATTGGCTCTGTGGGTTTGAAAGATGATTGTCCCCTTAATCTGTGTGTGGAGCTGGAGGACGAGTGTGAGGTTTTAAATGATTACTTTTCATCTGTGTTCACTATGGAGAAGGAGGATGTAGGTGTAGAAATCAGGGAGGGGGATTGTGATATACTTGAGCATATTAGTATTGAAAGGGAGGAGGTATTAGCGGTTTAATGGGCTTAAAGGTGGATAAATCCCCAGGCCCAAATGAGATGTATCCCAGGCTGCTATATGTGGCAAGGGAGGAGATTGCAGGGGCTCTGATACAAATTTTCAAATTCTCTCTGGCCACAGGAGAGGTACCAGAGGACAGGAGGACAGCGAATGTGGTACCATTATTCCAGAAGGGTAGAAGGGATAAACCAGGTAATTACAGGCCGGTGAGTCTAACATCAGTGGTAGGGAAACTATTGGAAAAATTCTGAGGGACAGGATTAATCTCCACTTGGAGAGGCAGGGATTAATCAAGGATAGTCAGCATGGCTTTGTCAGGGGGAGATCATGTCTAACAAATTTGAATTTTTCGAGGAGGTGACTAGGCCTGTAGATGAGGGTAAAGCAGTTCATGCAGTCTACAAGGACTTCAGTAAGGCTTTTGATTAGGTCCCGCATGGGAGATTGGTCAAGAAGGTAAGAGCCCATGGGATCCAGGCTAATTTGGCAAATTGGATCCAAAATTGGCTTAGTGGCAGGAGGCAGAGGGTGATGGTCGAGGGTTGTTTTTGCGATTGGAAGCCTGTGACCAGTGGTGTACCGCAGGGATTGGCGCTGGGACCCTTGCTGTTTGTAGTGCACATTAATGATTTAGACGTGAATATAGGAGGTATGATCAGTAAATTCGCAGAAGACATGAAAATTGGTGGTGTTGTAAATAGTGAGGAGGAAAACCTTAGATTACAGGATGATATAGATGGGCTGGTAAGATGGGCGGAGCAGTGGCAAATGGAATTTAATCCTGAGAAGTGTGAGGTGATGTATTTTGGGAGGACTAACAAGGCAAGGGAATATACAATGGATGGTAGGACCCTCGGAAGTACAGAGGGTTAGAGGGACATTGGTGTGCTTGTCCATAGATCACTGAAGGCAGCAGTACAGGTAGATAGGGTGGTTAGGAAGGCATATGAGATACTTGCCTTTATTAGCTGAGGCATAGAATATAAGAGCAGGGAGATTATGATGGAGCTGTATAAAACACTAGTTCAGCCACAGCTGGAGTATTGTGTACAGTTCTGGTCGCCACATTATAGGAAGGATGTGATTGCACCGGAGAGGGTGCAGGGGAGATTCACCAGGATGTTGCCTGGGCTGTAACATTTCAGCTATGAAGACAGACTGGATAGGCTGGGGTTGTTTTCCTTAGAGCAGAGAAGGCTGAGGGGGGACCTGATTGAGGCATATAAAAATTATGAGGGGCATAGATAGGAAGAAACTTTTTCCCTTACCGGAGGTGTCAATAATCAGATTTAAGCTAAGGGGCAGGAGGTTTAGAGGGGATTTGAGGAAAAACTTTTTCACCCAGAGGGTGGTTGGGATCTAGAACACACTGCCTGAAGGGATGGTAGAGGCAGGAAACCTCACAACATTTAACAAGTATTTAGATGAGCACTTGAAATGCCATAGCTTACAAGTTACGGGCCAAGTGCTGGAAAATGGGATTAGAATAGATAGATGCTTGATGGCCGGCATGGACACAATGAGCCAAAAGGCCTGTTTCTGTGCTGTATAACTCTATGACTCTGTGACTATTAAATGGTAATGCTAGCTCCACATCTTTAAACCCACTTTGGGAATGAAGCCTTATAAATATTGAAAGGAACACAGTGAACAGGATGCAAATATATCTTCATTAATTTTTTACATCCCTCTGTTTTAATTCAGTTACAGTCAGAGTCTATCCTACCCTACAATAAAAAGCAATGTTGAGTATCATATGCTTTTCAGCTGCATTACTATTTAAGCCTGCAAAATTTACTGGTAATCAAAATTTATTCAAATAGAAATGCTGAGAGACTGGCATGTCACCATGACAAGTAAGTTTGCTGTAGAGTGTTAATAATATCCTCCTTACAGAATAGTAGTAAATGCAAAAACAAAAAAAAACTTAGAAATTCTTGTATGATTTGCCTCTACTTCCTTGATAACTTGCCAGCAAGGTTCCAGTAAATTAAACAATATCCGCATTGGCCACTCATCCTTTGACAGACTCCCCTTCATTGATGTCAGTGTTCTGCTGAAATAAGTTATCAGCAAGATCTAGATAATTGCTGACGTCAAGGATTGGTGGAAAACCAGAGTTCACCCACTAAACCTCTGTGTATAAACGTAGCAATGGCTTTTACTCTAACATTGTGTTTTCATCCACTCCATTACACTATCTGATGATAATCTGATGGGAATGATCTTTATATTTTAAAAGTGACAGCATGGTAGGATAAGCCTTCAACTGAAAGTGAGGCTGACCTTAAAAAAAAATTACGTTCAACTTCTGTGGTGTTAACACATGAACGAGTCAGTTGTCAGCCAAGTGTCTATACATGTGGGAGGGAATTTTAACCACAAAAAATGGGCAGACCTGGGTCGGGTGGGTATTAAGAGTGTTAAAAATCAAAATCCCAACACTAACCTGCCCACTTCCAGTTTTAATGCTGATGGGATGGGGGGGGGAGGGGGGGGTGGTAGTGGTTGGTGATTAATGTGCTCCAAGCAGGTGGGTTAGCTGCGAGCCTTATTATTATTCAATATTTTGAATTTAACTGTCGACAGTCAGGCTTCCCCTGGCTTGAAAAACCCAGCAACTACTCCCAAGTAAGGACTGCTAGATCCTCTTACTTGCTAGAACCGGCGTGCATGCCTAGGAAATGCCCTGTAATCAGACAGTAGCTCCCTCCCCTGACCCTACCGATCTCCAGCAACCTTACCCAAATAGCCTCCAATCCACCTCCCACACCGAGGCCTTCAATTCCCACTCCCAGGCCTCTGACACCATCTCTGTCTCAGGCCTCCAACCTCCCCCACCCTGGCTCTGACCTCCCCCATTCTTGCTTCGATCCCAGATCCTACTCCTCAGTCTTCTGATTCCCCCAGGCCTCAATTTCTTCAACCAGGCCTTCAATCTCAGCCACCGGCCCACCCCCAGACCTCTTCCCATGCCTCTGAATTCCACCATCCAGACCTCCGATTCTCTCTGGGGCCTTCGATGACCCCTCCGACCTTCCCCACTGAGGCCTCTGACCTCCCACTCTATCAAGGTCTCCTACCCCACCTCCCACCCACCCCAAATTCCCAGGATTAAATCACCCATGTCATCAGGTACCCTGGGATCAACCACTCCACCATCAAGCCCCCACACCTACTAGATTGACTCTCTCCCCTGAGACTGACCTCCCCGCCACACTCCAAGATTGCCCTGCACCACCAACCCCCGAGGCATGGACCCACCTTCTCCTACACCATTAATGGCTACACCTTCAGTTGTCTAAGCCCCAAGCTCTGGAATTCCCTACCTAAACCTCTCTTCCTCTTTACCTCGCTTTCTTCCTTTAAGACACTCCTTAAATCTTACCTCTTTGACCAAGCTTTAGGTCATCTGACCTAATATCTTATGTTGCTCGGTGTCATATTTTGTTTTAAAATGCTCCTGTACCATCTTGTGCCGTTTTATTATGTTAAAGAGAAAAGCAAAGATAAGTAGTTGTTGTTGTTGCTGCTTACCTCAATGGGACTGGGTGAGGGGTAATCGCTCATCGCAATCCCAGTGCTCAATAATGGGCCTGATTGAATTTTCCCCACCAATCTGTTTAGCGCTGAGCCATTGGGATGGCTTTATTATGCCAATTTAACTTACCACCCAATTTAGTCCAAATCTCAACATGTTTTTGAAAGTCAGAAGAGATGCCTCTTCATCAATAGTCTCCAAGAAGAGATCCAGCCAACAATACAACCTTATTATTGAACTGAGGTGTCCTGCTGGCGTTCCTAAGAACAGCTGATTAAAAAGTCCAAGTCGATGAGGAACACAATAAAATCTCCCTACTATAAGAATACTGTAATGTTGCAGTCCTGTCTTGGGCAATTACTGGCAATGAATGGATTGAATGCTCAGCCTTCAGTATTGCAGTATTCCAGTATCTGTGGTTGAAAATTGTACTGCCTGAGTGCTTGTTATGGCCCTGATGCACACTGTCCATCAAAAATACTGCCATTATATATTGCAGAATCAAGTTTCGGAGATGTATATCAATAATAAATACATTTTGTGAGCTTTTGTGAAGCAATTGAGAATATGCTTTGCAATCATAAGAAAACTAGATCTATTCAATGTCAATAGCATTAGGGAAGTCTGCACTGCAGTAAAAGCTTATGGGAACAAATGGATCAATGACACAAACTACATCTTTGTCAAATAACTGAGCAGATGTATGCAGAAAAGTATTTTATAATTGTTTAGAAAATTCTCACTTAATTTTATTCACCCACTCTCGAGTACTTTATGTGGAATTTTCTAATGTAATTATCTATAGATGAGGGCAACTGCCGAGTTCAGCCCAGGTCCTAATGTATAAATTTGAATTATATTAATTGTAAGTGCTTTCTTCCACCATTCTAGCATATCTAAATGGTCTTAACATTTTGCTGCAGCATATTGGAGTCCCTCAATTCATAGGATACCCTTTGGAGCGCAGCAGGCTCACATCACAAAATGTAATATTTCAAATAGTGCCACATTTTTATTTACAGTCTGTCAAGAACACTTGCCAACATTTTGATTTTTTTTAACCCAATTCCTGCCATGCCCCTCTCTCACGAAGGTCTTGACTCTTTGCTGGCAATTTGATGGGCACGAGCTTCCCACTATAGGTTGGATTTTAAGGAGCCCTCGACGTCTGGATCTCTGGAGGGGGGCCGGGGGGTGAGGGGGGACGGGGGACGGGGAGGGGGTCCTGAAGATGGCCCTGGATGAAGCCTGCCACGGACCTCGACACTGGCAGGGCCCGACCCGATATTACCAGCGGCAGCAAGGCCTCATGGCGGCCCCCGGCTGCTCGGCAACAGGACCGCAATTTAAATATTTAAATAAATTAAAATACCTGAATTAATTAATATCATGTCACCTCCTGATGCCCTGCTGCGATCTTCACCCTGGCGGACAGCATTGCCACGCTTTCGGATCGTCGTCTGGGGAAATGAGATGGAACACGTGTGTGGGGGGAGGGAGGAGGAGGTACGTTTATCAGTCCGGGTGGGGGAAAACAGAGTCAAATTAGTGTCATGGCTGAAGGAGTTGGTGGGAAGGGTTGTAAGTGAAAGTTTGTGCAGGTTGGGGGGTGTAGAGGGGGAAGGTCAGATGTAAAGCTAAATGTTTTGGGGAGGAAGGGCAAATAATTAATTTAATTGTTATTGGGGTGGTGGACGAGGGGAAAAAGATGTATTTTTCAAAATTCCATTTCAACTTTAAATATTTTAATTTCCCAATAGGGTTGACAGCCTTTTGAAAATGGTGCCAGCACCACCTGCGCACAGGCAGCTGATGCCATTGCCAGGGACAGATAGCCCGCCCCCTTCACGTGATTGGTGGGGGGTTGGGGGGGGGGTGCATGCCCCGGCTATTTAAATGAGCCGCTGTGCTTGGAATCGTGGTGGCTCTTTGGTGACTGGCACGCATGGGGTGCCATTTTTTCCGCCCGCCGCCGATTTCAGCAGCAGCCTTATAAAATTCAGCCCTGTATCTTACTCAAGTGTGAGCCTTGGGAGTATCAGCAAATTATTTAACCACAAGGAGAATCACACTCAAGTCCACCTCTGTTCTTGCCAATATGTTTGCACAAACACATACAATTTCATCAAATGTCTTGAGTAGTATTCCGGAGTGGGGACCTTGCCTGATATAGTTCTCCCTATAGGAAGCTTTATTATCCATTATAGAACCGCTGATAACATCTCAAAGTTTATACCAGTAGAAGTTGTTGTTTACCCAAAAATGCCAAGTTATCATCTCAGATCAACTGGAATTGCATATAATTAGCACATTAAAGGTATATTCACCAATCAGAAAGCACCATTATGCATTATGCCATTTTCATACTGCTTTTCCAAGTAAATGGTTACCTGACGATATGTCCTTCAAGCTGTAGGTATTAATTTTGCTTATTTTCTAACCAATAGGTGCTGCTTTTGATAATAAGCAGTCACCAGCTGTGTCATTCTTCCTTCTATTTGTTTTGTTTTTTAAGGGTCATAGGTTAAACATTTTGATGCTGTTTTACTTTTTGTATTGGCTAGCTGTCTAAATAATTTGTTTTGTTTACCACTATTGTTTGTGCTGCATTATTTTATGGGTCAATTGTGTTTATATGCAGCCATCTGTAAATTATTTTGGAAGTCTATGACCAAGGCTCAACCAGCAACAGAGTAAAAGCGCACTAGGATGTGGGATGGTACACACTGAATTAGGCTTGCTTTCTGAATATATCATAATTTATCTGCCACTCTTTCTCAAGTCATGCAACATAGCTTTGGATTATTTTAGTCTGATTTTTTTCTTTAAAAAATCCCCCTTTTATTTTCCTGCTTAAAAGAAGGAGGGAACTGAACATGGTTGGAAATTGTAAGGAAAGGACACCTGGACTGTGCTATCTTGTCCCTTCTCATTCCTACCTTTTAGGTCTTCCATGGCACACAGAACTCCTCAATAGAAGGGGTAAGCAGGTAATTGAGGTAGCTCTTCAACCAGCTTCAAAGAGGAGAGTGAGAACATTGCAGGTTGTTTCATACTCTAATTACTCCTGTTGTTACCATGGGAGAGTACTTCACCCTGATTTGGCACCTCTGAGATAATCTAGGAAAGATTTGGAACTAACCATATAGGGAAATCATTACAGCAACATAATACTGCACATATCAGGACTTTTTAAAAATGAAACATTTAGTGATAAGCTAAAGTTGAGAGAAAGCAGATCAGACAAATTTGCTGCAATGCAGCCTTGACAGAAGGATCCTCAGAGGTTAGCAAGAACAGGGGCCCCTTAAAGTTTTGAAGTACTACAGTCAGGCTGTGATGATGGTTGTCGCCATTGTGACAATCAGGTGAGGAGGGGTCAAAAGGCTCCCCTCTTGTCAGTCTCCTTATTTGATCCCAACAGGGTTTATTTTTTGAAAAACAGTGACTGTGCTTTGCAATTTGGTGAGTGTTCAACTCTTTTTCCTTGTTATGCTCATAACAAAACCAATCCGACAGGTTTTCTTGAGTTTAAACAATAGATTAGTTTATTGTACTTAAAATCAAAAAGCAATCCAAATAAAACAATAAGCTACGCTCCAAGTTTCACAAAATAGGTTACAGAATGATGAAGAATAGATTGGTTGGATTAGAATCCAGACCAAATAAAAATATACAGTCTGTGGGGTCTGGTAATGTCTCTGGCTGGTAGAAGTGCACTTGCAGCTGGTCCACCTGATTCAGGGTTTTCTTGGAGACAGTGATGTAGGTGAGCCCCACTGGGGTCCTGCACTGGTTAGCTCTCAAAGCTTGTCTGCTGTGTGTAACAAAAACTCACACAGTTCACACAGCCTGGGGAGACTGTCACATGGTTCTCTTAGTTTTTTTTAGTTTAATGAGGTCCAAAGTCAAAGAATCCCAAATCTCTCTCAGGTTGTATTGTTTCAATGATTACACCCTACAGGTATGTCTCCACTCGTAAATGCCCCAAGATGGCATTGAATATCCTGCTAACAAGAGTGATATTAGATAATTGACTCAACTATCCAAGCCACTGTCCTAGATGGGAGCTTTTTAGACATGTGCCTCCACTTTGATGCCTTGCAGGGTGAGGTATTTCAATCCAAGTTGTGATGACCATCTTAGCTGGCAGCTTTTTAAAAGTTTAATGTAGGTTTCCAACCAATGAATTAAAAATCCTAATTCAGCATAGCATGTTTTCCTGATACTATATACTTCAAAGAGAACTGGAGATATTTTAAACCTATTCTATGGAAGCTCTTGGCCCATTGACGGGACAGCCATGCAATGCAGCAGCAGAAATTACAGCTTGCATTTATGCGCTCGCTGTCTAACAAAAACTCATTAGAGGAAGCTATAAACTTTAAACATATTAATTGCAAACACGTGTCATCACACTACTTATAAAGCACAGCAGCAATCCCAGCCACTCTACTCAGGATGCGGCTCCGTCCCTATAACCACAGTGCTGAACTTTACCATGTTTCCTGGTATCCTTGTACATTCAGTTAAACCAGCAACCTCCTTGTTCATTTCTTTCGCTCTGGGTAAAAAAAAATGTTTAAATATTGTTTCTGAATATTCAGTCATATTAAAATTAATTTCTCCTTTAGCAAAGGCCAGCTGTATTTACAATTTCAATTTCATGTCTCATTTATTATTCAGGCTTTTCCAGGAAACCCCAGATATTATGTAGCAGTATAGACAAAATTCCTCACTGTCTCGATTACTTGATGGAGTCTCTTGACTGAACTTGTCACGGTAACTGCATATTCGTTCTTGGCTTTGTTTCCAATAGCAAACATCCTTGTAGGGAAGATGTCCAAAGGATGTGGGGCAGCACTCACCACAGATGGCTTCTGTCTCAAACAACTGGTCATGCCAAATCTGTCAAGTGACTATCTCCCTCAAAACCTCCCTCAGATTTTTGAAGTTCTTTCATTGTTACGCACTGACTAAAGAAAGTGAAGACTTGTAATTTGTGCATTTTAATAATGAGGTCTACTATTTTTTCATTAGAACTTTTTGAGCTCGCAGGCTTCATTCTTTCTGGTTATATATTCAAAACAAACTGCATTATATTCTGCGCAGGTCATGTAGAATGATTTTTCAAAAAAATGAATTGAAAAATATGCCTTCAAAATGCTATGAGTTTTGTGCTCTTCAATCAGAGAAATACTAGTACTGGGACAAGCAATGCAGTTATTTTCCACCCAATGTCTTCATCAAGTACCGAGTTGGCCATTTAACAGCCACCCCACTGCAATGTGAAGTCAGGGAGATTTTTCCATTTGAATGCCCCTTAAAGAAGCCATAAGTGTTAGTTTTGTCATAAAAGTGAGTAAAGAGGTTTGGCAGATAATCTGAGTTAATACAGAGTTCCACCTCCAAAATGGAGGATGTTTGTCAGGGAAACAGATAAGAAGTCTATTAAACAATCACATTTAAAAAAAAACTATTTTATATGAAAATTGAGGTAAAAATTGGGCCCTACAATTGATGCCGCAAGGGCCAATTTCAGAGACCAATGTACTGTGCTCCAAGGATTCCTCAAGGATATCCATTCAATGTTGTGTCAGTCCATTTTTCAGCTGGCTGGGGCAGCTGCTTTAAAACACCACTGAGGAGATAACTCCTGCTTTAGGACCTCTCAGGGAAATTGGGCTGCCTTGAGCAGAACAGGTGTTGAGATCAAATCCTTCGGGTGTGGAAGTGGCCTAGCGTCAGCTGCTACCAAAAAGGAAGGTTTTCTTTAGGTTTCACCTGGAGCCAGGAGGAACTGAAGTGCGTCTGAGGACCACCACTCACCTCCAATCAGCCACCCTCCTGCTTTCATCCCGCCAGGGCTCAGCGACAAGTCAAGTGGCCCAACATTGATCTTTATAAAATGGTTGACATGCACTATCCTCTGTTTGCTCCTCTGCCCATGCTCCTCCTTCCTCCTCTTTCTCCACCTACCTTCTCCTTTTCTCCATCCTTCTGCGCTCCATTCTACCTTCATCCTCGCTATTTCTCACACTCTTCTCCAGACACCTCTCTCACCTCCTTCCTTTGTCACACTCCCCTTCCCTTTCCTCCTCCTGCTCTCTCCCATCCTGCCTTCACCCACCCCTTCTCTCTTCCCCACTTTCCTTCTCTCCTCCTAACCTCATTCCTTCTCCCCTCCCATCTGCCTCCCCTTCTTCTGCTTGGCATAAATTAAATCCTCACTCTCAAATCCTGCTTGTCCTCAATACTGCAATTGATTTTGAATTCTTCACGTGTAACACGAGAGGAGATGGACTCGTATTAGAAATAAAGTCAAAATAATAAAAATGGGTGAGAGAGAGAGAGATGGAGAAAGAAGCAAGAATATGGAAAAAAGGAAAGCAATGTACATGGTAAAATATTAGTTGCTAAAACAAACCTATTTAAAATTGTTCTTATGGTTATTTTATTAGTACGGAGTTAATATTGCGTTATAAATCTATTTCTGACATCTAGGCACTTTCATTACTGTAATGTTATAGTTTATGTCAACACTATGGTATGTGAACTGCAAACTTGTAAAAATGTGTTGTTTCTGGAACTGCCAGCTGTTTTGCATTGCTCTAAGTAAAGAGCTGGCATGGACAGGTTGGCCAAATGGTCTCCTTCTGTGCTGTAAACATTGATGGGTTCTTTGGTTGTCTAAACTCCAGTTTAAAAAAAAAAGCCCCCTTTGTTGCATCTTCTGCTATTGTACTTTTGGCTGTTAAATAACTGGGACTGATTTTGTACTATTGCATGTTCAACTGGTACCAAGTTAGGTCATGGCTGGCTGCTGCGGATCAGCATCCACAAGCCAATCCTCTTGAAATCACACAGGCACTCACTGCTGGTAGTCCATATTCATCAGATGAATGCTTTCACTCGATAGTACAAATTTAGGTTCCTGCAGTGATGTTTCACTGTGCCTGCAAGTCATATGTCCCCTAATTCAGGAAATTTTGAGTAAAAAAAAAAATTGTATGCAAAAGGGAAGTACTTTGCATTTAATTACTTCCCCATAGAGTATCCTTTCCCTCTAACAGCTGTCAGAGGAGGAGGTTTGATCCCATTATTCTGAGATATGTTTAAACTTAGGGCCTGGTGCATGACCCAGTTACCAAAAAATATGCCCTTCTTGTGCTCACATGATATAAGCCATGCAGTAACACTATTTAATCACTACACAGTGGTTTCCCTTAATTTAATTCTATTGGGAAGTAGAAATTGTACAACTTTCGCTTAAATAGTGCATTTAATAAAGCAAAACAATCCAAGCACTTTACAAACAACAAGGTGGGTGTAGGGTGGGGCATTGCATGGGTAACAGAAATGAACACTGAGGAGTTGGAGAAAGTGACAGAAGGCATGATGAAAAAACAATTTGAGATACAATATTTTTAAAATAAAATCCTACAATTAAAAAATTTATACTGTGCAAAAATTACAACTCAATATCAAACAGATATGCAGATTAATAAACACAGTTTAAGATATTCTAAGGGAAATGGAATACAGATTGAGAATTATTTTTTAAAAAGCTGCAGGCATCTGTAAGAAAAGGTTAATGTACTCTATTTCTACCCTAGTAGTTAGTGTATTTTGTTTTCTGAAGACTGTTTCCCCTAATACTCTCTGCACAGTTTGTGCTGACCTCGCTGTGTCCCATTACAAAGTTCCTGAATGGGTCACCTGCACCTAGCTTCTGCCAGTGGTCTCATCAATAGAAGATGCATGGCAGTGGCCAAATAGTGACCCTTTCAAGACCTTTTGTTAAATCAGTCAAGCACAACACCAATCCACACCAACTGTCCCTAATGAACCCATATTTTCAGAGTTTTTCATCATCGGCCCAAGCTGGGTAACAATCTGATTTTGCCATGCCATCAAGGAGTTTTGTCCATCAACAAGAGCAACTTGCATTTATATGGCGCCTTCAATGTAGTAAAATTTTCCAAGGTACTTCACAGGAGTGTTAACAAACCATATATCAACCACCAACAACTTGTATTTATATAGTGCCTTTAACACAATTAAATATCTGAAGGCACTTGGCGGGTGAGAACAGTAGTACAGATTGGAAATTCAGGCGTGGGCTGCGAATGAGTCCCTGATCATTATGGTTGAAAAAGATATGCAGTATGCAAATTCCCAAACTGCATTACTGGTAAGCAAGGCCCTCACCAGCAATGCAAAGTCAGAATTTTACCTTGAAGAATCCACAACAGTGGCACGACTAATTGGCCTACAGTTTCCTCACTTTTCCTTTTCTCTTTTCTTGAACAGAGGTGTGACATTTGCACCCTCCAGGCCTGTGGCACAATTCTTGCTTCCAAAGATTAGTGAAGTGTTATTGGCTTCGCATTATTGCAATTAAATTAATAACTTTGACCTAGTATTTATGGACTCTGTGAAAGTTAGATATTGGATTATTTATGGCAATTAATATTAAATTATGTTAATTAACCCGCACATAGAAATTAGATTCGGAAACATGCTTACCCAGCACCACAGAAAGACGTTAATAAGCACAACTCTTAACTATTTAAAACTTGTGGAGCATCTTGATTACATTGTTATGCTGAAAGGGACAACAGAAATAAATATGCTAATTAGATCAGATTTACATATCTAACCCAACTGAATTAGAAAATTGGCTTTTTCCAATAAGAGTTGGAAATCCCGGCTTAATGAAACATGGGGTACATTAATTTTGCTTTAAAGGATAACCAACTAATAGGATATGCTAATGGAATTTAATTTAAATATACAAATCACTTTTGTTATAAGAAAGATCTTTAGCTGTAACTCAAAGATTATACTGACTGGGCTTCCCCAGTGTTTTAGCACATTTACTTATTGGGAAACTGAGCTATACAGACTAAGAAACGCCCCGAGGTTATGATTCCTGCTTCTGCTCACGGTTCAGTTGTTCCTGATCGGAGAATTCCTGTTGTGGATGTCAGGTGATTACCAATGCTTACATGTGAAGAATGGCCACATGTGCAAGCGAACAGATGGCTCTGCAGAGTGTTGAACTGCACCCCAGTGGGTCGAAAGTTCTGATGGCTTGGTAGGGTGAAAACCTGGCAGATCTAACTAATGGGAATTTTTTAAATTCTTGTTTTTTTTTAAATGGGATGTGGGCCAGCATTTATTGTCCATCTCTAATTGCCCTTGAGAAGGTGGTGGTGAGCCACCTTCTTGAACCGCTGCAGTCCGTGTGGGGTAGGTACACTCACAGTGCTGTTAGGAAGGGAGTTCCAGGAGTTTGATACAGCGACAGTGAAGGAACGGCGATATAGTTCCAAGTCAGGATGGTGCGTGGCTTGGAGGGGAAATTGCAGGTGGGGTGGTGTTCCCACACATCTGTTGCCCTTGTCCTTCTAGTTTATTTATTTAGAGATACAGCACTGAAACAGGCCCTTCGGCCCACCGAGTCTGTGCCGACCAAGAACCACCCATTTATACTAACCCTACAGTAATCCCATATTCCCTACCACCTACCTACACTAGTAACAATTTACAATGGCCAATTTACCTATCACCTGCAAGTCTTTGGCGGTGGGAGGAAACCGGAGCACCCGGCGAAAACCCACGCGGTCACAGGGAGAACTTGCAAACTCCGCACAGGCAGTACCCAGAATTGAACCTGGGTCCTTGGAGCGGAGAGGCTGCGGTGCTAACCACTGCGCCACTGTGCCGCCCCACTGCGCGAGTTGTAGAGGTAAAGGGTTTGGATGGTGCTGTCTAAGGATCCTTGGTGCGTAGCTGCAGTACATCTCGTAGATGGTACATACAGCTGCCACTATGCGTCAGTGGTTGAGGGAGTGAAAATTTGTAGATGGGGTGCCAATCAAGTGGGCTGCTTTGTCCTGGATGGTGTTGAGCTTCTTGAGTGTTGTTGGAGCTGCACCCATCCAGGAAAGTGGAGAGTACTCCATCACACTCCTGACTTGTGCCTGGTAAATGGTGGACTGGCTTTGGGGAGTCAGGAGGTGAGTTACTCGCTGCAGGTTTCCTAGCCTCTGACCTGCTCTTGTAGCCATGGTATTCATATGGCTACTCCAGTTCAGTCTCTGGTCAATGGTAACCCCCAGGATGTTGATAGTGAGAGTTGATTCAGCGATCATAATGCCATTGAATGTCAAGGGAGATGGTTAGATTCTGTCTTGTTGGAGATGGTCATCGCCTGGCACTTGCGTGGCACGAATGTTACTTGCCACTTATCAGCCCAAGCCTGGATATTGTCCAAGTCTTGCTGCATTTCTACACGGACTGCTTCTGTATCTGAGGAGTCACAAATGGTGCTGAACATACTGCAATCATCAGCGAACATCCCCACTTCTGACCTTATGATTGAAGGAAGGTCATTGATGAAGCAGCTGAAGATGGTTGGGCCTAGGACACTACCCTGAGAAACTCCTGCAGTGATGTCCTGGAGCTGAATGCGAGAATGTGGAACTTAGAGAGGATCCACCAGTTTTATGGCACTGAAAATTCTGCTGGGTGTAAGGTGCTTGTTCTAGCTAATTTGCAGCCAAGCAAAGGATGCATTTCAAGTAGGATGTTATCATAAGTTCTGAATTCCAACATTTATGCCCTAGGATCCACCAGTCTACCAGAAAACATAATCACTTAGAACAGCATCTGAATAATGTTGATGCTGTTACCTTAAAGATGAATTTCTGCATTTAATTAAGCTTTTAGATAGTTTCTGAAAGATGATGGAAATTTAAGCCCAAGTTACATAAAGTGTAAATCTTTAATGCTGGTTTACAAAACTGCCCTTGCCCCCATATTGAAGCAATGAGCGTAGTCAGTTTCTACTGATTGTGCCCATTTGCGACCGCTGAAGGAGGCTCCTCGTATAAAGCTTGTATGTTTCAGATGTAAAGGCACTAGTAAACGCATTTTAAAAGTTTTTACATTTACTAAGCAACTTACAATATGCAGCAATGAAACTAGTAAATGGCTTAGCATAGCTTTTTGAAATCATTTTCAGTGATTTAAAATCAAGTTGCTCACAGGTAGTTGACTAGATATTCATTAAAATGCTTATTTATTGTAATCCACCCATTTCCAGCTGTATTAATAAAACTGTACCAGGTTACCATTTTAAAATACATTAATGGATATTTTTAATGCAAGATAAAAAATAATTGCATTCCATTCTGCTGCCGGATTGCACTGGTTCATGGAAGATTTTATATTTGTGATTATGCAAATGTACTTGGACAGACACTTGAACTGACTTGGCTGGAGACTGGTATTTGTGATGGTAGGCACCTTGGGAAGAGGATCATCCACTTGACCCATTGAGCTGAATACACTTGCCAACACTTCAATCCTATCCTCTTGCATTCATGTGCTGAACTACCTCATGGTTGAGGAAGGGGGGGTGTTCATGAGGTTTCCTCTTCCTCTTCATTGTCTGGTTGTTAATTGAATATGGTAGGGCTATAGAGCTTTGCTCTGATCCATTGGTTGTGGAACTGTTTAGCTCTGTCCATAGTCTGCTGCTTTTGGTGTTTAACATGCAGGTTTCCATGTGTAGTAGTTCCCTCCCCCCAGAGTAAATGTTCCTGTTCTTCCAATATAACTCAGCAATTGATAATGGGATAAGTGCTTTCTGTCCCACCCAGAAATATTTACATTTGCTGATTTCTCAGTATTGAGTCGGTTGGGTGGATGGAAGTCCTACTCTGCTGCACTTCTTTTTAAACGGTGGTTGTGCTTACCCCCTCAGTGAGTGTTTTACCTTTTGCCTTTAATGGGATCATGAAAGAACCAATTGGACAGGTTTTCTTGAGTTTAAACAAGAAAGATGCAAGTATTATACTTAACAATCTAAACCTGATGTAAATAAAATAATAATAAAAAACGCAACACATTCATGTGAGAACCACACACACACACAAATAGATTACAGAGCGAGACGTAGATTTTGTGGTTGAATTAGAGTCCAGAATAAATAAATATTAAATACACAGTTTGTGAGGTTGGATGATTCTATGGTCTTCAAGAATACAACTTCAGCCAGAAGTCTTTGGCTGGTCAAATTTCACTTTATGGCTGGCCTGCTTGGCTCAAGGCTTTCTTGGAGGTAGACTCGTAGTTCCCTTGGTTTCTGTCTGTAGCAATCTGTAGGCTTGGAGGGTCTACATTGCAGACAGTTTTCAAACGTGTGGTGTTATCTGGAGGTGGGGGGGGGGGGGGGGTGGTGAAGAGAGAGGATGGCACACTGCCTTTCCACTGCAGCACCATTTAAATTACCGGCTTGACGCTTTGTTCAAGGAAACTCTCACCTTTCACAGAGGTGAACATGACTGCCTCAGTATATTATCTGGAACCTTCTAATGAGATTCAAGGTTCAGAATTGGCTCCCCAGGCCCAGGATGCCAATTTTTACACCTGGAGGGATTTGCTCTTTCAAAGTCAAGGTGTTAAGATTACTTCATTAACACGACATTCAAGGCAATCCTAGGTAATTCAACATTTAGAGCAAGCCATTGTTCTGGGTCCATGCTGCTCAGACCTCTGTCTTTGGTTGGGGCCTTGAAATTTGAAAATGGGTTTCAAATGCAAATTGCAGTGGCCATCTTGACTGCCATTTTTAAAAAAGTTAACTGCAGGATTTTTTCCATTCAAAGTTCAATGTAAATTTCCGACTGATGAATTAATATTTCTTATTTGGCATATCGTGTTTTCTTGACAATAAGAAAACTTGATTCAAAAAGTATTTTACAAAAAGGATGAAAAATTTAACAGCAGGTCATCATTGGACTGCTTTAGTTACTGGTTACAAAATCATATTAACAGTGGTCTGGGAGCCTTTTACATCAACAGGAGATTTGTAAAGCAAGAAGTATTTTGTGCAAAGAAAAATAATGCTACATATGACTCAAAATAATAAATTTTTACATATTCAGCATTTTTCAGAAGATTTTAAATCCATTTTATTCCTATGGGTTAGCTTATTTCAAGGTGCTAAAAACCCTTAACACCAATTGTTTTTGTGAAAATGTCAAAGCAGATTTACTGTGCCAGGCTTGAGTAATTATTCATTAATCTGATAGTTTAGTTAGGAAAAAAGGCCTTTCATGTTTGTTTCCCATGGACTGTCCCGTCACAACAGCAGGACAAGCAGGAGGTTTAGAAAATAACAGGGTTTTTAAATAGCCTGGGAGCAGTCAATTATACATATTCTGCCACCTGCCCATCTTTTGGAAAGTTATGTCATACAGGTGGCCTGCGACACTAAGCATAAAGTGACCACTCAAAACCCACTTATAATTGGATGATACAGGGTCTCTGGACCTTCTGTTTCTCTTGGCGGGTGGTCCTTTCTCAGTGAGCCATGCTGTCAGCTTTTGCTTTGCACACCACTCCAGATCTTATTACTTTTCGTTGATATCTGTGATCGGCTTATATAATGCATTCACCACTCGCATTTTTTTGGCAGATCCCATAAATATTATAATTGGTTTCCTCCACAGATGGCTCTGAACTGAGGGCCTCCTCATTTTAAAAATGCTTGATTCCTTTAAGTGAACTTTGATTTATTGATTTCAGTCCTGTTGCATTTAAATACATACAGACCCATCATTTGGATTTTTAGGTTTTGCTTTTTTTCCCCGACCAATCCTTTAAATTATCATAACCCCACTCTATTTCAAACAGACAGAGTATCTGCTTAACAGTGTGTGTTGGGACGACTCTGTTCCTATTTACTAGAAGGCGCAGAATTGTAGTTTGTGATAATGGTGTCACCGATCTTCAGCCCTAATGGAGGGAGAAGACCCACTAGGAACATAGGAATAGGCCATGGAGCCTGCTCCACCATTCAATATGATCATGGCTGATCATCCACTTCAATCCCTTTTTCCTACACTATTCCCATATCCTTTTATGTCATTGACAGATTTCTAAACACCAATCTCTACTTTAAACATACCGAATGACTAAGCTTTCACAGCCCTCTGGGGTAGAGAATTCCAAAGATTCACAACCCTCTGAGTAAAGAAATTTCTCCTCATCTCTGTCTAAAGTGGCTTCCTCCTTGTGTCCCCTGGTTCTAGACTCCCCAACCCAGGGAAACATCTTACCTGCATCTACCCTGTCTATCCCTTTAAGTATTTTGTAGGTTTCCACGAGATCACCTTTCATTCTTTGAAACTTTAGAGAATACAGGCCCAGTTTCCCCACTCTCTCTTCATAGGACAGTCCCTCCATCCAGGAACAAGTCTGGTGAGCCTTTGTTGCACTCCCTCTAAGGCAATAATATCCTTCCTAAGGTAAGGGGACCAAAACTGCACACAGCACTCCAGGTGCAGTCTAATCAAGGTTCTATACAATTGAAGCATGACTTCACTACTCCTGTACTTAAATCCTCTTGTGATAAAGGCTAACATACCATTAGCCTTCCTAATTGCTTGCTCCACCTGCATGCTAGCTTTCAGTGACTTTTTGATGAGGACACCCAGGTACCTTTGTGCATCTACACTTTCTAATCTCTTGCCATTTAAGAAATACTCTACACATCTATTCCTCCTACCATAGTGGATAACTTCACATTTTTCCACATTATATTCCATCTGCCACATTATCGTCCACTCACTAAGTCTGTCCAAATCCCCTTGAAGCCACTTTGTATCTTTCTCACAACACATTCCCACCTAGTTTTGTGTCTTCCGCGAACGTGGAAAGATTACATTTGGTCCCCACATCCAAATCATTGATATATATTGTGAAGAGCTGGGGCCCAAGTACTGATCCTTGCGGTACCCCACTAGTCGCATCCTGCCAATGCGAGAATGACCTGTTTTTTCCTACTTTCTGTTTTCTGCCTGGTAACCAATCCTTAATCCATGCCAGTATATTACTTCCTGTCTCATGTACTTTAATTTTGCTAACCAACGTCCTATGGGGGACTTTAACAAAAGCCTTCTGAAAATCCAAGTACACTACATCCACTGACTCTTTATCAATTCTGTTAGTAACATCCTCAAAAAACTCCAACAGGTTCATCAAACATG
Source organism: Heterodontus francisci (assembly GCF_036365525.1). Classification (NCBI taxonomy): domain Eukaryota; kingdom Metazoa; phylum Chordata; class Chondrichthyes; order Heterodontiformes; family Heterodontidae; genus Heterodontus; species Heterodontus francisci. The sequence goes on from NC_090395.1 coordinate 52,101,573, forward strand.
ATTTCTCATTCATAAATCCATGTTGACTATGCCTAATCAGATCATTATTATCCAAGTGTCCATTTATCACATCCTTTAGAATAGATTCTAACATTTTCCCTACTAATGGAAGGCGAACAGGTCTGTATTTCCCTGTTTTCTCTCTCCCTCCTTTCTTAAATAGTGGGGTGACATTTGCTACCTTCCAATCTGCAGGAACCATTTGAGAATCTATCGAATTTTGGGAGATGATCACCAATGCATCCACTATTTCCATAGTTACCTCTTTCAACACACTGGGATGTAGAATATCAGGTCCTGAGGACTTATCAATTACCCATTAATTTCTCCAATACAACCTTCTTACTAATACTAATTTCCTTCAATTCCTCATTCTCCCTAGACACTTGGGATCTCTAATTCTGGGAGATTTCTTGTATCTTCCTCAGTAAAGACAGACACAAAGTAATCATTTAGCTTCTCTGCTATTTCTCTATTTCCCATTATAAATTCTCCTGACTCTGCCTGTAATGGACTCACATTTGTCTTAGTCAAGCGTTTCCTTTTTAAGTACCTATAGAATTTTTACAGTCCGCTTTTATTTTTTTTGCCAGTTTACATTCATATTCTAGTCCCCCTTTCTTTATCAGTTTTTTGGCCCTCCTTTGCTGTTGTCAAAAATTCTCCCAATCCTCAGGTTAAAGACCTTCGCTTTCCAAATCTGGCCCTGCTCTTACTTGCTGAACGTCTCACTCTCAGCTGAGGTCTACAGTGGGGGTTCAATGCCGTCTTCAGGGTACTCTTCCCATTTTAAGATCTCTCACCATTGGATGTTCCTCTTTGCACTAGCAAACTATCTCATGGTGATGGGATGATGGGAATCCTGCAGGGAAACTGCCATGCATCAGAGATGATCCCCAACCCAGGGAAATGGGTCAGAGTGAATTCAGAGGATGGGCACAAGTCTGCAAAGTGGGAGAATCATGGCTGTGATGTCAGAAGTACAACATGCGCACTTTCTGTAAATACCACACTGTAACACTTTCCCCGCCATATTTTGCCTGTTACCAGTTACCCATCGGCATACAGTTCGACTTACTGGGGTGAAATTTATGGGCCCTTAGGGGATGGGCTGGGAAGCCAGGGCGAGGTTGGGGTGGTGGCTATAAAATAGCGAGGGAAGATGGAGCTGGAATGCCCATCGCCTTCTTGACGCCATGCAATTGAGGCCCTTAAGTCACCAATTAATGGCCACTTAACAGCCTCTTCTCACCACCATTGGTATTCTACCAGAGGCAGGGGGTGCCTCCGCCATGTCAGGAGGTCACCCAGTAAAACAAGGCTTGTGGGCTCGGTGGGATGGGGCTTCCTCCGAGGGCAATCTGTGGCCCACAGAGTGCCCCCAGTGGCAAAGACCACCCCTCCGCAAACAATACCCCATCCTCAATGACCACCCTCCCCTCCCCCCACTGCTCCCTCGCTGGGGCCTGCTGGACTGGCCCCGGCGAGCCCACTCCACTTACTGCAGGTCCGGGGCTGCTGCAGTACCAGCAGTGGCCACCACTTGGAGTGGAGCTGCCAGTACTACTGAGCTGCCAGCCCTCTGAATGGCCAGCAGCTCTTGGAGGCAGGATCCCTGTCCTTAAAGGGTTGGGGACCCTGACGGTGGTCAATTAACTGGCTTCATGCCATGGAATTTGGCCGGGGGTCAAAAGAGGGCTGAGGTGGGGTCACTCCCTGCCTTTCAGCCTGTCCCCGGGACCCCCACCATAAAGGTAACATTCAGCCCATTGTGTGCAACACTTTCTTTGGCCTCCTTATCTCAAGAGACAATGGGTAAGCGCCTGGAGGTGGTCAGTGGTGTGTGGAGCAGCGCCTGGAGTGGCTATAAAGGCCAATTCTAGAGTGACAGGCTCTTCCACAGGTGCTGCAGAAAAAGTTGATTGTCAGGGCTGTTACACAGTTGGCTCTCCCCTTGCGCCTCTGTCTTTTTTCCTGCCAACTGCTAAGTCTCTTCGACTCGCCACACTTTAGCCCCGCCTTTATGGCTGTCCGCCAGCTATGGCGAACGCTGGCAACTGACTCCCACGACTTGTGATCAATGTCACAGGATTTCATGTTGCGTTTGCAGACGTCTTGAAAGTGGAGACATGGACGGCCAATGGGTCTGATACCAGTGGCGAGCTCGCTGTACAATGTGTCCCTGGGGATCCTGCCATCTTCCATGCGGCTCACATGGCCAAGCCATCTCAAGCGCCGCTGACTCAGTAGTGTGTATAAGCTGGGGATGTTGGCCGCCTCGAGGACTTCTGTGTTGGAGATACGGTCCTGCCACCTGATGCCAAGTATTCTCCGGAGGCAGCGAAGATGGAATGAATTGAGACGACGCTCTTGGCTGACATACGTTGTCCAGGCCTCTATGCAACACTATGGGAGATTTAACCAGTACATTTTGTTTACTGGTATAATATCTAAAACAAAGGAAGGGATCACTGTCAAACTCAGTCCAGAGTGAGGTCCATGCTGAAATCATGTCTGTCTGAACAAAGTAATGTAAGTGGAATATGAATGGGACTCATTCAGACTAAGTCCTGCTTAAATACATAGTTTCTTACACAGGAACAAGCCAGCACCATCCACAGCAGTATATGGTGTGAATGTTTAATTTTTTGATTGAATATAAATGTAACAATATTGCAAAGATAACACTGCAATTAACCAACATGACTTAAAACAGATGCACGAATTAATTTTTTTAAATTGAAAGAAATCTTTAGGTTATGATTCAAACAAAATGTGATAAAAATAAAAAAATGTTGTCACTGGACCTTTAAAAAGTGTACAATGGGAAGCATAGTCACTATAATGTTGGCCTATTGGCTTTGTGTATTTTAAATTAAAGACAGCTGAAAATCGACCACATACATTAAATACCAGCTAGTGCACGCACAAGAATGTTCACTGTCCTCATATCACACGACAAACCAAAAGCTAGATACAGGAAGGTATACAAAGAGCACTCTGACAATTTACATTACTGTGGTTAGCATGACTATCATGTTAAGATATCTTTTTTGGTGCACGGCGAGCCAGTGTTAATGGCTTACTTTGTGGCAATAATAGAATGTTACTATTAGTGCTGGTGCTACTTTTAACAGCTAACACAGCTACTTTCACTTCACATCAGGTTTGGGGCTATGATCCGAATTGAATTCAATCTACCATCATCTACATTGAACAGACTTCCAAAAGTTGAATTGAACATGAAAAGCCATTCTTTACTCTGGTTAAATATTGACAGATAAATCAATATGTTTAGTGCCTGAACCACAAAGGGTTAGTTATTACGCAACCACATAATATCACCATGAAGTAAATTGCTGCTTCACTTGTACTTTTCTGACCAACACAATTCCACATGATTGACTTAATGAACCCTGATGTTAAAACATTAAGGGTTAATGACCTTTGGTTGAACCCATATCCAATATAGCATTCCTTTGTCAGAAAGAGTTACGTATGTGTGTTGCACCCCCAAGGCAACTTCCATTGAGAACACTGGTGACTGAAGTGGTCAATAATCTGAACTACCACTTTACAGACAAGTAATAAAATGAATACAATTACCACCAATAGGAAAACAATTTCGGAACTACTTACAATCTTCATTCACCTCACCAACAGTATGTTACAAATACGATATTGACCTTGAGGGCTGAAAGCCACTTCCCTTTGTTTCATTGCAAGCATGTCTGCTCTGTCAACTGGCCCTTCTATCCAAGATGACCTTGGTCTTAAATCCTCACATAGGTCAGTAATTTGTATAATCCATTTATTCAGAGTTCAAAGGTATTAAGAGAGCTTAATAAAAAGTAAGTGATGCCATCTGTGGTGCTCATGAATCTGTGTTTATTGACCCAAATGGGCTGTAATTACTAAAGGAATCTCCTGCAACTAGTTTTTCTGTTTACGTCACATGATCGATGTTTTAAAATATGGCATAAAGGCTTTGTGGCTTCTCTAGACTGCATTAGGGATGCTTCAAAAATCAAAAGAACTGCGCCAACCCCTGCCTGCCCCAGCCTTTGATTTCCATTCCTCTTCGCCTGAAAGCAAATTTAAATAGCTGTCTTTTAAATTCAAGAACTACTTGCCAATAAAACATATATTTGAAGAAATCACAACATGTTTGTATTTCAATTAAGTGCCCTCGTTAGTCCCTTAAGTATTTGGTGTGTAACCAACCAAGTAATCATTACAATAATATATATTGAGGTCCGCGTAAATGACATTTCCACTGATCTCCCACCTAAGATACGGCAGCTGTTCAGGAGAAGCCCTTAGGAAATTCCCAGCAATTATTTCGGTTAGCAAAGCTGGCTTTTAATTTTCTCTGACAAAAATCAAAGGAGCTGATCTCAAACTAGACAAAATGCTTTGGCTGGGAAATTTCTCAGAGCTGCCGCTGCTCTGCTGCTGTAACTTCACCTGTTGAGTGGTGGAAACCTGGTCTAAGCTTGGAAATGACATTTTTTCCACACTTCTGATGACGTTCTGAGGAATTTCCCAGCTTTTGTCGCATAGTCATCCTCTGACATTGCAGCTAAAAGGCCATGTGTCATGTGCAAACTTTGTCAGTGAATATTGGCAGGCATCAGGTGTTGATAAACCTGTTATCGTTAAAGGCTCACATAGAAACGTTACTGCATAATAATGAGGAGTGGAAACCCTCTTCTCTTTTCCTTTGCATGACCCAGGTTTCTGAAGCCAATGCGACTAATATTATTACTACTACAACAACAAGCATGGTTAATGTGGAAAAACATTCCAAGGCAGTTCAAAAGCATGAGGGAAAATAAAATGCATGCCAAATCAAATAAAGAGATATTAAGAGGAGTTACCAAAAGTTGAATCAGGGTTTGAGGAGAGGAAGGTTGAGCAATGGAGGGATGTAGTGAGGGAACTCTAGAGTACAGTGACTAAGCAAATGAAGGTACAGCCGTCAATGGTGAGACAAAAGGAGGCCAGAGTTTGTGGAGATTGTAGCCCTGGAGAAACTTATAGAAATAGAGAGTGATGAGAATACAAAGTTATTTAAATATAAGGACGAAAATGTTATATTTGAGGAATGAGAATTACTGGGAGCCAATGTAGGTCAAAGAAAATGGGGTAATGGGTGAGCAGGGCTTTGTGCAGATTACTGGCAGCAGAATTTTGATGCACAGTACTTTCATACCATGAGAACAGAGAAGCTGCAGGAATTCTGCTCAACTTTAGGACATGATGCTGGTCTTGTCATAAATTTTAGTGATAGTCATTTTGCATAGACAGAGGTGTACAAGCTGAAGTTTACATAAGATGGACAGCCAACCAGGTGAACATTGGAATAGTCACCTTTGGACAATGACAAAAGTATGTATAAGGGTTTCAAAAGCAGATAGGCTGTAATAGGGGCAGAGTTGGGTAAAATTATGGAGATGGAAGTATGGTGTCTTTGTAACAGAGAGGATATATTGTCTGAAACTTGGCTTGCAGTTAAACAGGAGGCTGTCCTTGTGAATGGTCTGATTCACAATGAGACAGTGGGCGGGGAGGGGGATTTTATCAGTGACAGGGATATGGAGTTTCTGGCAGGAACCTTACATGATGACTTCAGTCCATCCAATGTTGAGCTGGAAGAGATTATGGCTTACATAATAATGGACAAGCAATGTGACAGGACAGAAGCAGCATCAGGGTTGGGAGGGGTGGTGGGCATCAAGGTATATGAAGAAATTGATGCCATGTCAGCAAAGGATGTTACCAAAGTATAGTGTGTCAATAAGGAAGAGGATAGGCCATGAATAGATGGAAAAGCCACTCGTAGAGGTGTCTTTGCAATTATATAGTATGAGTGGAAGCAAGCAAGGGCAGCAGCACTGAGTTGGACAGTAGAAGAAGGGTGTTGCAGGAAAATGGTTTGGCCAACTGTGTGAACGGCTACAAAAAGGTTAAGGAAAGATAATGCACCATAGTCGCAGTGATTGTGATATGTGTTTTTGGTTAGGGCTGCTTCAGTGCTATGTGAGAGGCAGAGATTTGATTTGAGAGATTCAAACAGGATGTTGTGGGAGAGATGGAAAGGATCTGGAAGGTGATAACATGTTCATAGATGTTGGAAAGGAAACGAAGGTTGGAGATGGGATGATAGTTTGCAAGGATAGAGAGGTTGAGGGCGATTGAGATTGAAATAACTGAGGGTGAGGAGGTGCTCAGTATAGAGGCTGAGGGACGAAAGAAGGGAAGGTATCTTAGGGAGAATTTAATGTGGGGCCTGTGATAGACAACAGAGATTTTAAAGGGGAGGTGAAAGAGGGGGAAGTTGTGACTTGATAATAAGGATTTTCTGTGGCAGCTTGTATTTACACAGCTGGCACACCTCTGCAATGCAAAATGGCTATCCCCAAAATTCATGGCAGGGCCAGTATCATGTCCTGAAGTCAAGCAGAACTCATCAGTTCCAATGCTATCAAAGTGCTGTTGGAATTCAAGTACCTTGTCTTTGCACTATTACAAATATTGGTATCCTGGCAAATATTTATCCTTCAACCAAAATCCCTAAAACAGATTATCTGAATATTATAACATTGCTGTCTGTGGGGCCAAGCTGTGCACAAATTGGTTGCTTCCTCCATTACAACAGTGACTATAATTCAAAACAGTATTTCATGAGCTATAAAGTGCTTTTATCATTCTGAGGTTATGGAAGGTGCTGTATAAATGCAAGTCTTTCATTTTCTTTCTTACTGAAGAAAAAATCCATAAAATGTACAAAATAACCAATTTTAAGAGGTGCTTTCAAAATATGACCCAAGTCACCCCAGTAACAACTTTAGAGACTCATGTAGAAAGGATGAAAAGTTTCTCCTGTGTAGCTCCTTTCATAGGTTTATATTGCTTTGCAACTCGTAGCTTACTGGTATAAAAGAAACTTCTTGTACAAATCTGATGTTGCTTTGGGAGGAGGGAGTTCAGCTGTATAGCAGATTCATTCCTATAATTTGTTTGTCTGAGACGCATCTGTCCCTTCATTTTAATTGACATGCAGACCCCCCCCCCCACCTGCCAAGAATGAGGCGCATTAATTTTGTCATATGAACATTGATCTGAAAACTGCTGCTGAAGTGAAGAAAGGACTTGTTTAAAAAAGAAATCACCAGGCCCTTGGCTAGAAAGACATTTGCACATTAACAGACAGTGCTTGTGGAGACAAACGGGTTACTTCCCTTATCTAATTTAACCCATAATGGACTTTGAGCACTAGACATTGAAGGTGAGGGAACTCAAATTTCAGGATGACTGCTGGGATGGCCAAATCCACAAACAGATGTGGTTAGACCAGCTGGTCACATGACTAGCCTGCTTGATAACCTGGTTTTTCTGAATTGTACAAACAGTTTTGAACAGAGAGACTGCTGCATGCTCCTGGACTGAAGAAGATCTCTCGGGTCGGGCTCGCCCTCTCTTTCTCATGGAACTCCAAATCCACTGAAGACGACATGAACCCCAAGAGAGAAAGGTCTCCTACAGCGAACAAGGTTTAAGAAGAATACTGGGCCCCAAAGAAGAGCAAGATCTACCTACAATCAAGGACTCTACAGCGAACTCGAAGCACAGTAAAAAAAAACCCTCTTCAAAGATTGCCTCAAACCTCTCCACTATTTTTTTCTTCTACCCTTTTCTGTCTCTATCTGCATGTGCGTATCGAGTATGCTAGTGTGGTGCGCGGCATGTATCCGTACACGCTAACTGAATTAGAGTTTCAGTTTAAGTTTAATAAATTTCAAGTTTTCGTCTTTATACCTAAGAAGGCCTGTTTGCCTTATAATTGGAAAGCAGCGAACAAGAATTCACCAAGGGGGAGCTAAAAACACAGTGTGTTTAAAATTAAACCCTGTTACAATAAGACCAGGTGAAGACTGAGAAAGACCCCTAGACACCTGGTCATAACAATATGCAAATAGAGTTCTGGCAGGTTTGGGTTCTAGCCAATCCTGTCATGTACATCATGTTCCAAACTAGAACCAGATTCAGTCCAGTGAGACCCTGGTGGTGTTAGCAGCTTTTAAATCAGTTCTGCTTCTGTTGAATCTGTATTTGAATCTTCTCTTTTGTAACCTTGTCTTTTATAGTGTTTCTATTTTGTGCACTTTGTGAAACTAAAAGATGCTTAAATGCAACGTGTACAGCAATGGTCATGAAAAATAAATTACACGTTTGTGCTATTGCAAAAGCAGCATGAAGGTTAAAGTTCAGTTGTTTCTGGAAAGCTAAAGAGCAGTGTCTTGTTAAAATATTGCAACGTTCATGGTCACAGCACTTGGAAATATAAAATTTTGATAGATGACTGCATGGAATCTCCAGCTGAGCCCCATCATCTGCCTCCACTTAATTATTTGGGTTCATAAATCAAATTTATGATTTAGAAATTGCTTATCTAGGTTGTGGAGGGTTAAACTGCTGATGGAGCAGTTATTCATGTAATGCAGCAGAAAATGTGAGGCATTTTCAGTGAACAAGTTGTTCAATTTCTAGTTTATTTTCACTTTGCTCAGTTGGGCCTGGTGTTTCCACTTTTTAGTCTCTGACACCAGTCCTGATTCGCGAAGCAACTTATCCTACCAATCAGTACTATTTCTATAGTTTCCTGCAATTTGCTCTTCTCATTCATGAAGTGCTCGTTATCCATGCCATTCCAAATTGCTCTTGGTCAGTCTTTCATATGTTTATCCAGGGTTGCCAACTTTGGTTGGATGTGTTCCTGGAAGTTTCAACACATGACCTCCAGCATCCAAACACCCCACCCAGTTAAGCAGCTTGTTTTCCCAAATCCAATAATTTTATAACTAATAGAAAAAATGTTCAAAGAGAAATTAATAACCTCACATTTTATTTTAATTCTCCTGGGTTGTTTGCAGCAGTGTCGATGAGATTAATCTTTAATTCCTGGAGACTTCTGAACAGTGCTAGAGGGTTGTAAACCTTAAGAATTGCAAGGGTGTTCCCAGGCAGCTGGAAAAAGCATATAAGGTTGGCTGCTTAGAAACCAAGGCTACTTATGTGGCGTATGATACCTTTGTGGCGCCCATGTAACTGGCCGAACAAATGTTGTGGAATCTTCCACAGTAATCACCATAGCTCCTAGCTTTGGCTCTCAATTACAACAAGCATTCATGTGTAGAAAACATTCTTCTTTCATGAGCAAGCACCTGAGGTCTGCATCTATGTCCTCCTCTTGAGCAGACAGTAGATGCGAGCAGAACTTCCAGGCACCTGGTTCTTACTGTGTCAAATCACCTGTTCCTGCTCACTGCTGCCCTGTATCTCATCCAGTGCACTTATTCCAAAGTCACTTCCAAAATTCCTGCAGGATGGATGCCCCTTAGCTGGTGCCGTTCAAAGATTTAAAAGAAGAATGGTGCCTGGGCATGCTTTGTTCTGGCATTTTCCTGGACTGCGACTCTGATTCATGTGATATATGCCGAGAGAAAGAAAAGAGGAACGTGGAGCAAATTTGATGATAACTTGGTCACAGTTTGTGACCCAGGGACAAGGAATTAATCTTCATTGTTCCAGTTCCAGTGAGTGCGGCAATAACCGAACGAATATAATAAGAAAGAAGGAACAAGAAATTGGGGCACAAACTGTGTGTTGGGACAAGGCCTCCTACTTCCATATCTTTGCTCCCTTTATATCCCCACCCTGGATGTCTCAGGCTGTCTCCACATATATCAGTGAATCGATGTTGGGGTCCTCTTGCTGTGCAGTTTTTCTCCTTCTTGCATTGGCAGTATTTTTCTTGTAAAAAGGGATTGAATTATTGACCATGGTTAGGGGATGTACAGGCCCAGCTGTGTATCAACCTGCTGCCCATAATAGATATGATTACATGAACAAGAACAAGTTCTGGTCACCACACTTCAGGAAGGATGTGAGGGTCCTGGAGAGGGTGCAGAGGAAATCTACCAGGATGGTTCCAGGGATGGAGGATTTTAATTACAAGGTTAGGTTGGAAAAGCTGAGTTTGTTATCTTTAGAACAAAGGAGGTTGAGGGGAGATTTCATAGAAGTGTAGAAGATTACGACAGGCTTAGATAGGTTAGGCAAGGATAAACTGTTTCCATTAACAAATGGTACAAGGATTAGGGGACATGGATTGAAAGTTTGGGGCAAATGATGCAGGGGGAATATGAGGAAACAGGTTTTACACAGTAAGTGGTAATGACTTGGAACTCACTGCCAACAAGGGTGGTGGAAGTGGAGATGATCAATGATTTCAAGAGGAAGTTGGATAGCCATCTGAGAGAAATACTTGCAGGGCTGCAGGAATCGAGCAGGGAAGTGGGACTGACTGCAGAGCTCCATGGAGAGCCAGGGAGTGGGACTGACTGGATAGCTCCGTGGAGAGCTGGCATGGACTTGATGGGCCAAATGGCCTCCTGCTGTGCCGCAAATGACTCTGCCTCTAAAAAACCTGCTGTCTCCATATCAGTGCAAAAATGAGTTGTAGCAATATTGTCCCTTCTGCTTCATGGACAAATATTGAAAGCTTTCAAGTTAGCATCAGATTATGTGAATGCAATGGTATAGATCATTCCCTTCAAACAGTTTCCAATCTGGGAGGTCCTGAAATTCCCTCTGAAACAGCAGCCAGGTCCTGAGTATAATTCGAATTGACATATTTCATCACTTCCTGCCAAGGACCCTAACCAATTAAAGCTGAGGCATAGTGATCATTGTTAAGAGGGCCTCCCTTTTCTGCTGCAGTTATCCAATAGAATTTCAGTGAGCTCACCTACTTGTACAGCTGATCACTAAGACTTCATTTACTTTGGACAGTTTTGGACTTTAAGATCTGCAACAGGATGTAATTTCATGCCCCTCAAGTTTCAAGTCATAAGACAAAGCTGGGGCTTTCCCATGATTAGGTAGATTTCTCTAAGCCCCCTTTGCCCTATTGCTGGGCAGGAGCAGGACACCCATAGTCTGCTTTCCCTATCCAAGCACAGGTGTGCCAGTATTTTCTGTCCAGGGGCATTAACAAGGCTCAGACACCTCTGGCACAGACAGGAAGGACAAGCTTTTGAGATTGGGACTTTCTGTTGGAAATCAGCAGTCAGGAAACTTTTTTTAAATTAATTCATGGGATGTGGGCATCAGTGACTCGGCCAGCATTTAATGCCCACCCCTTATTGCCCTTGAGAAGGTGATGGTGAGCCATCTTCTTGAACTGCTGCAGTCCATGTGGGGTAGGTACACCCACAATGCTGTTAGGAAGGAAGTTCCAGGATTTTGACCCAGCGACAGTGAAGGAACGGCGATATAGTTCCAAATCAGGATGGTGTGTGGCTTGGACGGGAACTTGCAAGTGGTGATGTTCCCATGCAACTGCTGCCCTTGTCCTTCTAGGTGGTAGAGGTCGTGGTTTTAGAAGGTGCTGTCTAAGGAACCTTGGTGCGTAGCTGCAGTGCATCTGGAGATGTACACACTTCTGCCACTGTGCGTCAGTGATGGAGGGAGTGAATGTTTGTGAATAGGGTGCCATTCAAGTGGGCTGCTTTGTCCTGGATGGTATCAAGCTTCCTGAGTGTTGTTGAAGCTGCACTCATCCAGGCAAGTGGAGAGTATTCCATCACACTCCTGACTTGGGCCTTGTAGATGGTGGACAGGCTTTGGGGAGTCAGGAGGTGAGTTACTCACCGCAGGATTCCTAGCCTCTGACCTGCTCTTGTATCCATAGTATTTATATGGCTACTCCAGTTCAGTTTCTGGTCAATGGTAACCCCCAGGATGTTGATAATTGGGGATTCAGCAATTGCAATGCCATTGAATGTCAAGGGAAGATGGCTAGATTCTCTCTTGTTTGAGATGGTCATCGCCTGGCACTTGTGTGGCACGAGTGTTACTTGCCACTTATCAGCCCAAGCCTGGATATTATCCAGGTCTTGTTGCATTTCTACATAGACTGCTTCAGTATCTGAGGAGTCGTGAATGGTCAGGAAACTGGGAACATTCTTGGGGAGCTAGGTGGAGCAAACAATAATTACCACTTAACTGCCAATCTGTGGCCTATCCCAGGGATCTCTGCTGATCACTCCAGTTGGCGGGGGTCCAGGAATTGGCCATTGTTCCAGGTTTCAATTAATGCCACTGCACTCGGGCACCCAGCTAACAATGTTCCAAGAATATGAGGTAGGAGACCTGGAATACCCTTTTCTGCCTCATTACCACAGAGCATTGTTCAAAATGGGGATCTATGTTATTTGTAGCCAATATCTACACATGCAGTCAGGAATCTCCACCTGGCTTATTTCTCTCCTTTCTAGCCCAAGCCACTGGCAGCACATGTAGGCCATCACAGTTGCTATAACAGATAATTCATCACTTCAGAGGGATCAAACTTGGTCTCTATCCCTCAGTAGTGTATCAACAACTTGCATTTATATAGCACCTTTCACATAGGAAAACGTCCTAAGGTGCTTAAGTAAAAGCAAAATATATATTTGTGTTGATTTTATTTTATTTCATCTTAGTTTGTTCAGTTTGTTTACCCACTTTTTTTTTTATGTTTGTACTTGCGGCTATTCAATTTTTAATCCGTTAACACCCTTTCTGTACTAATGCTTTGTCTTTCAACACACTATTAACATATTGTTTGCCTTTGCTCCACGACCTTTAGGTCAGCTATTCTGTGATCTCGCCCTATCTACACCTTCCCATTTGTTCTCCCTTGCCCCAACCCGCTTTACTTGCTTATAACCTTTGATATTTCTAATATTTGCCAGTTCTGAAGAAGGGTCATTGACCTGAAACGTTAACTCTGCTTCTCGCTCCACAGAAGCTGCCAGATCTGCTGAGTATTTCCAGCATTTTTTGTTTTTAGTCCTGAGGTGCTTGACAGGAGTGAAATCAGAAAAGAAAATTATACCAAGCCAATCAAAGACATATTAGGATGGGTGACTAAAAGCTTTGTCAAAGAGGAGGATTTTAAGGAGGGTCTTAAAGGAGGAGAGGGAGCTGGAGAGCAGGAGAGGTTTAGAGAGAGAATTCCATAACTTACATACGAACATACGAATTAGGAGCAGGAGTAGGCCACTCGGCCCCTCGAGCCGGCTCCACTATTCAACAAAATTATGGCTGATCTGATTGTAACCTCAACTCCACATTCCCGCCTACCCCCATAATCTTTCACCCCCTTGCTTATCAAGAATCTATCCACCTCTGCCTTAAATATATTCAAAGACTCTGCTTCCAACACCTTTTGAGGATGAGAGTTCCAAAGACTCACGACCCTCAGAGAGAAATAAATGCTCCTCATTTCTGTCTTAAATGGGTGACCCCTTGTTTTTAAACAGTGACCCCTAGTTCTAGATTCTCCAACAAATGAAAACATCCTTTCCACATCCACCCTGTCAAGACCCCTCAAGACATTATATGTTTCAACCAAGATGCTTCTTACTCTTCTAAACTCCAACGGATACAAGCCAAGCCTCTCAAACCTTTCCTTATAAGACAACCCGCCCATTTCAGGTTTTAATCTTGTAAACCTTTGTAAAAATCTTAGTAAAACGTAGGACTTAGGCAGCAATGAGGGGGTGAAGGGCTTGAGGCTGCACAAGAGTTGGAGGAACACAAAGTTCTTGGAGGGTTGTAGGATTGGAAGAGGTTACAGAGATGGGGAGGAGTGAGGTCATGGAATGAATTGAAATCGAGTCATTGGTGGAAGATAAAGGCCGGCTACCTGACCCAAACCCAATGGGACCCGAACCCGACGATATGTGTCGGGTTCAGGTCGCACTTCTGGGTCCGGCATTTGGGCTCAGATCGGGTCGGGCCGGGTCGGACATGCTCTATCACAACCTCAGGTAAGTGGCTCCCCTGTTAATGTAATTATTGGACTAGAAAGGTGGTTTTGTTACAGTTATTTTAAGTTTGAGCAGATCAGCAACAAAGTGGAAAACAGAAGGTAGGTTAACAGATGGTCGAGTCGGGTCGGGTGTGGGAACAAATGGAAGGACTCGGATCGGGCTCGGGGTCGGATGTGGTTCTGTCAGGCTCAGGTCGGGTTTCATTTGCAGACCCGAGCCAGCCTTTAGTGGAAGAGAACTCAAAGTTGGTTAGGCTGTACAGCGGTGATGGATGAGTGAGACATGGTGTGGGTTAGGATACGAGCAACAATTTTGGATGAGTTCAAGATTATGGAAGGCAGAAAATGGGAGAACACCCAGGAGCGCATTGGAAAAGTTGAGTACGGCGGTAACAAAAGGTTTCCATCAGCAGATAAGCTGGGGCAGAGGCGGATACTGGCGATGTTAAGAAGGTGGGAGTCGGCAATGCTTGTTATAGAGAGGATATCAGGGCCAAAGTTCAGCTTGTTGGAGGTTGCAAAAAGTTTGGTTCATTCTGGGACAGGGACCAGTGAGGGGGATGGAATTGGTGATAAGACAACAGAGTTTGTGGTAGGGGCTGAAACCAATGGCTTTGGTCTTCCCAATATTTAATTGCAAGAAGTGTGGCTCATCCAGAACTGGGTGTTCGAGAAATAGTCTGACAACACAAGGCAGTGCAGGGATTGAGAGAGGTGGTGCTGAGATGGAGCTGGGTGTTGCAGCATACACATAGAACCTGATAGCATATTATAATTTTCCACTGAGCCTTCTTTACTCTTTCTATTTTTGAACTCAATCTCAATTATAAAGATATTTTAACATTGAATCACATTATATGTAGAAGGCGTAATCTTCATTCTTTTGGCATACAAATCACTAAACCCACCATTTCGTGTTATTGTCTTTATTCTTGCCTCATATTTTTGACTGTTCACCTGTGAGGGGTATGGTAATATTGTGGTTATGTGACTGGACTGGTGATCCAGAGAATGTAAATTCAAATTACACAGGCAATTTGAATTCAGTTTAAAAAAAATCAGTATCTGTAAAAGTCAATGAAGCTATTGAGTGTTATAAAAGCCCAAATGATTCACTAATATCCTTCAGTGAAGTCAACCGAGTGGCATTATCCAGTCTGGCCTATGTGTGATTCCAGTCCCACACCAGAGTGGTTGATTATTCACTGCCCCCTGAAGTGGTTCAACAAGGCACTCAGTTGCACCAAATTTTCTATGGCAACTAGGGATGGGCAATAAAATGAAACCCACGTCCCAAGAAAAAAAATTGCATTTATATAGTGACTTTCATGACCACTAGACATCTCAAAAGCACTTTATAACCAATGAAGTATTGTTGAAGTGTATTCACTGTTGTGACGAAGGAATGTGTAGAGAATGAATAATAAAAAGAATAATTATTCCAGAATAAGAAACTCTGTTGATGAAACCAACATAGTTTAAACTTAAATTAAACATGTTGACAGATTATATATGTCAAGCCTTCCACTTTGAAAGGCACACTTCTATTTTTGTGCTCAACCTTAACCTCCTCCACACTTGTAATGGTATTTCCACTTTCTAAGCACAATATATAGATCCCATGATAAGCACCAAAGCATAATGATAGATATAGCAAAACAATTAATAAGTATAACTTATCATGAAATGTATCTCATGGGTTGTGCAATAATAAAAAATGATGACTGTTTTCTTAGCTGTTTTAGCCTGGAGTTTCCATAAAATTTCCACCCAGATAACAACTTTCAGAGTAAAGGGATGAGTTCATCATATTGGGCCCAGATGCTCAGGTGCACAGGCACCAGAGGTCACACGAATCCAATATTAATCACCCAACCAGTAGTGACCAAGAGTCAATTGAAGCCACTGACCACATTTGCCCTGTTGCTGCTGCAATTAGTTTAAAAATTAAGACCAAGAACATTAAATCACTTGATTGATCTGCCTTGCTGCTGCAGAAATATCAATTAGTTAATTGAAGATCAGTGATCAGCAGTCAATTGAAGCCACTGACCAGGCCTGCCCTACTCTGCTGCAGAAATATTAATTAGATAATTGAAGACAGCAGTGACTAACAGTCAATTGAAGCCACAGGCCTGCCCTGCTGCTGCAAAAATCACCAGTTAGTTTAATAAGTTGAAGAACGGCTAATTTCTTGACAATCACACTCCTCTTTATGATGCCGCAGGACAGGCTACTACAGTCACAAAGTGATGACTATTAATTACAGTGCTTGATTGTGCTGATTTCTGGGAGATTTTGCATCCTAGCTTATGCTAACGAGTTTGCGTGGAAACTTGGACATAACTTCACTTCGGCAAAACCAGCACAGTGCTGGATGCATTCCAGACATATTTTCCCGATTGTGCCCCTGCTGGAAACTCCAAACTTATGTGTTTAACTGGGGATTCATTACCGTCTTAATGCTCTCTTAGTTCCAGCATTTGGCTGCTCCCCTCATCCAACACATTAATTTTTCATAGACACAGTTTAAATTGAACTCACTGTGACTTACAACCTCCATAAATATTTTAGAAATGTGAGGAAATGAAAAGCACAGTAGGCCTTCATTTTAAATAAGCTAGCTTTTTAAATTAGCAAATTGTGGTCTTATTCCCCAGAAGGATCTTTTCCTTAAGATGTTCTTTGAAATTTTGTTTATAGACTCTGTGAATCCATAGACCCTCTTGGCTCCCTGCCACATCCTCTACCTCCTCATGATCTGCTGGAGTGACAGACATGATGAGCCCGTTAGATTCATCTCCATATTACATAAAACCAGGAACGAGAACTCCAGATGAAAATAGGCAGAAATGCACAGCTGTAGTCAGCACAGGATGAACATATCTTTAATACCTATTGTTGCAAAGTAGCAGGAATTCTGTTATGCTGGAAATTCATTTCATATTTTATTATATTGATTTGACAAGTGGTGTAATCATCATATTAATGATACCACATGCAACTGACCATTAAGATGCAAACCTTCATCATGAGCTTCTGCAGGCTATTTAACACCAGTGGTATCACAGCCACATTCCAATCTGCCTTAACATGTATACCTCAAGCAGGGTTTCTATTTAGCAATCAGCTGCAGGAACCCTCAGTAATTTTCCCTTTCTGAACCAAGGACCAATGAGATCAATTGTAACTATCCTATTACTGCCCAGGTTGGGATCAGCCAACTACATACTGACCAGGGTTCAAGGTGGGGATGCCATCATGTCCTCCTTTAAGATGCACCTTAAACCCTACCTCTTTGACCAAGCTTTTGTTCAACTTATGTGGCTCGGTATCAAGTCTTGTTTGATAATGATTCTACGAAGTGCCTTAGGACATTTTATTATGTTAAAGGTGCAATATAAATACAAATTGTTGTTGTTTCATTTGCACTAATTGTGAAGTTCACTGTCCAATAGGGACCGATGACTGATGCACTCAGTAATATAAAAAAAACACAAGATTAATAACATAAATGAATTACAAATAACATCGCATGTGCATATATTTTCATAATACGCATCCCATGCACGTTGATACTTAAGGTTTATTATTATTTTTAAACTTTTACGTATTTTCTGACTGTCTTATAATATGGTTGGCCAAATCTATGGATTGTCCAGAGATCTCCCCTTCCCTTCTTTTCCCTTCCCTTCCCCAAACCCAGTTCACAGATATAATGGGGTGTGGAAGTGAACGGACCTCAAATGGTTCCAATTAGAATGAATATAAATGTAAAAATACATAAAAGTTTAAAAATAATAATAAACTTTAATTATAACATGTGGGAGATATAACATGAAAATATATGCACTTATGGTGCTATCTGTAATTCTTTTGGGAGCATATCTTGAGTAATCAATCTTGTATCAATCTGAGATGAGCTTCCGACCTCATACTCATGCCATCTTTAAGACTGCCTATTTCCAATTCTGTAACATCACCTGACTCAGCTCACCTGCTGCTGAAACCCTCATTTATGCCTGTGTTTCCTCAAGACTTGACTATTTCAACGCACTCCTGGCTGGTCTCCCACACTTTACTCTCTGTAAACTTGAGGTCATCCAAAACTCTGCTACCTGTCTCTTAACTCGCACCCATTCCCTTTCCCCTATCACCCCTGTGCTCGTTGACCTACACTGGCTCCTGATCAAGCAAAGTCTTGATGCTAAAGTTTTCATCCTTGTTTTCAAATCCCTCCATGGTCTCATCGCTCCCTATCTTTATCTCCGCCAACCCCACAACCCTCCAAATATCTGCGCTCCTCTAATTCTGGCCTCTTGTGCATCCATGATTTTAATTGATCCAGCATTAGTGGCCGCACCTTCGGCTGCCTAGCCCCTAAACTCTAGAATTCCCTCCCTACACCACTCCACCTCTCTACCTTGCTTTCCTCCTTTAAGACACTCATTAAAACCTACCTCTTTGATCAAGCTTCTGGCCAACTGACCTAATATCTCATTTTGTGGCTCAGTGTCTTACTTTGTTTTATAATGCTCCTGTAATGGGCCTTAAGACGTTTTATTACGTGAAAGATGCTATATAAAAATAAGTTGTTGTAGTTGCTTTTTAAAATATTCTAGATCTGCCCTGTATAGTATTTTTGATTTACAGATTGCTAAGTTTAAAAACATGTCACTTTTAATTTTCATATTAAGGGTCAGTTTTGAGTATGTTCCAGCTACTGACCCACTGTACTGACTGATCTATAAGCATAAATAGGTCTGGCACTGAGAACACCTCTTTGTTGTGTTAGTATTGAGGTGTGATGATATGTGCTGTATTATTCTCAATGAGATAGCACCTTCAGATTGCAACCAATGAATCCTTTGAGGACCACAACAGAGTTTCAGTAAACTGTAACCAGAATATGATTTTCTCACCATTTCAGAATGTATTTTGACTTAAGAAATGCTTTGTGGTTTTAAGCTTTCTCATAAACTCAACATCATTTAGTTTGCCTTTAGGCTTGATAAAGAATAGTTTCGCTTTGTAGTGCGACAACCGAGAAAATTTTGAACTGTGCTGTGTTAGAAAACATGCTGAAATATGTAATAATGAATAAAAAATTGATTGGCTGTTTGAAATGTGATAATAATAAAGAGATTGTGACACCAGGCAGTAAATTAAATGCATTGACTTCTTGACCCTGAAGAACAAAATTGAAATGTTGCCCAGTGTCAGTGACTGAACCGTTTCTCTCCATTTGGTCATTTATATTGTACCTTTTGAAGGTAGGTTACTGTCAGAGGTTGCTATTTTGTTATGTCTCCCCTTGAACTATGTACAAGTGTAAATAAGTGGGAGAAGCTTATATTCAACAATATGAACATCATAGAAAGCATTTGGCATGGATACCCAAACATAACTGTCCCTAGAAGCAGTGCAGTCATTTAAGTAAAAGCTAATGAGGTACGGGGTGCTTGCCCTCACATAGGAGAATGGGGACCTAGTTCAATTTTGTGGTTCTCAAGTCTGCCTGCCTGAACATCAGCAGTTTAAATGCTACCGTGGTTATAATAAAATGGCCCGCTGAAAATATCCAGCAGAGCTGGGTTACACCTGTGAGCATCCTCCCTCCTATTGTAAACTCCTGGGTATTCCTCTAATGAAAAAACAACCATCAGAAACAACAATGCCAATCCCCTTGAGGGCCGAAAAGTATTGGGAGTAAGCAATAGAGTGAACTAGATGAGTACTATCATAGGACATAGAAAAACAATAGGGGTTGATGTACTTCATGGTGGATGACTGAGCCACACAGATCAGAAAGGTCTCATATCTTTTTTTTAGTATGTGCTAATTTAGTGAGTCAGCAGTGGGGAAACAACAATTGCATTTAACATTCCAGTTTAGGGACAGAAATATTGACCAAAGTTCCTGCTCCTGATCATTATCCAGAATGTGTACCAAAAGTATTTGTGGGTATTAGTGAGTACAAGATTAGGGTGGTTTTCAGGGTCAAATAGATTACCAACTCTTGTAATCCAGGTGCACACATGAAGAATGATCATTTAGGTGAGATACAGAAGTCCTGTTTCCTTTTCTCTTCCTTAGCCTGGGTTCTTACTGCCAAATGTAGTGCTACCCTGACTGAGATTGACTAATTAAGCTATTTGGGCTGTATGACACAGTGACATACCACTCTTCTACTAAGTCTACTAAACAACTACATTTAGATTTTCTTGGTTCTTTCCCCAGAACATTGGCTTATCTCAGGTAAAAAAAAAGTTATATAGTTTCTACTACCACCCTGGCTTCTGAAACTATTAATTCTGCTTCACAATAAATACCATTCCAGTTCTTCATTATCAGTTTAGGAGATACCAAACTACATTCCTGTTAAACACGTCCATGACTGTGCAAAAGTTGGCTACTTATCAGAGATATATGAGCGGTAGATGCAAAATATGCTATTACATGAAGATATTTCCATGGAAAAACATTGCCTTTGACTTCTTTCTTGGCAGAGAAGGGCTGGAATCATTCTTTCAAGGCAGAATTTATCTCCTGGTAGTGGCTACCCGTGCCTCAGTAGAGAGTTACAATCAAAAGAGCAAATCAGGACAATGGGACTGAGCAATCAGAACAATGTACCTGTCACATAATGTTAATTTTATAGAGCATCAGTGGAAATAAAACAAACCATATACCTGGCATTTTAATATTTACCTTATTTCCACGTTTTATTTTTAATAAAAGGGCATTCTTCAGGAAAACAGCTTGAAACATGTCCGCAGCGGTATATTCAAATAGAATAATGGAGAGGGAGGATTAACAGACACATTTTACTCATTGAAACCCAGTTCACAATTTCAATTTGGACAGACTTTCGATCTTCTCTATACCACTGGCAGCGACCGTAAAAAAATGAGTGCTATATCGTCAGCAGTCTTCCAGGCAGCATTTAAACTTTATCTTCTCAATGTCTTGGTGGGTAAATGCTATGCCTGACGTGATACATAACAATATAGACCAGGAAGGTAACAAGTTAGCTCATCTTCAGCAAGGCAACAATAGAGGCGGTGCAACTGGGCTTAGCATTCTTGGGATAGGAAGGGAGAGGAATGGGGGAAAAAGTATCTGCCATTCCTGGTCCTAATTGTTGATGCCTGCTGAAGTATTCATGAATTTCGAATGGTGATAGGATTTCACAGTCCTATGCCTTTCATGATAAAATGGCCAGTTGACTCTAAATGGTGACATTCCTTTAACAAAAAAATGAGAAAAGGCATTTTTTTGCACAGTAATCTATCACCCATTAACAGAATTGCAGGGATACTTGGCTTTGAAATGTACATTTTTTGAGAACATGATAACAAGTCAGTAGTTGTCAAGAAAAGCAGACATTCCTCTGTTTTCCATTAAAAGAAGAATTTCGCCATAGGTTTCACATGGAGGATGATCATTTCTATAAAGTACTGGACTCCAACAGATTTAATTGTCAGGAGAGAGGAGGTAAGGGATAAAAATTAGAGTAAAGAAAATATCAGGCAGATATTAACCAGAGTTCATGATCATACACTGAAAATGACTCTTATTATCCTACATTTTACAGAATAGAATAACTGAGGAATGAATGAGAATAAAAAAAATTGCACATGTGAAAGGGGCAGCTGCACTTAAATGGATAGAAATTTTGGGCGTATTTGAAAATCATAATGGAAACACTCAAAGTGTTAATGACATTTTGAATTTTAATGGTTAAAGATATGATTATAACCAAGCATATTTATTATTAGTGCCAAAATCTGTAGAAACAGTTAAAGATTCAGAGCCTGGTTGGACTGTGATTGAAAAAACCTGCTTGGGAGCCAAGTCACAGATGTTTTTAAAACTACAGGATATAATAGTTTCAAAGGAGTGGCTCTATATCAAATCCTTTATAAAAAACTGCTGTGCAATTTTGACAGAACATCACTTTGTGAGTAATTTTCATCAGTTGTCATGTTAACAGTTATGGAGCATGTCACTAGGAAACACCATAATAATTTTAGCATTGTTTCATGCGAATATTATTTTCTACCTTTGGAAGTTGCTTTTATTTGAGATGAGCTTTACCTCTTTGATCTGGCTGTTACCAGAATGTATCCAAAGTAATTGTTAATCAAAGGAAACTTCACTACACATTGTTCTTTCCAAAATATGATTGCCAACAACCGAGGATAACACCTTGCCTGCCATCAGTGATAACAACTGTTGCCAAGTTATTATCCTCAGTTGTAAACAATGGATCCATATGGGATCCCCACATTCAAAAACAGAAGACAGATATTACACAACTTAATTAAAATAATGGAAGCAAAGGAAACTTTTGTAGTAGGAAAAGGGTATGTTTTGACAAAGAATTCCATCTATTTTGATTGATCTCAAGCTCCCTTTCTTGAACTTTTACTGTATTCCTCAATTTCCCTCTTTCTCCAAGAGCAGATCCAGTTATCTTTGGACATTGTCACATTAAAGACATTCACCATTGTAATTATAATCATAACACATGAATACATCTTTTTTATATTCTTTCATAAAATATGCCACAAGTAGATCACCAGAACCACTGCATACACTTTGTTGGGACAATGGGACAGTCCAGTTTACCGGCATGGTTTATAATATTCTTGCAACAACCTGTCAGAAGACACATTCATGCCAAAGAGGAAGGGATTCCTTCCCCTGGGTGGTTTTTCCCTTTTGACACAGCCTGGCAAAGCTCACCACCTAGCGGATGGAAATCAGGATTCCTTTTTCACAGGGTCTACAACCAAAGCATCTGGGTCAATGAGAGCCCCAGCTCATTATAAGCTGGTACAGAAACTGTCTTGCCGAATTCCCACTACTTTTGCCCTCCTGTCATCAGCTTGCTGTTTTGTGAAATGTTTCTCTTTTTTCCCCTTACCTACTTGCTTTGGTGCTTTTGATTAAAAAAATCTGCACATTTGGACGGACATTATGCATGTACCCAGTGATGTCCTTATGTAAATGCATAGGTAAACTAATGTATTGTCCTCAGTTTCATTAGTAGAAGCAGCTGTGGAGGGGTGTAAGGAAATAACTTTGGATGTATAGATTTTTATCTGTTTTTTTCTGCCTCTCCCAGGAGATTACATGGCTCTGTGTGGGATAGGGAGTGTATGTTTTGTGATGCACAAGGTATTACAACGGTATAAAATAAACTGGATGGGCCAGTAAATTATTTACAAATGGTTGCAGAACCAGCTTGGTTCAATGAAACAGCTGACACCCTTTGAACAAGATGTTAAGTCACAGATTCAGTCGTCCACTAGCTAACTAATTCTATTGTTTGTACTCATATAATAAGAGCAAGTATTTTGTAATCAGGCATTCACCCAAACTAGTAGAGCAGAAAAACATTCTGTGCCTCCTCTCGTAATGTAGTGAGACAGGTAACCTGCCCGGCCTTCGGGCTTGTCAATGTCATTTGGTGAATAACTTCCACTATGCCAGCATTTTACATCAGCAATTCTACACTTGTCACATCTTTAACTGAACATCACTCATATTCTCTGAAATGTCAATAACAGCATACAGCGTCTCCAGCCACACATACAAAGGATACTGGATGGATGCCAATGAAGTGAAAATCAGTAATCTAGTTAAGGGGTTCAATGATGTGACTCCTTGAGTAATTTATGTTTAACTTCTGAACCCAAGATTAAATTACTGTCTATAATATACCAGCAGGCATCCGGTATTATTTCTAATATTTAAGAGACAATGATTCTTTTCATATTGCAGACATCATAATGGAGGCGATTTCAGTGCAATATAGGACCTCATAGAATCTGATTTGTGGACATTATTACGAGATTATTTTGGATTGCAGAAAAGAATCCTTATCTGCTAAAACGATCTCTTCCAAGCCTTGATTGGCCAGTGTTCACTGCAACAGTGGTGAGGGAGACACAATTGTCCTCAAAGTTACTTATTTGGATTGTATCACTTCATGTCAAACCAGAAGCATCCCCTCACTGCATCAAGGATGCTAAGACCAAGAGAACAGAAAATTGCGTGTTGCCACTCCTGATTCTATCCAGAGAATGGTTGCAACCAGTGGGTGAGGATGGGGTCAATCAGCCCTGTGATATCTGCACTAGTCAAATAGTCTACTCGCACTCACTGACCCTGAAATTATACAGTGAGACACGAGTGTACAAACTCTGAACTAATTTGTCTGTAATATCTCTTTGCTATTGTAGCAGCGATGGTAAATACTTGATATAAAGTGACTGACTGTCCTCCATTAAGGTGAAGGGGAAGGAAGGAAATAAGACATTAAATATTAGAATTGTTTTCTTTAAAAAATAGTGTCATTTTAATTGTTTGAAACTACCCAGTATCATTTATTTGAGTATCTCATTACAACTGCTCATTTGTGCACAAACATTATAATTATACTGCAGGAACAAGGCAAGAATTCCTTTTTATTTTACATTTTTCATCATGAAACTTTAAACAAACCTTTCGCTGAGTATAATTTAGCCTCCGTGAAATGCCATAAACATTTTATAATGTCTTTTACTGTGAATAAATATTAATTTTCACCCTCTTTTATTGTGAGAAAGCTAAAAATGGTCATTAACAATACATTTTAATTTATTATAAATATGTGCAGTGAGGATTATGCATGATAGCGAGCACATAGTGTAGAATTTATCTGTGATAGTTATAAGGATGTACAATGCAAACCATCATTGATCATAATTCAGTCTGCTTCAAATGTCAGCAGCAGTATGTGGCATTTCTGCAAAGTAGATGAAGCAAATCATTTGAAAATCACTTGACAATTATCATATTTTCCAGCTGCTGTCTTTTTATAGGTTTATAAAATTCCCAGATACAATAAAGAACTGTATATGTTCATTAGAAACACAATGAGCGGCACAGTGAGTTTATTCTCTCTTTTCTCACCCTCTGCTTTGTCAAAGGGGTTGGGTCATGCTTGGTTAGGGACCCACAGGCTCAGCAACTCTTCTGTATCCAGCCCAGCGGACCATGTTTCAGAGGTGAGCATACATTCCAACCTGAGAAACCAGCAAAGACTGACCCAAGCCATCCCAAGTGTCGGCCTATAACATGTAGCTCCACGGAAAGTGAAAATGTAGTGGAGGGCAGGCTTGTCATAAACTGTAGGTTTAGTTAATATTTAATCACTTGTATTGAGGAAGCTCAGGGGAAAAATTCTATGGGTTTTCTCTCTATGGAGAAATTGTACACTCTTATAGATATGTACTGACCCTTTGTTGCTAAATCTGATTATTAAATTATTTTCTTCTTTCTTTGGCCTCCCTGTCTCGAGAGACAATGGGTAAATGCCTAGAGGTGGTCAGTGGTTTGTGGAGCAGATAAAATTGGTTGTTGGGGCTGTTACACTGTTGGCTCTCTCCTTGCGCTTCTGTCTTTTTTCCTTTCAACTCTTCGACTCGCCACTCTTTAGCCCCGCCTTTATGGCTGTCCGCCAGCTCTGGCGATCACTGGCAACTGACTCCCACGACTTGTGGTCAATGTCACAGGACTTCATGTCGCATTTGCAGATGTATTTAAAGCAGAGACATGGACGGCCGGTGGGTCTGCTACCAGCGACGAGCTCGCTGTACAATGCGTCCTTGGGGATTCTGGCATCGTCCATGCGGCTCACGTGGCCAAGCTATTTCAATCGTCGCTGGCTCAGTAGGGTGTATATGCTGGGGATGTTGGCCGCCTCGAGGACTTCTATGTTGGAGATACGGTCCTGCCACCTGATGCCAAGGATTCTCCAGAGGCAGCAAAGATGGAATGAATTGAGACGTTGCTCTTGGCTGACATACGTTGTCCAGGCCTCGCTGCCGTACAGCAAGGTACTGAGGACATAAGCTTGAAACATTCGGACTTTTGTGTACCGTGTCAGTGCATCATTTTCCCACACCCTCTTGGCCAGTCTGGACATAGCAGTGGACGCCTTTCCCGTGCGCTTGTTGATTTCTGCATCGAGAGACAGGTTACTGGTGATAGTTGAGCCTAGGTAGGTGAACTCTTGAACCACTTCCAGAGCGTGGTCACCAATATTGACGGATGGAGCATTTCTGACGTCCTGTTCCCTGATGTTCGTTTTCTTGAGGCTGATGGTTAGGCCAAATTCGTTGCAGGCAGCCGCAATCCTGTCGATGAGTCTCTGCAGACACTCTTCGGCGTGGGATGTTAATGCAGCATCGTCAGCAAAGAGGAGTTCCCTGATGAGGATCTTCCATACTTAGGTCTTCGCTCTAAGACGGGCAAGGTTGAACAACTTGCCATCTGATCTTGTGTGGAGGAAAATTCCTTCTTCTGAAGACTTGAACGCATGTGATAGCAGCAGTGAGAATTATTTTAAAGGTGCTTATATAGTTGTCAGGATGAGATAGAGACACTCTTTTCTCCTTAACCCCACTCCAAGTTCATGCTGGCTCTATTCTCCATCTCCCTCATTAGCTCATGCTAATCTTCTCCTTTCCCCTCCATTTGATTGATGTGGGCACTCTTATTTGTCCTCAGAATGTGGATGACACTGGTATAGCTGCATTTGTTGCCTATTGTCAAGGAAAACAAAATGGCAAATAAGGAACATTAATTAATCGGTTAGAAACTTACATGAAACTTTTAATGGAAAAATCCTACAGTTAACATTTAAAAAACTGACAGCCAAGGTGGCCACCCACCACATTTTGAGTCTGAAACACCTTTTCACATTCCAAGGCCTCCAAAGAGGAGACAGAGGTCTGAGGAGCATGGACCCAGAACAATCGCTTGCTCTAAGTGATTGAATTACCTAAGACTGCTTCATTAGCACTGCTTTCAAGGCAATCCTAACATCTTGATTTTGAAAGAGCACACCCCTCCAAGTGTAAATATTGCCATCCTGGCACCTGTGGAGCCAATTCCAAATCTTGAATCTCATTAGAAGGTTCCAGAGAATACACTGAGGCAGTCATATGACTGTCTGTCCACTTCTGTGAAAGCTGGGAGTTTCCTTGAACAAAGGGAGTCATGCCAGTAACTCAGACTGTGTAGCAGCAGGAAAGCTCTGTTTCTCCCTCTCTTTTTCTCTCTCTTTCTCTCCCCAGATAACACAAGTCTGAAAACCATCTGAGACTGTGGACCCTCCAAGCCTACAGATTGCTATGGACAGAGACCAGGAGAAGAGAGCCACCTATAAGTTTGCCTTCAAGAAAATCTGACACCAACCGGGCCAGCCATAAAATGCACTTTGACCAACCAAAGACTTCAAGAATTCAACTTCAGCTGGAAGACTGCCGAATCATCCAACCTCGCAGATTGTGTATTTAATTTCCATTTATTCTGGACTCTAATTCAACTACAAAATCTACTTTTCACTCTGTAATCTATTTGTGTGCGTGCGTGAACGTATAGTGTATATTTTTTTTTAGATTGGATTTAGATTGTTAAGTACAATAAACTCACCTCTTTCTTGTTTAAACTCAAGAAAACCTGTCTGATTGGTTATTCCACAACCACATTAAAAGTAAAAGGTAAAACACTCACTGAGAAAGAAATAAACATTGTTGCAGTCAAATAAGAGGAAGAGCAAGAGGGGAGCCTATGACCCCCTCCTCACCTGGCCATAAAACCGTCTTGTAGTGTTTTAAGATTTGCATTGGAAATTTGGTCATTTGAGGCTACCATACACACACATGCCAGTCGAGGAACTGGAAAGGGAAAGTAGAAGAGAATAAAGAAGAATCCATGCTGTCTCTGTCTCATAACTCTTACTAAACTCAGATAAACCTCACTCCAGTCCTGAGAACATCTCTCGTCTCTTGTTGCTTTGAGTAGGTGGGGGTCGGCCTTTTCTTGAAATGCTGCAGTCTGTGTAGTGATCCAGCATTTTGACCCAGCGGTGAAGAAGGATGGTCAGGTTTATGTTCAAGTCAGGACTGTGTGTGACTTGGAGGGAACATGGAGGTGGTGATGTTCTCACAACATTGTTTTTCTTGTCCTTTTCAGTGATATAAACAAGAACTTACATTGTCACTTCACCGATCATAATGAAGCAAAAATTGATGCTATGCCAAAGAAGGAGATATCTCCTAGTGTCTCCTTATTAGAACAGGTGCTAACGAGCTTGGAAAAAGAGGTGAATTTTAAGGATGGTTTAACAGAAAACCCACATGCCAAATGGAAAATATTAATTTTGTCATATGGAACTCTGCCTGTGACCTTTTCACTTGACATTATTACAAATAACTTCCAAAAGGCAGAACAGACCAGCTAAAGATGGCCACACACAATTTGCATATGAGAAACCAAAGGCCGGCTGGGAGCCAGAGGTGATCACCCAGTCTAGCCAGAACAATAGGGGTGTACTCTGATGCAATCACCTAGAATGGTTTAGTCAATGTTGGTCATCAAAAGCCAATCGACACCCATTGACTTTGAAAGAGCCAAGCACCCCCTACCAAGTATGCCTGAACAACTTTCAATTTCAAAGATCCTTCCAGAAACTTCTGTTCCAAACACAAATGTTGTTGACATGACCACCTGTATAACTGAGAGTTTGTGAATTGTGCCTCAGAAGGCAGGCAATAACTGAACTCCAAGGAAGGAACATCTCTCTCTCTCTCCTGTCTCCCTCCCCAGCAAACTCCTAGGGGAGCCTCGGCTACAGCTAAACCTCAAATCTACAGATCCTCACAGGATGGATAAAGACTCTCTTCGGCCTTCCAGAATCAGAAAAGCAAGCCCAAGTTGTGCATGTGGTCCAGCAAGGACTTCAAGACTTCAATTACACCTAAGAACACTGGGACTACACGTCTGTATTTAAATTCCATTTTAATTAAGGACTTTACTCCAATCTCCCTACTCTGCCTTTTTCCTGTCTGTATCTATTTGTGTGTGTGTGTCTCTCAAATGAGGGTAAGCATGGATGCATCGCATATTTAGTAATTTTAACCGGTTTGGAGTGATAAGGTTCATAAACTTACATCTTTCTTGTTTAAACTCAAGAAAACCTGTCTGATTGGTTCATTTGAAATTACAATTAGAGGAACAGGAGCAAGTGCTTACTGAGATGGTAAGCTAAATCACTGTGTTAAAAGAATAAATCCTGTTGCAGTCAAACCAGGGAAGGGTGAAAGGGGAGCCTGAGAGCCTTTCCTCACCTGGTTGTAACAAGGGTGAGTGTGATTTGGTGCACGATAAGATACAGGCAGCAGAGGTTTGGCTGCAGTTTATGGATGCTGGAAGATGCGAGGCTCATCCATAGACCACAGGAAGCATTAAATCTGTGGGTGACAAGGACATGAATGAGCTTCAGTAGCAAATGGGCTGAGATAAGCATGGAGGCAGGGGATGTTATGGAGTTGAAAGTGATACAGAGGATATGAGGTTGGAAACTCAGGCTAGGGTTGAATAGGATGTAGAGGCTGCATACAATGTGGTTCAACCAGAGGAGGAGGAGGATGGAATTTGTGGTGAGGGTATGGACTTCATGGCTAGGCTAAAGATGACGGCTTTGGTTTTCTCAATATTTAGCTGAAGAAAATTGCAACTCATCCAACACTGGATCACAGACCAACAGTTTGATAGCAAGAGACAGTGCAGGGGTCAAGATAGAATTCCAATTGGTAGAGCTGGGTGCTGGCCCCATGGCTTTGGATGATGTCACCAAGGTGCAACATGTAGATCAGCATGTAGATGAAGAAATGGTGAGGCCAAAGATAGATACTTGGGGGACTCCAAAGGTAATGGTGTGGGAATGGGAAGAACTGTCATTGCTGGAGATGCACTGGTTATGATTATATACGTAAGAATACAACCAAACGAGGACAGTCCACTAAGCTAGACAACAGAGGAAAGACACTGGAGGAGAATAACGCATCAGGGCCACAGTAACTGATGATGAAATTTGTGTCTTTGATTAAGGTTGTTTTGGTGCTGGGCAGAAACCTGATTGGAAAGTTTCAAATATGGCATTGCATAAAGATGGGAATGGATTTAGGAGGTGACAACATATTCAAGGACTTTGGAGAAGAAAGGGAGGTTGGAGATGGAACAGTAATTTGCAAGGCTACAAGGGGTCATGGTTAGGACTTTTGAGAAAGGAGTGATGATGACAGTTTTGAAAGGGAGCTGGACAGTTCTATTGCAATGTCAGTCAATCACACATGTCAAGTAGGAAATTGGGAAGTTGGAATAGGGTCAAAAGAGCAAGAGGTTGGTTTCATGCACAAGATAAGCTCAGAGAGGGCATGCGGGGAGGTGGGACCGTAACGACAGAAAGGCTTGGCTACAGAGTTAGGCCAGAGTTTTTGTTTCCATTACAGTACCTGGAAGTCCATTCCAGGAATTAAAACTCTGTGAAGAACAGCTTCCTGACCTAATTCTGAATTTTCCTTTTATCAGTTTGTACCTTTGTCCCCTTGTTCTGCAGTTATGGTTTAACTTGAAATAGTGCTTAGAACTAATTTTATTTATTCCCTGTAATCTCAGATATCTCCATCAATTCTCTCATTTGCCTCCTTGCAAAGCTGAAGAGTTCAAGTTCTTTTGAATCTCTCCTCATAATTCAGTGCTGTGACACTGAAGAGCTCTTGTCAGGGCACCCCTTGAACATTGCGTTCAGTTCTGATAACTGAGGCAAAATGGGTACACCCAGGCAGTAGAATTAGGACACAATGGGCAGGAAATTCCTCAAAGCTTCTCCCACTCTGCCAGCATTACTAAGCCGAAAGTGTAACACAAATCCCACTCACACTCATAAATGGAGTTTACAATGCACGTCCGGTAAATTATTGCTAATCTGAGTTGGAGCAGCTCCAAGGGTTTTCCTGACCTATGCAACTTCAACATGATGGGCTCAGACTGATTTGGAAATATAGCTTAGCATTTGGATTCAGCTGCCTTTTGGTCCCTTTTGCTCTTTCGATAAAACTTCTTAAACATTTTCTTAGATATTTCCATTTAATGTGACAGTTTTTAGGAAGGGACCATTCCCTCCTGGTCCACTCCTCCATCATCCCTTCCCACAGCATCTTCCCATGCAATTGCAGGAGGTGTAACACCTGCCCTTTTACCTCCTCTCTCCTCAGCATCCAAGGCCCCAAACACCCCTTCCAGGTGAAGCAGCGATTTACTTGTACTTCTTTTAATTTTGTATACTGTATTCGCTGCTCACAGTGTGGGCTCCTCTACATTGGGGAGGCGAAATGCAGATTGGGTGACTGCTTTGCGGAACACTCCGCTCAGTCTACAAGCATGACCCCAATGCAAGAATGGCTCCGGTTGCTTGGCATTTTAATTCACTACCCTGCTCTCAAGTCCATGTTTCTGTCCTCAGCCTGCTGCAGTGCTCCAGTGAAGCTCAACACAAACCCAAGGAACAGCACCTTATCTTCTGATTAGGCACTCTACAGCCCTCTGGATTAGCATTGAGTTGAACAACTTCAGACCATGACTGCCATTTTAGTTGTTTCTTACTATGTGCCAGTCTTAAACTTGTTTTTCATGTTTTTTGCTTTTGGACAGAGCTGTTCATTATTCTACCATTAACGCGCTGTCTGGACAAATGCTTTTGTCTTTTACTATGGCTATTAGCTTTGCCTTTTGTTCCATGACATCTTTGTCATTTAATCTCTCCTGCCCTCCACCCTATCACAGACCTTCCCTTTGTTCTTCTTCCCCCTCCCCCTTTCACTTGCTCAAAGCCTATTACATTTCTAACCTTTGCCAGTTATGATGAAAGATCACAGAGCTGTAACGTTAACTTTTCTCTCTGCACTGATGCTGCCAGAGCTGCTATGTATTTCCAGCTGAAGGGGTAACTTCAAAACACCCTGACGCCAATCCACACGGGCCTGTATCCGGGCTCGCCAGCTGGTCTTGCTGGCCATTTGTGTGTATTAGTCCCTGTCTATGTAGCGGAGCCTGGTCTCCAAACGTCTCGTCCATCCCTGCCATTGGACAAAGACCTTGCTTCGCTCAGACTGTGTGGTAGTCAGTGTGCAACGGCCATCGCACGTTAAAAGAATCCACATACAGGCATCTTCCACCCCCTCAAAATGAGCTTCGGGACCTGGAATATCAGATTTGGACGACCTTAGGACCCACAACCCTGGAGTGGAATGACCCTTGTTCCCAAGGATGACTTTTTCTAAGAAGAAGAAGTAGTTCCAGTATCGTTTTTATTTCAGGAATATATGCTTGCCCAGCCATTTTTCCTTGGGGAAGAATAAGGGAAAGTGTCATAGATTATGAAACAAACAGCTCAAAAGACAAGGATGCGGAAACATCTTGGATTAATGACTAAATCTGTATTGATGTTTAAATCAGCTGCCTCACATTGCCAGGCTCAATAATTCTACTGGATGAAGGTCCCAATTATGTCATGTGCAATCATTCTTCCAAATCCCACTCTTGCAAGTCTCCCAGCCTCTCTCAGCCTTTCACATCTAGCAGACAATGTTGCGGGTAGCTATTAATTTCCAAGGTCTTTGTCGTTGTCCCTATGAGCTGATTGTTGGGATTTCTATAGGACCTGCAGAATATTGACTCTCCTTCTATCTTGGCTCCTGCTTTGGGGAGGTGGCTGGTCTCTGCATGAATGCTCCAATGTGCCGGGTCAAATTTAGAGCGAAAGTTGGTGGGAGTGGTGGTGGGATGGGTGGTGTTGAGGAGAGAATTCAAGTTTGAAAAGTACTAAATTGTATGAATCAATTGGTTCCAGACAGAATATTATTGCAATGTAAGTGATGTCAGCGGGTCAGCAGGACATAAAACAGATCTTGGCAAAAAATATATCTTTATTCAAAAACTGATAAATATTTGGATTGAAGAGAAGGCAGTGGCTGAATGACTTTAAAGAGTTCATTGTGCAGTTGGATGCCAGGCACGGTGAGTTGGAAATGAGCAAAATTAAATCAGTGGTGTTATGACCGAGGAGGGAGGAGTGCACTGTTTATTCTAATCCCACTTCTCCACAGGTCTCAACATATTATTTTAAATTTCCCACTTATCGATAGTCAATCATATACTTTACTTTTCCCAGAATAGAACACACTAACCAGATTTCTTTAATGAACAACAAAATTATCAGTTTATTATAAAACAAATCTTAACTAGTAATGAAGTAAAACATAAATACAGATTAAAACTTTTAAAGTTCCAACATTAAATTTTAGAGTCCCCTTTTTAACTTTAGCATCACACACACACACACACACGTATACCGGTTAACCGAGAAAAGGGATTTTTGGATCAGAGCCCTGTTATAGACAAAAAGCACTTGGCTTGATTACTTGCTCATTTTTGAAGAAAACAGCAGATGAGATACCCGAAACGTTAACTCTGCTTCTCTTTCCACAGATGCTGCCAGACCTGCTGAGTGATTCCAGCATTTCTTGTTTTTGTTTCAGATTTCCAGCATCCGCAGTATTTTGCTTTTATAGCAGATGAGATATGTTGTTCCAAAACTGGCATAGAGTCTTACTTCCGAGTACACGTAGACAGGTTACTAGGATGTTCCAGACTATTGTTTTCAGGCGGTGTTGAGAATTAATTCGGCACAGTGGACTTCACAGGATCTTTAGGGTTTGGCTGGAAAATGAAGCTAGGTTGTGGTATTCTCTTCTTTCTTGACTTCTTCAGATTTGACTTTATCTAACTCTGGAAGGTAAAATACACACACACACACACTGACCCACAACCAAAAAGCTTGTGAGTTTTTCTACACTCCCAGGTGCTCTGTAGCTGCTGGGTTTGTCCAATCAGGGGGCACTTGTCACGTTTCTGCCCCTGTTACCAGGGTTTCTGTTCTATCTTTAACTTGAATCATGTGACAACCAGTAACATTGTTGCCAATCCAGCTTCCTCAGTGTCCTCTTGATAGCTCTCTTTTTAAAAAAAAATGGTCTAACATTTATTCAATTTAACCATAAATTCCTTTAAAAATATTTTGACAAAAAACAGAATCACTTTCATAATGATGGGAAAATGATTTTTACTCATCCGTGACTTTTTACTTGTCTCTAACTACTTCCAATTCAAACAAAAAAAATTCAAAAAGTGAATAGAAATGGGACAGACTTATTTCACCCTTGGCTCATTTAGTAAGTGAGCTGCCTAATATGAAGCTGAACCAGCAAGACTCCAGGTTCAACTTCTGGTCTGTGCTGAACTTGATCAAGGTAGCCTGAGGAGGATTACATTCAGACTCAGCATCCCTGGGCTAAAGAAAGGAAAAACTAGTTGAGGTTCCTCCTCCTGATCACTTTCCAGTAACTCCCTCTGGAAAGTACATGTGTGCATATCGCGAGTGCAAGGTAAGTTTTGGCTTTGAAGCCCCCATTGTCAAATAGCCTATTGACACTCACTGCATCAACTCAAATATAGAAAATTGCCATTTGAAAGCAAGGCGGTAACTGATGTCGATGAAACTGTACCCATACATAAGTTAACACCTTAAAGAGTGGAATGGAAACAGAAACAAATTAACTACAAGCTACTACATTCAGTGTTACTCTGCCAACAAAGACTTCATTATGCAGCTGCTCAATATCATAAAGAGAGCAAGAACTGAGGATAAAACACAAAATGTATTCTGCTTTAATAAATAGCATCCTTTAAAAATTAGGGTGTTATAGGAGTTAAGTAATTTACACTTCAGGGAAGTGTGAAGTTTACTTATATTCTGATAGCCTGTTTACATGACTCCTGGTGGTTGTTTTGCTTTCATTATTACAGTTTTTCACGTATCTTCTGTGGATGTACCCCCCTCTACATTGCAGGGTTTCAGGAATTATTGATCAACCTTCACCCAAGTGCAGAAAAATTGCAATCATGGCATAACAATCTGTGCATACACCAAAAACAGAATGGGTCACTATTTGCCAAAAAAAGAAAAAAATGTGAACGAGGCATATCATTATTAATGTGCAAATTGGCCAGCATCTTGTCACAAGGAAGAGACAACCCATGAATTGTGAATCACCACAAGTTGCTGGCTGACTTGTGCAGCTCTGCCTTCATGAGAACAACATCTTAAACTTCCTGTGATTTTCATGAGGTTGCTGCATATGCACATTAATCGCCCATTAAACGTGCCGCAGAAAGTTAAGCCTTATAATTTGTAACACAAATAACCTCTTAACAACATGCTAATTGTTAATGACTGCCAGTAAATCTCTTTTGCCCAGAAACTGAACACTTTTAAGTGTGGACTCTCATTCTTTCAGGTTGTGAATTGTTTCAGGAAATTTTAAAAATGTCAAATGCCAAATTTTTAATTTGAATTTTTTTCTCTTTTCTTTTTTTTCCTTGCTCTTGAGCCAATCTTTCTTTCCCTCTCGATTTCTCGTCCCGTACCTGGTTTGACATTGAATACAATTACTCTAATTCACTTTTCATTCCTCGAGTCCTTCCTCTGTTTATTTCTCAGTCCTTAAAATTTCATTGGTTAAGGAGATATACTGTTTGTCCTGTTGTTCATGAGGCTCCAGATATCCTGTTGCCCTTACTGTACCATTATCAGCTCAGACTTCCAGCAAGTTTGTGGGAATTTTTTTTACAGCATAACCATGCACAAAGAGGTCTAACTAATGGGGGAACATCACGAGATGCCTCCACCAGGTATGGGGGCTGCAGCTGCAGTGCCTTTCATGTCCTCTGCCAAGATGGAGCCAGACTCCTCCATGCTCCTTGAAAGTGACAAGCAGGCCAGCCAATGTCCCAGCATCTCAGTGTGCATACTCATCAGCATTATCCTATATGCTGCCCAGTTGAGGTTATCATCTGAGTCCCTTGAGCAGAATGTCTCTGCAACCTTGCTCTCGGGTGAGCTGGCAAATGAACTATTCTTTACACCTGACCTGGCTGCAGCCCACTTGTGCTTGGTGACTCACCAGGTGCAGATCCCAACTTTATACTAGCCTCTAAGGTACATGCCAGTATCTGAGTTGGTGGCTGTGAGTTTCAAATCAAGTGATGGGGCCTCTTCATCAGTGCTGTTGTGTTTCTCTCTCTTTTCATCTTGGGTGTGCTGTAGCTGGACAGGTGACAGCCCCTTGCGTGTCTAAATGCAGAAAGTCAGAAAGTGGAATGTTGGGGTGGGTGGAAAGCAAGAGGTCCATGGTCACACCATCAGCAGCTTGCTTATCATGACAGATGGCAGATGAGGGTGAGCTGGGATTTGAGAAGGGGCATAAGGCAGGGACATACCATCATCCTGCATGTTCTCAGTGATGCCGGATGCCATGATGTAGGGCACCATCTCCTCCGTAGGGCTCAGGAAATGCTGGCGTCCTGGTGCCCCATCGGTTCTGCTCTGCTCCCGGCAGTTATGGCTGACCTTATGATGTCCTGAAAGCCATGTGCCTGCTATAACTGAATAGCTGGAGGTATCTGGAAGCAGCAGGAGCTAGCATCATTGGAATGTGTGTGAGGGTGAGGTAGAGTGTCTGGATGTTAGGCGTGCCCTAAGTGGAAGGAAGTGCCATTGGGAAGTGATCGGGATGTGATGCATTGAGTAGCATGAGGTTTGATGCGGTGGGTTTGAGGTCCTTTGAAGATGCATTCACTGACCTTCATCACCCATGTGCAAACATTAACCTTCTGAAGGCACTTCTGCCAGGTCTTCAGGCCAAATTCCTTCCTTTGGAGGGTGGTCCTGAGGGCCTCCATCTACCCTTTGGAAACATGACCTCACTCCTCTTGTCCACTTCCACCATTAAGGTTCCAGCACCGCAACCCTAGGAGCCCTCTCTCCCCATTTGTGCAGTTCCTACATACTGCCAGTGTCAGTACATGCAGCCAGCAGCGACTCCCTTCCATTGAGTGCAGCTCTCCTTTAAGAGGAGCAGACTGCCTTTAAGAGGAGCAGTGCACACTGCTCGGCCCCCTGCTGAGCATTCTGGCAGCCAACATCATAGGCCTCACACGGACAAATGCTACAATTAGTTAAATAGGGAGGCAGTACAAAGTTTGCATGCAGCCTGCCTCAATAGCAATGTGTATGGTCAGGTCAGGAACCGAATGTTGGCCAGGTAACAGAGAACTCCATACTTTCCTTTGAATTGCGCCATAGGATCTTTAACATTCATCTGAACTATCAGAACAGGCAGAAGGGATCTTGGTTTAACCTTTCATTCAAAAGATGGTCCCACCAATAATGCAACACTCCCTCCTTACTGCATTGGCATATTAACCCAGAAAATCCATTCAACTCTTAGTGTAGGGTTACTAACCCTCCCAGATTGTCTGGAGTCTCTCAGAATTGAGGATTGATCTCCTGAACATTGCTGTGAGAAATCTTGGAGAACAATTTGATAAGTTGGATATGGGACAGTGCAGTTTGACCTTTCCCAGCTCCTTGCCAACTTTTTAATTTACTGCATGGAACGCTTTATTTAATTTATTTGGATGTTTATTTTTACCAGGAAGATATGAGCACATGTCGCTTCAGGGTGCACTTGCCTTTACTCCACCATCCAATAATCAGTGCAGGTCCTGGAAGGTTTAAGGGTGAACCTCAGTACGATGCTTGCGCAGTTGGAAATGGCCAAGTGCGTCATGTGATCAGGATGCCCCTGAAACTTGGGTAAAGTATGCACACACTGTAAAAGTGTCATATACTGCATGACAATGAACAGCAGTTATGATGTAGATTGTACCGACTGCCTAACAGAAATCAGCGATTTATATTATAGATTGTACTTACTGCAAATTAGAAAAGGTTACTAATGCTGCCAGATTGAGAATTGATCTCCTGGGCACTTCTGGAAGCAACCTGGGAGAAACATTTAGATATTTTCCTGGTGACCATCATTGCTGTGTCTGGAAGGACACAGTTTGGACTTAATCAATGCCTACCTGGCTCAGTGTACCCAGTCTGGAGTGCATCCACTCACATAATAGAGCAGCTTCAGTGACTTGGGGCATTGTGGGAACCCAGCAACACCATTGCCGCGTCACTGTGCTTTTACTATTAGAAAAGTGCTTCAGCAAAAAGAGAGGAAGGTCAGTTGGATGTGGGAAGGCCCACTACCCACAGTTAAACCACAGTCAGAATTTCTCTGACTGAAAAACAGGAAGTGACATTTTCCCAACACGACATCCTCCTTGCTCAAAGACATAAACTTTAAATGGTTCAAAACTCATAAACCACCATTCGCACATAGCTCACTTTGCCAATGTTGCTGAAACTACCCCTACCCAGAACTCACCATCTCCCTTCATCCCAAATAAACCAATGCCAATGCTGACACAATTGCAGACAGGATCCAACAAAAAGGGTCTCTGTCTCACCTCTGACCTTTGATTAGCCATGACATCCTTTTTTGTCTTCTGTTTGCTTCAATACTGTAACGAACGTGTCAGTGTTTTTGTTCCTTCTGAATTCCAGATACATCTACAAACTCTTCCTCCTGCGGGCATCCTCCCTGTGCTGAAAGCAAACCTTGTCTCCCACTCTATTTCATTCCAAGGACCTCAATAATTTGGCGCTTCTCACCCGTGGTTTGCGCCTGCTCATTTTGTTTGCCTGCTCATGAGCGGCCTTCTGCTTCTCAGAACTTGTCACACAATTACCACTGGCACCAGACCATAAGCAATGATACTCAACTACAAAGGCCCCGGACCTTTACAATTACAAATACCATGTGATCAGATGTCATGTATCAAACTTCCAGGAATACATCCAACCAGAATTGGCAACCCTAAACCTTGTGTGGGGCTTGAGCTGAGAGGAGTTGATATCTCAATATGTATCATGCTTCCGAAAAGAAATCAAGCATTTTTAAAAAAAAGAATTAATGGCTTATGCAGGCTTAAAACCTTAAGAGGTGAGGATTATTTCAATTTATGGTCCATAAGGTAGGAAGGTTACAGGAAACTACACTCTGTTCTTCACAGGCATTAATATTGTTTTATGAATTCTAATCTTCCACAATTGTATGCAAATGTTTTACCAGCTGTAAAGGACACTGAATTCTCAAAGGGTTAATTAGGTAATTGCAGCACAAATGATGAATTGGTCTCAGTGCAAATATTGGTTTGAATGAAACAAAGCAAATCTTTATGTTGCAGCTTTTCAGTTTTATGCTGTGTACACCCAAAAGGCAACAGGCAGAAAAGAAAGATTTATGAAGCGTGGAAACATCTGGGATGGGTACTGCAGCATGTGGCTGTGCAGCACTGCTGGGTTTCTGTCTCTCAGGTTTGTTTTGACTGGAAATGGGCTCACATGACTGCAGTTCCCTGCCTTGGCTACAAATGTCGTCTATCGACTTGTGTAATGGAGAAAGGAACTCGCACACTGAACCTCAAGCGCTTTCAGAGAGCTGACCTATATTAATTACGCCTGTGTTCCTCCTCCCTAGTTACACACAGAGAAGCCAGGAATGACTTGCATATAATCCCAGCGTCCCAACTATAAAGCATGCCATTATTTGACAGGCTGTCGTTCACCTGGATTTGTTGGTCCCCTTGCTGGGTTCAAGGCTTACTGAGTTCTTTTGAGAATGAAGCAGTTTATTTCAGTTTCACCTCTCAATTACACTCACTTAATCTACAATTGTGTGTGTTTCTAATTGCCTCAGGCTCCTGGTTGGCTATCATGTGACCTGCTGGACTTTCCGTGTACCAGGGGAAAATAATGAAATATTAATGTCCATGCAACACTTTTTCATTATTACGCTTCCTTTGATTAAATATTACAGCACAGTGGAAAATTTAACCCTTTCTTGCTTTTATGCAACGAGTAGAAGATCCCTCCTCTCACCTACCCTCTAAAGCATGATGAAAGTCTCTGGTCCTTATCAGGGTCCAATTGAGTGATACTTTATCTTCAATACCTGAAATGAAAGAGAGGGACAAGGATTAGTTTTTAGTATGAAGGGAGAGCAGAGAGTGAATTGACTACTGAAACTAATTGCAATTTGCTATGCAGAATGTGTAAGGTGATATAAAAGTGAGAAGGGTAAACATTTTGAAGAAGCCCTGCATGATGTCGCCTCCAGTGTTGCTGCTCACCACGGCCATGGCCCTGCCCTTACCACGGCCATGGCCCTGCCATCATGTCTTCCCCAGAGGAGAAAGGCCTTGCAGCTGACCTCAGCCCTGCCTCGTTGCCACCTCTTTCCTCATGTTATACATGTCCTTCTCTTGTAAGAAAGAAGGGAATGTGTTGGTACAATCTCTTAAGGTATTTTGAAAATGTACCTATCATGGCAGAATCATTTGTACGTTATGTGGAAGATGTGAGGTGTGGAGAAATGAGGGTTGAAACAGTGTTGAGAATAGGAAGTGCACAATGTATGACCAGCAGGAGAAGAAGGTGTGGTGCAGTGATTGTCAGCGAGTGAAGGGAAGTGGAGGAGAGGAATGTTATAAGTTGTGAGGTAGCAGTTGATGCAGGTGTGAGGGGAGAGTAATTAATGTGACAAATAAGATTCTTACCTTGTCAACTCTGGTGAAATCATTGAACTTTTCCAGAAATTCCATCCATGTCCTGAGAGTTAAGCTTCTGCCATTGATCTCCTCTGCAACCTCTTCCCACTGGCAGTGTAGGTCTGTCTGCTGGGGAAAACATGATTTCCCTCCTTCTGTCCACCACCTGGAACAGAGCCTCAAAAACAGCATCAGAGAATCTGGGGACCCATTGTACAGATCTTGCAGCCATTTCTGTGTTTATGTACATTCCCTCATGTCTGTAGCCACAGTGCCCCTCCCCTTTAATAGGTACAGACTACTGTTAATTGCCATTAGGTTTGCCTGATTTCCTGACCCCCATGAACAGACATGCAGCCAATAAGCAGCATGGATAATGCTGCCTGCACGTCTGACCCATGATGATTAGGTTCCATTATGAATTTCACATGATTCCTGTATCCATGTGAACAGGTGAATACAACACATACCCAACCCACTGCATGCCCGTTTTCAAGCACCATTGAATTTCTAGGCCATGTTTTAATATTTCCCTTACTCTTTCTCCTTAAATAACAGATCCAAACACCATTAGTTGCATCCCCCACTCTGTACCCAGTGGGCAAGTCAAACAATCACTGTAACATTGTAAGCACAAAACCGAATGGAGTAACAACTGAGGATACAACAAAAAGATCAATTCTGCCTTCTAGGAAACATTTTTAAATAAAAAGCCAAAAATGAAAATGTTACACAGACAACTAATATACTTTGGCAAGTGCTCAAAATTTATTCACACTCTAATGGTCTGTTTACATTACTCCCAGTAGTCACTCTGCTTTCTTTATTGCAGATCTTTAACATATCGCCGGTGGGTGGGCTCCATCTATATTGTGGTTTCATGGTGGAGTATCAGGAATCATTAAACAAATTTCATGCAAGTGCAGAAAAATTGTGATTCGAGAGCTTTGATCTATGCGTTCATCAAAAGCATAATGGCCTTGAAACTGCACCATGGGACACTGACATAGGAAAGCTTAATGTATTTGTTTGAAATTTTTCTCTCTGCTTTTTTATGGAAAAGTTAACCGATTTATTTCAAGTGTTTATCACTCCATTAAAATAGTGGAAATGGGAAATATGCTATGTATTTGTATATGAGTATTTAAAGTTTTATCCAGCAGAATTTTAACTGGCAAGAGGAGGTGGGTTTCAGTGCATATGGGGGATTAAAGCCCTGAAAAGTGGCATCGGTTTGGGAACCTGAAATGATCCCGGCCACTTCCAGGTTTAGCCTGGGTGGGTTTGCAGGTGAGCGGGAAACCCTTGTGGAGCTGTCATGTAAGTTATTGCAATATGCAAAGAGGCAATTAATTGTGAAATAAACCTAGCATTCAGTCTTCATCAGCCAGTGCATGGGTTTCCCGAGCTGTCTGGAACTCACCAGGGTCAAGGTGAGAGCACAGTGGGGACTCATTGAACAATGAAACTGATCTGGTGGCAGCCTTTAAAGAGTGAAAACACAAAGCTTGTGGCCAGCCTCAATGAAAGGCTTGTTTTTGCAGGATATGAACATACGAATTAGGAGCAGGAGTAGGCCATTCGGCCCTTTGAGCCTGCTCTGCCATTCAATAAGTTCATGCCTGAATTGATTACTCCACATTTCCACCTACCCCCGATAATCTTCCACCCCCTTGGATTAGTTCTGAGAGCCCAAATTCGCTATTTTGG
Source organism: Heterodontus francisci (assembly GCF_036365525.1). NCBI lineage: Eukaryota > Metazoa > Chordata > Chondrichthyes > Heterodontiformes > Heterodontidae > Heterodontus > Heterodontus francisci. Next base: position 52,143,634 of record NC_090395.1, read on the forward strand.
GGGCTATTTCCAACTTTTTGGAAATATTTTCAACAGCCTCGGAGCATACTCACCTTCATCTCAACTTCTTTGTTGTCATCCTTTACTGCAGCATGGGAGCAACTTATGCAGCAGTAGTCTGGACCTCTGAGGTGGAGAAGCAGGAACAGCCACATCAGCAGCACCAGGAGCCACACCAACAGCTGCAGCATCAGCAGTGCCAGGACAGCAGCAACACCAACGACAGCTGCCTTCTCCGCAGTCACATGCCATCCACAGGGCAGAGGGGGTGGACAGTGAGCTGCAGCTTGAGAGACGTGATAACCCCAGCACAGGATAGAAACATAGAAAATAGGAGCAGGAGTACGCCATTTGGCCCTTCGAGCCTGCTCCGCCATTCAATAAAGATCATGGCTGATCGTCTCATTCAGTACCCTGTTCCCACTTTCTCCCCATATCCCTTGATCCCTTTAGCATTAAGAAATATATCAATCTCCTTCTTGAATATATTCTGGTGACATCTGGTGGATCTACAGACAGAGGGTAGGTTTCCTTAATATGACAGAGCAACAGTGCCTCGGGAGGCTCAGGCTTTCCTGACAGGTTGTCACTGACATCTGCAGCCTACTAGAAAAAGACTCCTTCCAAGAGGACCAAGTAGACACGCATTGCCAGTGGCCATCGAGGTCACCACAGCCCTGAATTTCTTTGCCTCCAGCTCCTTCCAGGGATCTGCTGGTGACATCTCAAAAATCTCTCAATCCGTTGCCCATAATGGCGTCTCCAGGCTCACCAATGCCTTGTTTTCAAAAGGCCACCACTTATGTGAACTTTGCCACGGATGAAGTTTGTCAAACAGAAAGAACTGTCAGCTTTGCTGCAGTGGTGCGGGGAGTTACTGATTGTACACATGTGGCAATCAAGGCATCCTCAAATCAGCCTGGAATCTCCATCAATCACAAGGGATTCCACTCCCTCAATATCCAGTTAGTTTGTGACGATTGGAAGGTGATCATGCATGTCTGCATTAGATATCCAGGGAGCTGCCATGATTCATTCATTCTGCTGCGGGTTTTCTCTTCTCCACTAGCAGCTTGTACTTGGGAGACAGGGGCTTCCCGCTTAAGACATGGCTGATGGCTCCTGTAAGGAACCCTAGCAGTGAACCAGAGGAGAGATACAACGTGAGCCACATGACCACCAGGGCAATAATGGAACCAACCATCAAGTTGCTCAAGATGCGCTTCAGGTGGCCTTCAGTCTGCCCTTGTCAGTTGTTGTGGTCTGTTATGCCCTTCACCACATCATGCTGAAGAGAGGAATGAAGATGCAGGAAGAGGGAGGTGCAGAACAACGTACATCCTTTTCCAAGGAGGAGGAGGAGTCCGATGTGACCATGATTCCTGCAGCCACACACCTAGCTGCCAGAGAAGCCTGTGATGGCTTCATCCAGGCACGCTCCATTTAATCTGTGTGTGTGAGGCCATCTGACATGGCCATCAGAAACCCTGTGACCACCCTCTCCCCACCCCACACACAATTCATTCCAACAGTCAACCAACCAATTATCATATTGTTACGATCAGGTGAGGAGGGGTCGAAAGGCTCCCCTCTGGTCCCTCTCCTTGTTTCACCACAACAGGGTTTATTTCTTTTAAAAAGTGAATATGCTTACCAATTCTGCGAGTGTTTAAACCTTCTATGATCATAAAAGAACCAATCGGACAGGTTTTCTTGAGTATAAACAGGAAAGAGGTTAGTTTTACTGTACTTAAAACCAAAGTCTGACCTAAGTAAATGAATAAACTATGCTCAAACTTTCACACACATGCACAAGAATCACGCACACACAAATAGATTACAGAATAGAGAAGAATAGATTGGTTGGAATAGAGTCAGGAACAAATAAAACATGGGGTATACTGTCTGTGGAATCTGGTAATTCAGTTGTCTTCCGGATGAACTGAGTGGTCCTGAAGTTTCTGGCTGGTAGATGTGATCGACTGGTTCAGGATTTTCTTTGAGACAGTGATGCAGATGATTTTCTTCCTGGCTTGGATATTTGTAGCCAGCAGGCAGGGTTCAAACTTGCAAGGTTGCCTGGAGAGAGAGATACCCCATTTGTGTCCTTCACACTGGTCAGTCTGTTACTTCTCTGTCTGTAGAGAGGAGCAGCTAGTTTCACACAGATGGTGAGTCTGTCACATGATGACCCAGTGTGTTCTCTCTTTTGCAACTTAATTAGATCAGGTCTAAGAATTCCAATCTCTCTCAGGGGTCCCATTGTTTCAGTGATTACCCCTTGAGTGGCCCATCTCCATCAGTGTTAATCCAAGATTGTCTTTAATGTTGTGTAAATGAAGGCAAGGCTCATTCAAAATTCTCAGGCCAATGTCCTGGTTGGAGATTTACCAGACATATGTCTCCACCTTGATACATTGGAATGTCGTATATTTTGATGCAAATTGTGATGGCCATTTTAGCTGTTGGCAGTCATCATTTATAAGGTCTTTGTCTCTTTTTAAAAAAAGTTTAATTCAGGTTGGCTTCAACAGACAGAGATAGACTGCTCGTTCCCCTGCTCTGACAGATGAGATGCCCATGGCAAATGGCCTCTGGGTTTTGGAGGCCGTGAGGGCCCCGCCAAAGACTGCTCCACCTGCATCTGTGCACGGCAGACTCCCATCGGGGCAGAAGGCAGCGCGTGGAGCTCTGTCTGAGTGGGATGGGGAGCAAGGATGAAAAGCTGCAGTGCCCTCTCATGGCCCACCTGCACTTCCCTGCTAGCCAAGAGCTGGGAGCACTGAACAAAGAACAAAGAACAAAGAAAATTACAGCACAGGAACAGGCCCTTCGGCCCTCCAAGCCTGCGCCGATCCAGATCTTCTATCTAAACATGTCGCCTATTTTCTAAGGGCCTGTATCTCTTTGCTTCCTGCCCATTCATGTATCTGTCTAGATACATCTTAAAAGACGCTATCGTGCCCGCGTCTACCACCTCCGCTGGCAACGTGTTCCAGGCACCCACCACCCTCTGTGTAAAGAACTTTCCACGCATATCCCCCCTAAACTTTTCCCCTCTCACTTTGAACTCGTGACCCCTAGTAATTGAATCCCCCACTGCTGCCCCTGTCTCCAGCACCTGCTCCTCCTCACATGTGAAGTGCATTTCACGATGTGACAACCTAGCTGCCTCTATTCCAGTACATACTGAGATGTGTGTGGGTGTGTGTGTATCTGCGCCGGTGGAGAGTGCACATGAGTCATGTAATGCTGCATCCTCATAATACTCGCCCTCGCCTGAGGACTCCTCAGCCTTATCCTGTTGCTGCTCCTCTGTCACCCTTGAAGGACCAGTGGGAGATCAAAGACATGAGTTAATGCTGTCATTAAGAAAGGATACAAACTCAGCATTCAGTTACTGGTGACATCAAATCAACATAGGTGGCTGTTAAGTGCCGAGCGTTAGTGTATTATCTAATGCTGTCACCAGTTCTATGGGCCACCCCAAATCTCTCCATTGCTGATGTCTAGTGTGTGTGCCACCCTGCCCATCTCCAGGGTGTCCTCCTCCAATGCGGTCAGGGTGGCTATGGCTTCACCTCCACCCCTATTTCTCTGTTTTTCCCTGGTGTTGTTCTCTCCTGTAACAAGAGAAGGCAGAGAGTTATGAGTGTGAGAAGTGGAATTTGTACTGAGGATGCAATGAGAACATTTGAGGAGGGTGACTGTGAGAGATGGGTGCGAGATGGCAATAGGATGAGGGTGAGTGTGAGTGTTGTCAATTGAAATGGAAATTTGAGGAGGTGCCTGGAGAGAAAGGAATGCATGGAACTGTAAGCTGTGTCAGCCAGAGGAGTGCTGTGCAAGAGAATGCTAGAGAAATCAGTGAGTGATGGATGTCACCTGAAAATCATATGACACTTCACCTTTCCTGACCCAATGAGGTCATTAAACCTTGACACTGGATCCAGGTCCTGGACACCATACTCCTGCCACTCACTGCCTCTGCTACTTCCAGCACTACAGTTTTTCCGAGCTCTAATTGTCTCACAATCTTCAGGATTTTGATTTCCATGTTGTGTACTTTTTTTTAGATTAGAGATACAGCACTGAAACAGGCCTTTCGGCCCACCGAGTCTGTGCCGAACATCAACCACCCATTTATACTAATCCTACACTAATCCCATATTCCTACCAAACATCCCCACCTGTCCCTATATTTCCCTACCACCTACCTATACTAGTGACAATTTATAATGGCCAATTTACCTATCAACCTGCAAGTCTTTTGGCTTGTGGGAGGAAACCGGAGCATCCGGAGAAAACCCACGCAGACACAGGGAGAACTTGCAAACTCCACACAGGCAGTACCTGGAATCGAACCCGGGTCCCTGCAGCTGTGAGGCTGCGGTGCTAACCACTGCGCCACTGTGCCGCCCCGTCAGAGGAATCTGGCAGCTATAGTACACGACTTAGAATACATACTAATGCCCAGCACATTTAAGTCCAATGAATCAACATTGACAACTAGGAAGCTGAATCCTACAAATTCAAAGGAGCCACAAAAAGAGAACTCAGTTTCAGGGATTCATCTTATCAAAACCTTGCATGCCTATTAAACTCAAAACAAGGCAATCACGATAAGGAGTTGGAATTCAAGCTTGTTGGCATGGGGTTTAATTTTATATAGCTCATATTATAGGTAAGTTAAATGTTTCAACCTATAAAAAAATTTCTAAGTGGAGCTGGAGAATAAAACGCTAATCTTAAAGACATGATTATCATTTTAAAGAAGAAATGGATTCTAATACAAAAGCAAAATACTGCAGATGCTGGAAATCTGAAATAAAGACAGAAAACAGCGGATAGTCCTGCGGGCTTCGGGACCCTGATGTTGGGACCAAATGGGCGTCCCAAGCTCGCATTTGCCAGCAATGAGACCAGCTCAGCAGCCTTCTGGGAGTAGTCTCCTAATTGTTTGCCTTCGAGCTTATTGTCCAATTAAGGATGGCAGGTGGGCTCTTGATTCTGCAGACCCAATCAGTGGGTCAGCAGCTCTGGAGCCTCGGCAGCTGCACTGGAAGAGATGGGTGCTGCTGAGGCAGGCTGGGAACTGTGAAGGTGCCTTGCCATAGAGGCGGCTCCGCTGGCCTGCACAGCGGTGCATAAACTAACAAGATAGAGGCCTGTAGGCCCATCGGAATGGAGGGGAAGTGCCTCAGCTGGATTGGGATCGGCCACGACTGCAATCTTTCCTGCTCAATGCCCTGTCAATGGGGCCTAGACCCTCCAACTCCATTGGCTCCCAGCCTGCCGCAAGGAGGCCTCCTCCATTGACCTGGCAACGTCTGCACAGTGGAGGCCTGCTCACAACGAGACTGCAAAACCATCTCTATTTGGGGTATCAGCCACCTTAATTGGCTATCTGCCTGTGTGGTGTGCGTAGCCGATCCTCTTTCCATCCCACCCCCTGGAAACTTCCCCTGTGACATTGGGTAGCTATCCTGATGCAGCTCTCCTCTATTTTCCAATATCAGCCCGCATCCAGACCTGTCTCCATGGGCCAGGAAAATCCAACCCAAAATCCTGGAAATACTCAGCAGGTTAGGCAGCATGTGTGGAGAGAGAAACAGAGTTTACGTTTCAGGCCAATTAGCTTCCATCAGAACTGGAAAATGTTAGAGATGTAACAGGTTTTAAGCAAGTACAGTGGTAGAGAAAAGGGGAAGGGGAAGAAAGAACTAAAGGGAAGGTCTGTGATATGATGGAAGGCAGGAGTGTTTAAATGACAAACGGGATGATGGTGCAAGGCAAAAGGAGATGGTAATGGGACAAGTAAAGAAACAGAAGATGGATCAAGAGGAGGTCACCTGTCATTTTAATTCTCTGCCCCGCTCTCACTTTGACCTCTCCTGTGCTCAGCCTCCAACACTGTTCTAATGAAGCTCAATGTAAGCTCAAGGAATAGCATCTCATCTTTCAATTAGGCACTATACAGACTTCCAGACTCGCCATTAAGTTTAACAATTTCAGATCGTAGCCCCTGCCCCTGTTTTTTCTGACAACAGCTGTTGTTGGCAATGATTCTGTTGGTCCCATTTACAGCTCCTTTCAAGCCATCTTTTCTTTCTTTATGTGTCCTATTACTATCTCCTTTTGCCTTACACTATCATCCCTTTTAAGATTTAATTTCTCCTTTTGTTCTTTCCCTCCTTCCCCTCTTTTCCTGTCTCTGCACTTGCTTAAAACCTGTGACATCTCAACCCAAAATGCTAACTTGGTTTTTCTCTCCATAGATGCTGCCTGAACTGCTGAGTATTTCCAGCATTTCCCATTTTTATTTAAGTAGGTTCTAATATCTGATCAAGAGCTAGTTCAATGAATAGAAGGTGTTTATTGTGGGTACATAGCTTCAATTTGATAGCCTATATTATAAGTGGAACAGGATCACACAGATAAACCATATATTATCATTTTATTACACTTTAATAGTTAGAACAGATGGGACAGACACATATCTCTGATGCCTCCTTTACAGCAACTATTAGGTGCCAGATGAACATACTGTTTTTCTCCTGTAAATGATGCCATTGCAGCAAACCCAAATAAAGTAAATCCTTATTTTTGGTGGACCACCATAAAATTCAGAAGACATGAATTTAACTTCCTTATTTTATAATAATAAACTGTGCAGACAACAAAATAGGAGTCTGTAATGCGCATGGCCGACAAGATGGAACCCTCATCGACCTGAAACGTTGACTCTGTTTCTGCCTCCACTGATGCTATCAGACCTGCTGTGTATTTCCAGCATTTTCTGTATTCATTTTATAAAGAAACCTTACACCACTAGTCCAAAGGTCTCCTATACAATTCAAGCCTCTATACTCCTCCGAGTAGCAATTGGAGCAAGTTCTGGTGCACTAACGTTGCCCTGGCTTCTTTGCTAATTGTTTGAAACTGTGAAAATTAAAACAAAAATTGTACATAAGATATCAATGGTAGTAATTGAATGTTGAACGCTTCAGGAATGCTTGCTGTTCCTTATAGAGGTAGGCAGGTGTTGGCAGTATTTTTGAAGTATAGCGGAGTGCAAGCCTCAAATGCAGACAGTAAAGGTTGGACTTTAACTTCAGCTGGCCAAATACTAGATATTATGGAATTTAACATGGAAATAAAAGCCCTAAACAGGCAAATGCACATCTATCCTTAATCTTTCTTACTACTAAATTTGGCTTGTCATTAGTTCGGACCTCATGTGCGACAGAATGATCAGAATTATACTTTTTAATAATCCAGAAAAAATATAACCTGCAATCACAAAATTCTTTGAAAAAGCTTAACAATCTTCTGCACTTGAAAATAAAATAGATTAGAAATTTATTCTTTAGCAACTGGAGAAAAATATCAAGAGTTGAAAGGATATATATATTCCATCCCCATTTTGTATAGATAGTTAAATATGTATCTGTCTGCATTGTCAAAGTAAAATGTATCTGTAATATTCCACTACAGCAGGAGTTGTGATATTATTAAAGAGTGAACAATTCATTCTAACAATGAACAAAATGCTTATACAGTCAAAGACTATTCAGATGTCTGCTCTTCTAGTAAGAATGCAATGTTACAGATTATGCTACTGCTATCCCCAAGGGGTTAGAAAACCTCTTTTAAGGCAGGCATCTTGTGTTCTTTTTTGAAATTATTCAGGACCGACACTACATAGAGCTTGAGTGCCTTCATTATGTGAATACAGAGAATGAACCATGCTTCAACAATCAGTAATGTGTGTGACTCCCCAGTGATTACATGAAAGTGGAACCTTATCAATCAAAAGCACAATGTGAAACGTCAGCAAATACTCCTCAACTGGGACAAACTCTGTCTGTTACAGGACCTTGCTCGAGTAGGGACTGCAACCAGGATTAATATCCTTCAGTCATTTCTGCTATATTAGCAAAAAACAGGTGTGAGCCAGATGGTGGCAATTTTCATTACCACTTTTCCACTTGCAGACTTGCTACAAATGACATGCTCACATCTCCAATAGGTGTTCCCCAGACATGCTGAGAGAATCACATTCAAAAGATACATAGGCTTTTGCTGCTCTTGAAAATATTACAACTATATATTTGCGAAAAACATTAGACTGCTCAATATCTTACTATATTTCTAGTTTCAAATAGAATTTTCATCATCGACAAGGCACAAGTCAGGAATGTGATGGAATACTTTCCACTGGCCCAGAATAAGCGAATCTCAAACAACACTCTAGAAGCTCGACACCATCTCGGACAAAGCAGCCCATTTGATCAGCATCCCATCCACCAGCTTAAACATTCACTCCCTCCATCACTAGCGCACCGTGACTGCAGTGTATACCATCTACAAGATGCAATGCAGCAACCTGTCAAAGCTTCTCTGACAGCACCTCTCCAAGTCACACACCATCCTGACTTGGGAATATATCATGATTCCTCCATTGTTGCTGGATTAAAAACCTGGAACTCCTTACCTAAAAGCATTGTGAGAGTACCTTCACTACACAGACTGCAACAGTTCAAGAAGGTGGTTTACCACCACCTGCTCAAGGGCAATTAGGGATGGGAAATAACTCCTGGCCTTGCCAACGATGTCCACATCCCGTTAACACATAATAAAATTCCCCAATTATTACTGAAATGCTTGATAACGTAACTTTACAGTGGGTAACATTGTCAATCGCATGATCTCTATCCAATAGTCTCTGCTGCAGATGTGCATGTCAGGTGAATACAAGACAGAGTTTTGTCACCCACAGCTGATTTGAGGAAAAGAGAAAATTATGGGGGAAATTGGCTGCAGCAGGTTTAACAGTTCAAAAGTGGGTTTCATCCCATACTTAAAGAATATTTTTACGATCAAGTGAGGAGGCGTTGAAGGCTTCTCTCTTTTCCCTCTCCTTGTTAGACCACAACAGCTTTAATTCTTTCTTAAAGTGGATGTACTGGCCAGTTCGGTAGGTATTTGATTACTTATTTGCTATGATCATAACAAGAACTAATTGGACAGGTTGTCTTGAATGAACAAAGGAAGATGTTAACTTTATTGTACCTAAACGGAACTAATAAAATAATAAACAACGTGCCAACTTTCACTCTCTCACACACACACAAATAGGTTACAGAGTGGGGAAAGGTAGATTTGTTGAGTTAGAGTCCATAAAAAAAAGATATACAGTCTGAGGGGTTTGGTGATTCAATGGTCCTGAGGCTTTTATTTTGAAGAGGTAGATGACTGGTTCAGTGAATCTCTTGGAAATAGTGATGCAGATGATTTCCTCCAAAGGAGCTTCTGTTTATAGCCAGGGTATGCAAAGGTGGTCAATCAACAAGTAGGATTTGAAAGCTTTCAAGCTGAAGTGGAGAGAGAGAGAGAGAGAGGGGGACCCCTAATTAGGGTCTGCTCATGACAGAGTCCAGTTGCTTCTCCTCTGCTGCAGAGAAATCACCAGCTTAAAACCACAGATGGGGAGGAGATTGTCACATGACAGTCACTCAGTCATTCAAACATAGCAGCTAGCAGTATTTCGCTGCTTGCTGAAAGAGCAGGTAATTCCTTTAAACCTCCTGGCTCTTGGTTCTTGCTGGGAAATGCACCGAAATTTGGTCTCCCTCCTCACAGTCCTTTGCAATATAGGATAAAGTGCAGCAAACTAGGTGATCAGCTTAAACTGCTCGCAGTCATCCTGTTTTAAATGTCTTTTAAAAATGTATTTGAAAAAATACAAATTCAGATCTCCAGTCAGTGGATTACAGAAAATTATGATTCAACAAAGCACTAACAATATACAAAAATAGCCATGCTTCTACAGATTTGTTTGTATCTTAGTTTTTTACAATTCCGTATTTTAAATTTTTTTCACCAAAAATTTAGAATTTTAAGCAGATTGGTGAGTATTGATCTTCTGACAAAAAATAGATTAAAAGCAGGAAATTGTCTCTGACAAATGTGTAGTGTTTGAGTTACCAGCCCTTGGGAGACTGGCTGGGAGGTTGGGGGAGACCCTTAAAATGGCGAGGGAAGGTGGGAGGATGGAGTGCCCATTGTTTTCCCTCCGCCTTGCCACCTTGCCAGTGGCAGGGAAAGTGGAGGATGGCCCTCCCACCCAGAGGCCAATTGAGCCACTTAAGTGGCCAATTAATGGCCTCTTCCTGCTGCTACTAACATTTTAACAAAGGTAGGTGAACCGTCCCAGCCTCCCTGCAAGCTTGTGGGGGTTGGGGGGGTTCCTCTCCTACTTAGGCACTCTTTGGTGGCAATCCCACAATGGCGTCACCAACACCAATCCCTGCACTACCTGGGGTCTGCCTGACTGGCCCCTGTGCCCCAGACCCCGCATAACTGGTTGGGAGACCAGAGTTCTTCCATAACATCCTTTTATTTCAGGTGCAGTCCTCATAGTGGCACTGTTCCCAGTGGTGCTGCTAACTGCTGAACTGTCAGCCCTATGATTGGCCAGCAGCTCCTGGAGATAGGCGGCCTATATTTAAAGAGACGGCAGCCCTGACAGCAATTAATTAGTTGCCTGAACCCCATAAGTGCGGTTGGGTGTCCCGCAAACATCCGAGGCGGGGTTGCCCCAACCCCCTCCCTGCCCCCTGTTTTCTGACCCGTCATCGGGACCCCTACTATGGGCATAACTTTCAGTCCATTGACTTGAGTGTAAATGCTTTTTTTGTGGTTCAATATCTTGTGATGTAAGTGTAAAAATAATCAGCCTTTTTGCTTAATATAATTTGTGATCTTTGGTATAATATCAATCACTGCTTTTCTCCATGGTGTGGGGCAGTAACATAGTCTGAGAAAGGAGATATAGCGAGATATAGCAGCAGATGGGACATAAATTGTCAGGGGATGCAGAACAAGGCTGGACAGAAGCTGGCAGTCAATGAGAAAAGGAAAGGATTTGTAAAAAGGTCTCTGTCGTCTGAGCTGACTGGGGTCAGCTGTTCTTTTCTTGTTTGTTTTTAGAAATAATAAAAAAAAATTTCCACGTACTGGCTACAAGAGTGGGTGTGTTGTCCAATTTGTCACTGTCAAGTTTGCAACCATTTATTCAGCAACTAACAACACCACCCACAAATCTTAAATTTTTGGGCCTTATTTATAAATTTCTCACTCCCCTCTTTTAAATCATCTGCTTCCTGTCCCAACGTTTCCTCCCATGTTAGGTCTGCTCAAGGCCGCTATACTTTCTACTCTTGAGCAAATTGAGAGCTGTCCAAGACATCTTCATTTTTGCCTCGTCTCTGTGTGGGAGTTACTTGATAGCACAGATGGTGTTTTTGAACTCATCATGTGGAAAATTACAGGCACAAAATAATACCTTCCTACTTTTTGGCGAAATGTCAGTGTGCCATGGCCTACAGTGCTGGTTCATAAGAGGATTGTTAACAATATTAAGAATGAAAAGGTGAACACTGAAAATCCTAAATGGAGACTAAAAATAAAAATTGATACATGACCATCAAGTTACAATCCTAATGTGCTAATCCTTTTTTTTCAGTTAGAGACATTACTTCATTAGAATTACTTCTGTGCACATTTTTGATCTTTTCAGTTTGATCCCTCTGAGTCATCATATATTTCTTCTCCACCTGAGGTACAGCTCAGTGCCTCACACAAGTGGACATTATTTACATTGCAATGAGTGTTGGCAGAATATTCACTTACTGGAGGCATCATAGTTCAGCTCGATCCTCTCCTTACCCAATGTCCGCACATCAATGTTTCCAGCAGGGGTCACTATATTGTGATCAGCAACAAGAACTCTGGACAATTTTCTTCTCCCAAGCCCAGAGTGTTGAAGCCAACTGTAATGCCCCAATCATTGCTCAAGTTCAGATCACAAGCAAAATACTGTGGATACTGGAAATCTGAAACAAAAACAGAAAATGCTGGAAATACTCAGCAGGTCAGGCAGCATCTGTGGGGAGAAAACAGAGTTAATGTTTCAGGTCATGTCAAAGGTCACAGACCTGAAATGTTACCTCTGTTTGTCTCTCCACCGATGCTGCCTGACCTGCTGAGTATTTCCAGCATTTTCTGTTTTTGTTCCCGTTGAGATCAGTTGACTTGGTGTAAACTGGCAATTGGTTACGGAAATTTCTTGATCTGTGTGACCCTAGATTTGGTGAATCATTGTGGGACCTGAAATAAGTGACTGGAATGAAAATTGATCATAGATGTATTTCATAATGTAGCTTCAAATGAAAAACTGCAAATTAATTTTTTCTTAGTTATTTAGTTAACAAAATGTCTTATTTTCTTTTAATCAATGCTATATTATTAAGTGCTATGTTTGGTCTGCAAAATTCTATTGTATCCTATTGAATTTTTTGAATCCAACACTTTTAATATGTAGTTCATTTGTTGTGCTACTAAACAAATTGGAGGGTATGCTGTTTTATAAGGGCAAGTAACACACAATGTATAATTCTGCTACCGAATTCTAGTTGGCATTTGCATTTAAAGGTGGAAGGTCTATTTGGCATGCCTTTCTGAGGTCAATTAAAGGATAATTGCTCTTACGCAGATCCTGAGGGCAATTAGAGGCAGAAGAAACCCAGCAAGAAATGGCTAGGTTACTATCTGTTTTGAATATTTGATTTTGTTGTGTGTGACTCCTAAGGTCAATTAGAGCCTTATTTCTTGTTGCTGGGAGCAGTAATTTGCACATGTGACAACACAACACTTGAAAAGTGATGGATAAATGCCAAAACTTTTATATAGATAGATTCTATGCATAAAGGTACCAATGTATAATTTAAGTAGAGTCTTTAGAAGGCCTGTGTTTTCTTAAATGCATCATGTTTAAAGGTTCAAACTCATTATTTTCCACTGCATTGGTGTTGAATGTGATAAAATGTGTCTTTTGTACATAAATGATATGTTATTCTCAGAACAATATTATAAGTTTTCTATTATATATTCATCTCTTTCATGATGTATACTGGGAGTCAGTGATAATTTATACAGTCTACTCACCGAAGCTGATTTGTTTTATAAAGCCTCCCTAAATGAGATAAACAACTAAATGATGCTACAAAGACTTTGAAAACAGGAGGCATTATGGGCAACACTTTACGTACAGAAGAAAATGAAGCAAAGTAATCGGTGGAAAAGCAGGTGGCTTGCTGTGATAATTGTCTCAGTATTATGACTGCTCACTTGAATGTAATTTCCATATTTAGTAGGAGTAAATCCCAAAAACAGAAGGAACTCAAGTTTTCTTACTTCAAAGAAAGAAACCCTGATAAGTGCATACTGGATAATTTAACTCTTTGGCATCTAATAATGCATTTCTACATTGTCAAGGTGCTTTGTTAAATGATCATTTTCTTTAGTCCACTGATTGGAAATCTGAATTTATATTTTATTTAAAGCTTTTTTAAAAGACCAGCTAAAAGGATGACTTTGCTGGCAGCTTAAGGTGGCTACCTAATTTGCAACACTCTATGCTACACTACATTGTTTCTGAGGAGGGAGATGAAATGTCTGTTAATATCCCAGCAAGAACCAAGACCCGGGAAGTATAAAGGAACTACCTGTCTTTTTTAGCAAGAGAAAAATACTACTAACTGCTATATTTGAATGACTGAGTGACTGTCATGTGACAAGCCCCTCCCCATCTGTGGTTTTAAGCTTGTGCCTTTCGGTAGCAGAGAGAAAAGAAGCAACTGGAGTCTGATCCGTGTAGACCCAAGTGGGGGTCCTGCCCTCTCTTTCTCTCTCTCTCTCCCCCCATTCCAGCTTTAAAGCTTTCAAATCCTGCTTGTTGACTGACCACGTCTGCATACTCTGGCTGCAGTCAGAATCTCCATTGGAGGAAATAATCCACATCACTATCTGCAAGAGACTCACCAAACCAGTTATCTACTTCTTCAAACTAAAAGTCTCAGGACCACTGAATTCAGCTGGAAGCCAGCCAACTCACCAAACCCCACAGACTGTATACCATTTCTATTGCCTCCAGCTCAACCAATCTACCTTTCCCCACTCTGTAACCTATTTGTGTGTGTGTAAACCTCCAGAGTGTGTGTGTGTGTGTGTAAGTGAAAATTGGCACGTAATTTATTATTTTATTACTTCGGTTTAGGTACATTGAAGTTAACCTCTTTCTTCGGTAACTCAAGAAAACCTGTCCAATTGGTTCTTGTTATGATCATAGCAAGTAAGTAATCAAATACCTACTGAATTGGCCAGTACATCCACTTCAACAAAGAATTAAATCTGTTGTGGTCTAACAAGGAGAGGGAAAAGGAGGAAGTCCTTCGACCTCTCCTCACTTGATGGTAACAATATGGCTGCATTTGTTAATTAATGTAATTAATGCTCATAGTGGCGTATGCTAACAATCATGTACCACTGGACAGCAGGGTATCCAGGGTGCCAGTATTCCACTGTGCACAGCTACAGAGATACTGCATATATTTTAACAATTGTGATTTCTCACTCAATGTGTTGCCAATGTCACCTGTGCCATCAGAGAGAAGCCAGGCATTTCACCACAGGAGCATGGTTGTGATGGAGAATCTGATGGGGAATCACCCTGCACTTCTCGAACATCTCTCAGCTCAAGTCAAGGGATAGTGTACTGCACAAAGCCTTTTGTAAAAGAAATTTTGTCTTAATATGATTACTTATACATTCCCAAACAAACATGGCTAAATTTCAGAAAACAGTTGCACTATATATTCCTTTTGCCAATAATGGTGCTCAAGGCTGTAAATAATTTAGCAGCATCCATTAAAATAAATCAAAATATTTCTGATTTTCCCTGGTGCCACTTGGGTTTATTGCTCAGCAATAGAGATCAGAGATGTTGAAATTAAAAAGTTTCTTGGGGCTTAAGCACGACAATGAAAGAACGATATCAATGCAATTAGTGATCTTGCCTGATGCTGCTGGAGCTTAGAAGGGCAAAACTTTGATTAGCTGCACAATAGTAAGGCAGGTAGATATTAAAATGTGGCTAGGTTGCAAAGACTAAACCAAAGTTTTGCCGAATCCCTAAAACAATACATAATATTTTACAAGAAAATTTCTGCTGCTCTGGCATTAGTCCCGATAATATTAAAGAGTATTTTGCTGGTGGGAAAGTAGAGACAATACAGTGTCATTTGTTTTATATTCAAAAATGACCAATTAAAGAAGAGTATTGATAGGAAATGGTATATATGAAGAATGGTTCCACTTTTGCCATAGTTGGCTTGAGTTACTGATTTTACAGCATCAAACATGGTAACAATTGTTCTTCCAGTGGCTGAGTTGGTAAGTAGGCACCCAAACCATGCAGAACAGGAAGATCTCAGGTTGGACCCCAGTTTATCTTGCATCTTTGGGCTGTGGAGTGGCAAAATCAGGCTGGATTCCCATTCCTGATTGCTCTCCATTAAATCCAGCTTGAAAAGGCAGATGCATGAAGAGTGAGCGAGGGTAATATCAGGCTTGTCTGTAATGGTGACCATAGAAAAATAAACTGCTATACTCAGTGTCTCGGGCTCACACATGACTACTTGTGGGTAGTATCAGAGGACTGCCAGTATCCATTGAACCATACACCAATATGAGTTACTGCCTCCAAAAAGAAGTGTGCGAAACAGAATTCTCAGTAAAATATGTCCCGTGGGAATCTGTAAGGTTTTTAATTTGCTATGTAGAATATACAATTTGCAAGGATGCAAACTTCCGACAGAACTGTTAATTCTTTCAACCAAAAACAACATTGTTTCCCTTGGGGGAAATATCTTCTTATGGTAGATTGAGGAATAAATTACAATTTTTTTCATGATGTCAAATCAAAACAGCCTAAACTGACTCTCACAATTTACAGAGATCATTTGCACAATCCTTTTAAGAAACAGCTATTTCTGGGAAAGATACAAGAATTTCCTCAATGTTATTTACAAAGAGCACAAATGCAGTGCTGGCAGCAAGACAGAAGTATTTTCAAAATAATTACCCAAGACATGGCAATTATTCTTGGGTAGGTTCATGTTCACCTGAAGAACCATCAACAATAATGTCAGAATCCTTGATTTTTCACAGGAATTGTCAACTCTCTTGTACATTGCCATTTGGAAGTGTGAGCCGAGAGAGTGAGTGTGAGCAAGCAAATTGGAAGGAAGGGACAAAGTGGCAAACTTGGTCCCATCTTAACCTGAGACTTATATCTGTACACTGTTACCATAATGATAATAGATAGGGGTGCTAGAGCAACAGAAATAGAAATTGCAATGGCAAAAAATCTAATGGGAAAATTGACTTATATTGATATAATGGGCTGCATTTTAAGACTGTGCGCCAAAGTAGGCGGTGGATGTAGAAAAATGTGGCCCATGCGCACAGGCACCATGTCATGGAGCCACCACGATTTCAAACTCGGCAGCTCATTTGCATGGCCACAGTGCCAGTCCCCCGCGATGATGTGGAGGAGGTGGGCAAGCCGTCGCTGGCAACGGCGTCTGGCGCCATTGTGCAGGTGCCGGTGCCATTTTTAAAGGGCTTACAGCCCTCAATGGACATTTAAAATTTAAAGGGCCAGGTAAGTTAAAGTTTCACAAAAAAGAATAAAATAACCTTTCCATGCATTTTCCCAGCACCCCTGCAATGCCATTTCAAAACATTCTTGCCCTTCTCCCCGCCTGGAATTCCTATATTGAGAATTTGACCTTCCCCCCACACCCCACCAAAATACAGCAACTTTGTCCTTTACCCCTTCCCATCGCCACCCACCCCGACCAATGTTCAGAGTTGTCACCCCCGCTCCCCCCTCCCCACAGGTGTCGCGCCACATTTCCCCGAATGCAGATGAAGATCGGTGTGGCGATTAAGGAGGCAACGGAACCTTCATTAAATCAGGTATGTAAATTAATTTACATATTGAAATGGGGGCCCCATCACCGAGCAGCGGGGCAGCTGCCACAAGGCTTCAGCGCCACTGACGAAATTGGTACAGGGCTTGCTGCCATCGGGGTCGGTGGCGGGCTTCCGCCGTACCAATCTTCATTGCCCCCACCCCCGCCACCATTCCTGGCTTTAAAATCCAGTCTACTGTCTTCATTCTTATTTAGAAATTCCTCTGCTACCCTGCCCTATCCTACCAAACAACTTCCTCTAGCCTTATGTATCGACATTCACTGCCATCTGTGGCCTCGTGTACATCCCCACTCCTGTCCCGTCTACTCCACTTTCACTGGCAGAGCCTTTGGGTGCCCATATTTTACACTCTGTAACTCTCTTCCTAAATCCCTGCACCTCGCAATCATTTCTCTCCAAACCTCTGTGGCTCCTCAAAACTTAGCTTTTTGGCAATGCCTTCAGTCACTTTGCCCTAACATCTTTCATACTATGCTTTGGCCTTCGTTAATTTATTAAACAACTCATGATGTTCACTACGTTAAAGGTAATATATAAATTTAAGTTGTTGCAATATAAGAAATAAAGGAAAACCATAATAAGGCAATAAGACAGAAAATTAATGGGTGTTCAAGGGAGCAACATATTCAAATAATTAAGGTGAACTTGGTAAATTGCTTTGGTCTTATGGCTTGTAATGCCATCCAAACCACTCAACTGTAGTGCGGCATAGTAGAACTGTTTCAGACATTGATAGGTAAATTGGGACATTGCAATTTTCTAATATGAAAACAGTTTCACAATATCCAAGTTTACTGTAAATGAGTCCTACAATATATTTTGTTGCAATGGTTTCTTTACATTATAAATTTGTAATATAATCCATTTTTGGACAATGAATCATATATTTTTCTCTTTATTATCTTACTAATCCCCCCACCTCATTATCATTTCTCTCCAAAATTCTGAAGGCTCCTCAAAACTTATCTTTTTGGCAATACGGACCTAATCAGAGACACCAGCAGTGGCAGCAGAGGATAAAAGAGAGACAGAGAGAGGGAACAAAGCAGACCTGATCAATGTCTTTCCAAAAAAAAGCAAGGAGTGATGTCAGAGTAGGTAATTGGTTGGTGAGTATTAGGTTTCTTTTAAAAACTAGGGCAGTGGTTTAAACTAGGACTGGGAAACTATCAAATATTGCATTAAATTTATAGCTTTGCCAGTTAAACTAATCTAGGTAAGTATAACAGTAAGGGAATTAATGTTAACAGTAATAACACAGAGCAGGTCTAGAGGTATCAATTAAAATTAATAGTTTATACAAGTTATTAACTAGATTCTAAGAGAGGGAACAGATATTTCTTCTTAGATTATGAGTGGGCAGCTGATCCCTGTTGCTAGTGTTACGACCAGGTAAGGAAGGGGTCTCAGGCTTCCTGTTCACCCCTTCTCTGGTTTGACCGCAACAGGGTTTATCCTTTTTATACAGTGATTGAACTACCATCTCAGTGAGCTCTTGCTCCTGTTCCTCTAATGTAATTGCAAAAGAACCAATTCGACAGGTTTTCTTGAGTTTAAACAAGAAAGATATAAGTTTATTATCCTTAACACTCTAAACTAGTTAAAATTACTAAAATACGTGACGCATCCACACACACATTCACACAAGAGTCACACACACACAAATAGATTACAGCCCTTGTTACCCTCAGTGCTTCTTCCAATTGGTGTTCAACATGGAAAAGCACTGATTCATCAGTCAAGGGCGGGGGGTGGGGGGGTGTGGGGGAGAGGAGAGGGGGCGGTAGGTAGTATTCAGCAGGAGGTTTCCTTGTCCATGTTTGACCTGATGCCATGACACATCATGGGATCAATGTTGAGGACTCCCAGGACAGCTCCCTCCCAATTGTATGCCACCTTAAGGAGCAGATGTTTCACGTACAGGCTAGGTACATTCCAACAAGGGCAAAAGTTAAGGAAACCAAAGCGTCCTTGGAAGACAATGGAGATAGAGGATATGATGAAACAAAAAAAGAGGGTGGATGATGCATGTCAGATGAATCATTCAAATGATAACCAGGTCAAATACAATATGTTGAGTGGGGAAGTGAAGAGGAAAATATAGCTGGCAGAGAGGAAATATGAGAATAGAATGGCAGTTAACATAAAAAGGAACCCAAAAACCTTCTACCTTCATGGAAATAGTAAACGGACAGTAAGGGGTGGGGTTGGGCCTATTAAGGACAAAGAGGATGATATATGCTTAAAGGAGCAGGACAGAGCTAGAATTCTTAATGAGTACTTTGTATCGGTGTTTAAGGAAGGGAACACTGACAAAATATCGGTAGAAGTGGAGCTGGTAGAGGTAATGGATGGGTTGAAAATTGATAGGAAGGATGTACTGGAAAGGCTGGCTAAGCTTAGAGTTGATAAGTTGCCTGGTCCAGATGGCTTTCATCCCAGGTTGCTAAAGGAAGTGGGAGTGTAGATAACGGAAGGGCTTGCCGTAATCTTCCAATCTTGTCTTGATTCAGGGGAGGTGCCAGAGGATCGGAGATTGCCACCTGTGACACCTTTATTCAAGAAAGGATGTAAGGACATTCTTAGTAACTACAGACCGGTCAGTTTAATATCAATGGTGGGTAAGGTTTTATAAACAATAATCAGGAACAAAATCAACAGGCACTTGGAGACATTTGAGTTAATTTAGGAGAGCCAGAACAGACCTGTAAAAGGCAGATCATGCTTGACCAATCTAATTGAATTTTTTTGATGATAACAAGGTTGATGAAGGGAAAGCAATGGATGTTGCCTATGCCGATTTTGAGAAAGCATTTGACAAAGTATCACATAAAAGTCTGGTTAACAAAACTGAGGCTCATAGAATAGAAGGGACCCTGTTAGCTTGGATAAAAAAAATTGGCTTAAGGGCAGAAAACAGTGAGTCATAGTAAATGGTTGTTTTCAAGACTGGGGGATGGGAGACAGTGATGTTCCCCAAGGGTCAGTGCTAGGCCCATGCTACCAAACTTGGAGGTGTGGCAGATAGCGAAGATGATGCCAATTAGGCTCCTTAGACAGCACCTTCCAAACCCGCGACCTCTACCACCTCGAAGGACAAGAGCAGCAGATGCATGGGAACACCACCACCTGCAAGCTCTCCTCCAAGTTACACACCATCTTGACTTGGAACTATATCACCATTCCTTCACTGTTGCTGGGTCATAATCCTGGAACTCCCTTCCTAACAGCACTGTGGGTGTACCTACCCCACATAGACTGCAGCGGTTCAAGAAGGCAGCTCACCACCACCTTCTCAAGGGCAATTAGGGATGGGCAATAAATGTTGGCCTGGCCAGCGATGCCCACATCCCATGAATGAATTAAAAAAATAAAAAATTGACTGTAACAGGACATAGATAGGCTAGCAGAATGGGCAGAGAAGTGGCTGATTGAATTTAATACAGAAAAGATAGACAGAGGCAACAGACTAAATGGCAGAGTTCTAAAGATTGTACAGGGACTGAGCCACCTAGGGGTGCATGTGCATAGATCTTTGAAGGTAGCAGGATATAGTGAGAGAGTAATTAACAAAGCATATGGGATCTTGGGCTTCATAAATAGAGGTATTGAGTACAAAAGCAGGGTAGTTATGCTGAACCTTTATAAAGCTCTGGATAGGCCACAACTAGAGTATTACATCCAGTTCTGTCACCACATATTTGGAAGGATGAGAGGGTCCTTGGGAGTGTGTAAAGTAAATTTGCCAGAATGGTTCCAGGGATGAGAGATTTTAGCAAGAGGGTTAGGTTGGGAAAGCTGGAGTTGTTCTCCTTGGAGCAAAGGAGATTGAGGGGAGATTTGATAGAGGTGTACAAGATTATAACAGGTTTAGATAAATGAAACAAAGAAAAGCTATTCCCATTAGTTGATGATACAAGGAACAGGGGACATAAATTTAAGGTTTTGTGCAAGAGAGGTAGGGGGGCTATGAGGAAGAACTTTTTTGCACAGCGATTGGCAATGACCTGGAACTCGGTGCCTGCGAGGGTGGGGGAAGCAGAGACGATGAATGATTTCAAAAGAAAATTGGATGGGCACTTGAGGGAAATAAACTTGCTGGGCTATAGGAATCGAGTGGGGAGTGGGACTGATTGGATTGCTCCACATAGAGCTGGTTTGAACTCAATGGGCTGAATGGCCTCCTTCTGCGCCGTAAATGACTCTATGATTCTAATCAATGAAAATAGATAACTGGAACAGCTGTTATTAATGTTCTGCATTTAACTGTAAATGTGAAGATCAATTAAGTATAATAGTTTAATCGTGAAAAAAGCATTTACTGAATAATGGTTATACATTTCAACACTGTTTTGCCCGGAAATCAACTCAGTTAATATCCATCAATTATCAAAGCAGTGAGTGCATTAAGGAAATGGAAAGGACATTATCAAGCCAAATACATTTAAATCAAATGCAGTGATTCTGTTGGCAGGAGAGATGAGGAAAGCCCAATGGGAAATGGCCATTAAAAAAAATTAAATGGGGTGAAAGCTACAATTAGAACTAGCTCTGTACAGACATTTTCTTAAATCAGTTTATTAAATGGCAAACTAGTAAATCAAATATCTAAAATTCATCGGCCTTGAAATTGCAGTGTGTGAATATGAGCACACGGATGGTTAACTTTTTTTTTGTTTGTTATTTTAACAGAGGCATTAACCCACTTAAAACAAATGTATAAAAGACTCCTTTTAAAAAGTAGACAAAGGAATTTCATGCAAACACATTAAATCATCATATGTTAATATTCGTACAGTGCAATTTGAAGGCTATTGTCTCTGATATTACAAACTTCTAAGGGGTAATTTTAATAAATTAAGCTCCTGGCACAAACCCACGAGCATCTATTTGAAATTCAAGTGCAGAATCAACATAATTTCCTTTTCATGGGTGTGAATTTCCAAATTCTTGACAAGCAGGGCTGAATTTATAAATGGCCAGGAAGACAAGACTGGAAACCAATGAGCCTGCAATTTCCCGCCACCAGCCAGCATGCCGGTTTCCCGTGGCAGACCAGGGGGTCCATCCAACTAGGGACCCCATCCCTATTGCACCCAGCATGGCCGTTTTTAAACCCTCTTCAGAGGGCACCTCCAATTTCAATTTTCAAGCTTCTATTTCAGGTAGTGGGGCTGCCCATCTGTAAGTGCTGGAGGGCAAGTATGCACCCTGGCCACTAATTGGTCTGCTTGTCAAAAATCACGTCAGGTGTCAGGCACTGACACGATGTGGAGTCAGAACCCGGAAATTAACCCAATGTCGAGTTCCCATCCCAGAACAAAAATTCAGCCCACAGTTTCTTTGGGTAAGGCTTTGCCACAGAAGCATGATCTATCTCTTTCCTTGTTGATCGATCAAGTATAGGATTGCTCCCACCAATTTTATTAAGAAAAGTTTCCGCACTTCAAGAGATCTTTGTAAAGTAACGATTACATAACCTCATAATAACAGAATTGCAGTTTATATTTGCAAAGCAGCAGAATTCACCAAAGATACACTTGCATTGTAAAATAACCCAGAAAGCAGTTCTGCTGCCTGCAGATTCCTGTGTTGTTGACCCCTCCTACTTGCATTGCATACAGTTTTCTGCAGCGCCAGATGAACATGTAAATAAGCAATCATGTATCAGCTGTCATATTTGGAGTTTCAAACTCACTGTTGGTGCGACTTTTTGCTGGAGGCCATTACCCTCCCAGTGGCTGTGTGAGATACTGTACAGGCAAGGGTCTGTATTGAGCTGCAATAAACTCTTGGGCCCCAAAGTCTGCCTGCCACAGCCTTTGCTATAAAGTATTTACTGGAGACGCAAGCCAATTTCATTTCTTTGGTGGTGCAAATAGACTCTAACAGCTCTGGTGCAACACTTTGCAGCTGATAGGGGATCTACCATGGCAGCAAAGTGCAAAAGTAAATGATGGATAAAGTAAAATGAGAACTTTGACTGTTTTAAGCTGCTCAATCAGTCCAGGGCAGAACCAGTGTTGTACTCATTTGCAAGGTGCTGAACACAGCAAAATTAAATGTATAGTAACATTGAAAGAACATTTTAAATCTCATCCAAAGGATTTGAGCCTGATCTTATTATTTTTGAAAGCTATGAAAAACCTAACTTTACTCTCTATTTACAAAACACTAGACTGGCAAGATGTGGTTTGTTTTGTGGCACAGGTATATAGGCAATGTTTTTGCAGACCGTTGGCCAGCTCCCATGTATTTCTGCAGTAAACACTTCAATTCTTGTTAACGTGGATGTGGTTAAGATTTTATCTCTATGTATGAATTAACGACTGTGGGTGAGTGTCTGCGTGGGAGGGAGAGTGGTGTAGATGCATAGTCAATGTGTGAGTGTAGTACAGCCATGTTAGGTACAGGGTATATAGACTACAGAGATGAAGGCACATTGTTTATACAAATGAATCAACAGAAGTTCAGATTATTTTTTAAATTTGCCCACGGGTTCCAATGAAACTCAACAGAAGCTCGAGGAACAGCACCTCATCTTTCAATGAGGCACTTTACAGCCTTCTGGACTCAACATTGAGTTCAACAATTTCAGATCATAACCTCTGTTCCCATTTTTTCCACACAGCCGCTGTTAGCAATGATTCTGCTATTGCCATTTATGCCTCTTCTAGACCCACCTTTTGTTTCTTTACTTGTCCCATTCCAATCTCATTTTGCCTTACACCATCATCCCTTTTGTCACTTAATCTCTCCTGCTTTCCACCAGATCTTCCCTTTTGTACTTGCCTCCTTCCCTTCTGCACCCCTTTCTCTGCACCTGGATTTGCTTAAAATTTGTTGTATCTGTAACATTTTCCATTTCTGATGAGAAGTCACAGATCTAACTGTTTCTCTCTCCACAGAAGCTGCCTGACATGCTGAGTATTTTCAGCATTTACTGTTCATATTTCCGAGTTCCAGCATCCACAGTATACTTGCCTTTTGGAAATTTCAATATGCATTTTGCTGCCAGATAATTCAAGTCTAATTACATCATCTATTTGAGCATGCTGTGACAGAAATAAATCTGCTCATGTGATTATGTAGCCATATGCGATAACTGGTAAAATGCGAATAACAATCTTTGGCACAGTTTGTTTTGTCAAAGGAATTGGGGCAGATTTTGCAGAAATAACATTTGGGAGAGATGTAAAACAGGTTGCCGATTTGTTATCACCTGTTTTATACGCTTGCATATAGTCAAAATCTAACCAATTGCGTTTTCGCATTATAAATACATTTTCTATCATTGTGGAAACATTAGTATTTAACATGGCCAAATCAAATAAAAAACCCTATCTCTGCAGTATTTCCAAGAAATCAAATAATTTGATCATCAGTTTTTAAACAGTATCAAATTCTTGAGGGGGAGTTTCACAGGAAATTTTCAGAAACATCCAACTATTTAGCAAAATCCCCAGGTGCTGTCCCTTGTCTGCATACAATAAGCACATCTCAATCTTTTCAACTAAATAGTTTAATCCGTAAAACTCCTGTAACAGGCCTTGATTTTATTAACTCTTTAAAGTGAAATTTATGAACAAAATTTTATTTTCAGTAGCCTCAGAAAATAATGGCATCTGCCATTAGTTAGACTTGCCCTTGAACGTTTGGGTTTTTGAATTTTTTGCGTGGCAAGATACTGAAAGTGCGCGTTGGTAATGTCACAGCAAGGGAAACCAGGCAACTGGGGCCTAAGTGAACATGGTAAGCAACTGTGTACTTTCTTAACCAATCAGATCAAAGGATTGAGAAATAAACAGAGGAACGATGGAAAAGAAAGTGTAAATTAGAGTGGGTGAATTCAAAGTCAAATCAGGTACAGAAGGATCAATAGAGGGAAGCCAAAATTGGGTTAGGAGAGAGAGAAATAAAAGACACAGACAAGAAAAGTAATAATGTTACAATTTTAAAATCTCCAACAGCATTCCGGAAGGAATGAGACGCCACGCTTTTAACAGTTAATTTCCAGTGCCAGAAAGGTTGATTAGCAGTAAATAACACTGAGCACTTTGCTAAAAGGGTATTTAGACTGGAATAGGCAAGACTTAAATCTCTGTGGCAAACTTAGTTCCTATATACAATACAGAACTTCATGCTGCACAATGCATTTCAATAGTGAACCAGAGAGTGAGATGCCATTTTCATGAGCTAACAGCAAAGTGGCGGAAGTCGGAGAGCATCTGGCCCTCACCTGAGGTTTCTGTAACATTTGCGCATAAATAATGACAAGTGCCAGTAGCCGCACTGTTATCTTTACAGCAAGATCTGTCTCATTATATACAAATACAGAAATGGCTGTAATACTTCTATAAAACATTATGACTCAAGTTTTCCTTACAAATAAGCCATAACAAAAAAGTGCAGTGTAGAAACATTGAGGAATATTCTTGTTAATAATAAAAATTCCTTTGAACTACATAATTATCACCTGAAAATTATCCCTTCCCATTTGGAAATTACTAATGTGTAAGTGGGGGGAAAACTTTTCTTAACAGGTGTTTAAATGATTTGAATTGCATTCAATTAACTTCAATGGAAATGAAAATCGTGAAAGATGTATACTGGGTAGTTGATTCAATATTGTCGATTTTACACTATCACTGTATTTTTCATGGCAGCCTAGGATGGTCACTGAGCAAATTTTTGGGTCACTCCAGCAAAACCGTGAAGACTTTATTCACAAAGTGTACCCTTTGTGAAAGTCGGAAGATTGTCACAGTGTGCTTTACATAACACAACGTTGCATCAACAGAGATCTGGCACAAGAAGATCATGAGATTCAGCAGAAAGAAAGAGAGCAACAGGATGAGGAATAAGATGCCAAACAGCCAATGATGGAAGCCCATGTATTGCAGGCTGCCAGCAAGATATAGGAGGACATCATGATCCACTTTTTTCATTCATTTCATATTGGACTCCACTTTCTTCGCAATAAAATAATAGAATGAAAATAATAACAAAAGAATATTTCTTTACTGATTTACCAACAGGGCTGCTCAAGGAATCAACCTGATCTCGTGAAAACAACTGTCCCATTCAACCACCTATATGATTTTTATTGAGGTCAACCAATCACTGCCATTCAGGAAATTAAATTGGACAAAAAGTTAGGGAAAAAAATCTACATTTATCTGACTTGTGTCAAATAAATTGAAGTAGGTCTTTCTAAACAGTTTTAACATTCATATTTTGCCTTACAGTTCTGTTTCTATTTCCTTCAATGGTTAAAGATATCAAAATATGTTTTGTTTTCAGCCAGGGGTGTGTTACATCTGAATTGCGCCTCAGATCTGCCTAGGGATTTTTATGCCCATTTAATTTCAGCAGACTCTTATAGCAACACTGAGTAATGTGTCAGTGAAAGTTTGGTAACGAGGGAAAGATGCAAATTGGTTTCATGTTTTTTCAGTTTACTATATCTCAGTCCTTACTAAAAACACATGGGACAACTTCCCAATTTGGTAAGAGCTGATCTTGAAAGGAACAGCTGCTTGCCAAACTCATTGGTGGCCAACAGTTTTCTCAATTAGATCTTTTCCAGGCTTACATGCAATTGGGGCTTGTTGAAGAAAGTTGGAATTGGACAATAATAATTATGCCTCAAAGACATTATTGTTACAAAAGGCTGAATTTTAGTATTGCATCTGCTTCAGTCATATTTCTGAAAAGCAAGGAGACTATTTTAGCCAATTTCCAAGGAACTTAATGCACCTTGGAAGATCTCATTACTGGAAGAACATCTGAGAAATCGCAAAGTAGTTTTCCAACATTTACACAAATATAGCAGTAGAGTTTGGCTCAGTTGCCTTGATGCAATTGACTCAAAATTGGCGTAACCCCTGTAATAGCTTGCAGAATTTTAAGCACAAATTACATTCAACAGAAATCGGGTTTCTGCGATCTTTTGCACTTATTTAAAAAAAACTAGAGGATGGCTCCGCCTACAAAACTGGTCGCACCTTGAGGATGAATTAATCTCTGTTGGGAGTTTCCGCTAATTATGCTCATTTTCAGGCCTTCACAGAGGCTCCAAAAATAAGGTGATTCATTTGGGCACAAGAACACTAATAAGCATGTTTAAAAGTTTTTGAATTAAAAAAAAAATTACTAAGAAATTGACCCCAATATGACTAACAAATGATTGTGTTTCTTTTTTAACAAGCCATTTTAAGTAATTTAAAATTGGGTTTCTCACAGATGGTGGATGACATTGTGAGTAAAAATGCTTCTTGTTTGTGCTAAACCCTTGATCAGCTGTGAATCAAACTGCACCAAATTACCACTCTCAAATATATCAAGGAATTATTTTATGTCAAATTAAAAAAAAAATTTAGGTTCTAAAATGTTGTCTGATTGCACTGATTCATGACATATTTTGCATTCGAAGATATGCAAATGAGTTTCAGTGGAAACTGTAGAAAAAAAAACACTTCTCAAAAGGGGTGCAATTGTCACCTAGATCACCCATTGCATTAAGCAAAAAGTCTACCCCTATGATCTCCAGTGCAGAAGTCCAAATGCTCACTGTTACAAGACTCTAGAGTACCTTTCCTTCACTGCCTGCAGTCCTGGAGGCCAGTGCCAGTACTGCATCACTCCTCCTAGCGTGAGTAAGATTCCTGGAAGATTAGATGCCACAGGCATCCTGTAGTCTGTGCCTGC
Organism: Heterodontus francisci; assembly: GCF_036365525.1. Classification (NCBI taxonomy): domain Eukaryota; kingdom Metazoa; phylum Chordata; class Chondrichthyes; order Heterodontiformes; family Heterodontidae; genus Heterodontus; species Heterodontus francisci. Next base: position 52,171,249 of record NC_090395.1, read on the forward strand.
TGATGTCAATTTCCTTGAGGTGTGCTTACAGGTCCAAGTCTGCGAAAGTCTGACTTTTTCTTTGCATGAATATGATGTTGCACTGCCTTGTTTGCCAGCTTGTTTCTGTCATAGCCATTATTGCAAATGTCATAAAAAGATTGATGAGAATTGCAATGAAGTCATCTAAGATTTATATGAGTGAACTAAGCACTTCTCCTTCCTTGCTCTATCTACTGCTGAACTGTTCAGGGTCAATAGTCTTTTTAAAGACTACCTTCTAATTTCCATGCACCCCAGCAAATTGCAGCCATTTAACCTGAGATTTACACCAATCACTACCCAATGGGTCTGCAAATCTGCTGACCAGGAAACACTCAAGCAAAAGCCTGTCCAGACTGTATATTATTCTTTTTGTGTAAAAGCCACACAACTCACGGAATTGAAAATCATGGTTGCTATCATTAAAAACATAAAGCCTGAGGGGGTTGGAGAGGAAATTTCCAAACCATTTTCAGTTTATTGGCTTAGGTCTTATCTCTTCTTTTGTCTCTCCCAGGAGATTGCATTAGCTGCTTTTAGTCACGATGGTCCAGCCATCATGAAGGTGAGGCAGGCTTGATGGACTAGCTGGCCTTTTCCTGCTTGTCAACTTTTTCTGTTCGTATCTCTCACTTTCTCTCTTTCCCTCTCTTTCTCTGTCTTTCTCTCACTTTCTTTCTCTCTCTCTCTCACACACACACAGAGGAAAAATACAGAAATTCTCTCTGCAGAGGACTGTCAGAAAAAAGACAAAAAGGACTAATTTGGCCAAATATTTGCTAATTCTTGATGAAAGAAAACGATATGGAAGGAAATGGGTTGTCCCTTTTTTGGTCTGGCGTCCAGGTATACAGAGGCAGGTCACTGGGATCAGTTCAGAAGCAGTCCATTCTGGAAATGTCGAGAATTATTCTCGTAGGTTTTCCAGGAGAAATGTGATATCAGGGGTTTTCTGCAGGAAAATCACAGGATTTTTCTCAGCTTCTCAGGAGCTATGCAGCACCAGGAATTTTAGCTCTCCCACACTGGATTTTTGCAGGATTTCTTCAAAGAGGTAGAGATAAGATAGATAGGAAGAAACTTTTTCCCTTAGCAGAGGGGTCAAAAACCAGGGGGCATAGATTTAACGTAAGGAGCAGGAGGTTTAGAGGGGAGTTGAGGAAACATTTTTCCACGCAGAGGGTGGCTGGAATCTGAAACACACTGCCTGAAGGGGTGGTAGAGGCAGGAACCCTCATAACATTTAAGAAGTATTTAGATGAGCACTTGAAACGCCATAGCATACAAGGCTATGGGTCAAGTGCAGGAAAATGGGATTAGATTGGATGGGTGCTTGATGGTCGGTGCAGACATGTTGGGCCGAAGGACCTGTTTTTGTGCTGTATAACTCTATTCTCTCTCTCTCTCTCTATATATATATATAGATATATATATAAATATATGTGGTTTCATCTCTAGAGGTGGACTTGAAAAGCAGAGAGGTTATGTTAAACTTTTGTGAACCTTGGCTAGTCTACATTTGGAGTACTGTGAACATTTCTCGGCTACAAAATTCAGCTCCATAGCACCCGTATTTCTGTCGCTATGGGTACCATTTTGGATGCAAATTGACATTGGCGCCACATATACACACACACTTACAGTGTGGCCCGTGCCAGTCACCATTTTGGGGATGTCAGTGGCGTGAGCATTAGAAGCATTGATACATTTCAGGGGAAGCTAGGTTATGTACAGGACGGAGAAAGGAAGATAGGATTAGATGAAGTGGGGCGGGAGGAGGCTCATATAAAACATATACAATGGCACAGACTTGTTAGGCCAAATGGCCTGTTTCTGTGCAGTAAATTCTATGTCATTCTATGTTTAAAAAAAAAGTCAGGGATGATAAAGGGCCATTCAGTCCATTGAACTGCATTCCTCAGTAAGTTAAATCTTCCATCATGACATCCAACTGGAAATAATTAGTTGAATGAATATCTGTTTCCCACTCAAAGTGGCTATGATTTCCAATCGAAAAATGCAAAAATTTCACGTTTGAAAGATTTTAATTATGTCCACCATTTAATGAATGTACATTATTGGCACCAAGAGTTATCTTTTTTAAAAATGATACAAATAAATTGCATTCACCAGAGAGCTTTAAAGCTGTTCATTACTTTCCAGTACTGCAGTCATCAATGAAATTGGTTAAAAATAGCTCAATAATGAACTTAACTTTCCCATTCGCTGACTAATTTGGGCTACTTACGTTAATCTCCTGATATACAATAAATCTGTCAAGCATGAGAGAGTAAACAAAAGAGATGTGAACAATAGAGGGTAGCACTTAAGATGACTGAATATAATTATCATGTCATATTCTGTTCTGTAACTAGAATGAAAATGGATGTCTCAGATGCAATCTTACAACAATGATTCTTTTGAAAATGTGAAGGTGCATTTATCCATTTTGTTTCCATAAAAAGTGAGACATGAGGATTTTGTTAATGTTTGACAACTGAAATAGTAATTATGCATTTTATCAGTAATACTATAATATTAGGGATGAGTAAAAAAAAAAATACAGAAACAAAGTTGAAGCTCACTCACATTTGACTGCAGTGGGCGGAAGTTGAAAGTTGAAGGGGGCTAAAACTGGCACGGGGATCACGATGCATGATTAATCCATGCCCATTGATTGCAAAGTGGGCAGCAAGCCAACTTTGTGCTGCCTACTCATTTCAATGATTTCAGTGTCCAGTCAGTGCTAACTATGCTGTTAATTGGCTGGAGATATCAGCAGGGAGACAATATCGTGAGTGGCCAGCACTACATAAAGCCAGATATCATGGGCCGGGGTGGGGGGGGGGGGTGAGGTGGGGGGGAGGGGCTGGTAAAATGCTGGGGGCTACATTAGGGTAGATCCTTGACACAGTCCTGCCAGCAGGGAAGCTTCCCAGCAGCAGAAAAGGCAGCGGCTCAGTTGCCCTCTGACTGGAAGTGGACAGCCAATTTAGACAATTAAAGGCCCAATTAAGGGCCATTTTCCTGGGCCGTCGGCATTTTGTCAGTGGGAGAGCGCCCCCAGCCCTCCCCCCCTCCCCCCCAACACATGCCCCGTGGTATGGGGAGGCCATCAGCTGCAAAGTGGCAGCCTCCCTGTGGCCTCTCAGGGTGGGGGAAGCCATTGGAGCCAGTGGCCTCATGGCTCCAGGAGGTGGCTGCCAATGGAAAAAGGCACCGCCACAGCCCTCGAGCGGTTTCCCGTTTGGTCACTGGGGCCTGCCTGCTTGGCCCTAACAAAAAAAACAACTTAATGCCACCTCTGCGAGGGTGCCTCAAAATGGAGGCACCCTCACTTTTCGCTTGCTGCCTTAGCAGCCGCCACCTCTCTTGGTAGTGTTGATGAGGCAGCAGAACTGTCTGCCCTCTGATTTGGCAAGCAGCGTGGAAGGCCTGCCCGCCTTCCTTAATTGGCCATCCCCATCCTCCCCACCCGCTACCGGCTGTTGATTGCCTCCTCCTGGCAATATCACGGGGGAAGTCCTGCCTCCCGCCCGAGCATGCTGACCACCCAAAAAACTCCCTGACATCGGGACTTCTCCATGTCTGAAGAGATTCTGCATTTAGTCTCTTGAGCAACAACAGACCCAGTTCCGGGTCGTGACCCCGACCTCCCGAGTAGTAGGCCTTCCGGTTTCTCTTCACCAGAGCCAACCAATTAAGAGCCCTCCTCAGGGTTTGCCATCCAGTCAGGGGGAGTAGATGGGATGATGTATCTGAACCAGCAATGAAGCATCTCTACTTAAAGAGACCTCGGCAGCACTCACAATGGCAGCACTCTATGTTGTGGTTCAGTGAGAGGCAGAAGAGGGGAGGAAAATGGACGGAAGGCATGGGACAGCTGCTTCTGGTTCACGGAGCCTCCCGGGAGATAATGCTGGAAGCAGTCAGGGCATGGAGAGAAGTCCAGTGAATGGCAGGAGGAGGCCAGCAAGCCTCACCAAACAGGCTTGGCTTGATGTTGCAGAGGAGGTGGATCCAGTGCCATAAACATTTCAATGACCTCCTGAGGTCTGGCGAGGTGACGGCCCTGCTACTCTCCGCTGGCAGCCATCACTCTCTCACCTCCCTTGTAGACAATCACGGCAATCATCTGAGCCACACACTCTGCTGCCACACATATTCATTTTTCCTCAGGCTCCTCCTCAAGTCTCCTTCCCAACAGACAGCACTAACACTCACCTGCAACCTGGTGCCCTCTCACTCCCCATCTCATAATCATACCTCTCAAATGTCTTACCTTTATCCTTCGCACTCACTTAACTCCTCACACTCCGAACCTACAGCTTCTGGGAGAGGCAGAGAAGCGGGGGTCGAGCTACATTCATAGCCATCCTGACAGCGATGAAGGAGGATGCCCTAGTGATCGGCAGGGTAGCAGCAATGCAGGCAGTTGCCAATGGAGAGATCGGGTGGCACAGAGACCTGGTGAAAGAATTAGATATCACACTGCCCTTTGGCATTGAGCTGTCACTCATATTGAATCGATTTCACCAGTAAATAAACTGTTATAATCTGCACAATACTAAGTTGGAACCCTATTTCCCCTATGTATAGCAGTAACACCTGTCTTTCATTTCCCGCAGGCACATGCTGGAGCCACACCAGGAGATGAGTAAGGAGACAATGGAGTCCTCAGAGGAGGAGGACTCAGCAAAGGTCTCCGTATTATCCCCTTACGCCCCCACCTCAATGAATTTCGCGCTCGGCATGACGTTGAGCTCTTCTTCCATCGCCTCAGCCTCCGGGCTCATTTCTTTGACCAGGAGTCCTTCCCCCAATCAGTAGACCCATTCATCCGCCTCCAGCATTCTCCCTCTACCTGGACCCCTCCCCCGGCCTCTTACCCGCTCTTTTCATTGAAAACTGTTGGCGCGACATTGGTCATCTCAATTTCTCTGCCCCCCTCACTCACTCTAACCTGTCCCCCTCTGAACTTGAGGCACTCCGTTCTCTCAGGTCTAACCCCGACATGGTCATCAAACCTGCAGACAAGGGTGGTGCTGTTGTTGTATGGCGTACCGACTTCTACCTTGCAGAAGCTCAACGCCAACTCACAGACACTTCTTCCTACCTCCCTCTGGACCATGACCCCACCACCAAACATCGCTACTGTCCACAGGACTGTCACTGACCTCATCTCCTTTAGAGATCTTCCCTCTACAGCTTCCAACCTCATAGTCCCACAACCCCGGACAGCCCGCTTCTACTTCCTTCCCTGAATCCACAAACAGGACTGTCCCGGCAGACCCATTGTGTCAGCCTGCTCCTGCCCCACTGAACTTATTTCTTCCTATCTTGACTCTATCTTTCATCCGCTGGTCCAGTCTCTTCCCACCTACATCCGTGACTCTTCTGACGCCCTACGTCATTTTGACAATTTCCAGTTTCCTGGCCCCAACCGCATCCTCTTCACTATGGACGTCCAATCTCTCTACACCTCCATCCCCCACCTGGACGGTTTGAGGGCTCTCTGCTTCTTCCTTGAACAGAGGTCCAACCAGTCCCCATTCACCACCACCCTCCTCCGCCTGGCTGAACTTGTTCTCACATTGAACAACTTCTCCTTCAACTCCACTCACTTCCTTCAAGTAAAAGGTGTTGCAATGGGTACCCGCATGGGTCCTAGTTATGCCTGTCTTTTTGTGGGATATGTTGAACATTCCTTGTTCCAATCTAACTCAGGCCCCCTCCCCCAACTCTTTTTCCGGTACATTGATGACTGTATCGGTGCCGTTTCCTGCTCCCGCCCAGAACTGGAAAACTTTATCAACTTTGCTTCTAATTTCCACCCTTCTCTCACCTTTACACGATCCATCTCCGACACTTCCCTTCCCTTCCTCAACTTCTCTGTCTCCATCTCTGGGGATAGGCTGTCTACTAATATCCATTATAAGCCCACTGACTCCCTCAGCTACCTCGACTACACTTCTTCACACCCTGCCTCCTGTAAGGACTCCATTCCACTCTCCCAGTTTCTCCGTCTCCGACGCATCTGCTCTGATGATGCCAACTTCCATGACAGCGCTTCTGATATGTCTTCCTTTTTCCACAACCGAGGATTCCCCCCCACTGTGGTTGACAGGGCCCTCAACCGTGTCCGGCCCATTTCCAGCACCTCTACCCTCACCCCTTCCCCTCCCTCCCAGAACCGCGACAGGGTTCCCCTTGTCCTCACTTTCCACCCCATCAACCTCCATATCCAAAAGATCATCCTCTGCCATTTCCGCCACCTCCAGCGTGATGCGACTTCCAAATGCATCTTCCCCTCCCTTCCCCTGTCAGCATTCAGAAGGGATCGTTCCCTCCGTGACACCCTGCTCCATTCCTCCATTACCCCCACCACCTCGTCCCCTTCCCATGGCACCATCCCCTGCAATCGCAGGAGGTGTAATACCTGCCCATTTACCTCCTCTCTCCTCACTATCCCAGGCCCCAAACATTCCTTTCAGGTGAAGCAGCGATTTACTTGTACTTCTTTCAATGTAGTATACTGTGTTCGCTGCTCACAATGCGGTCTCCTCTACCTTGGAGAGACCAAACGCAGACTGGGTGACCACTTTGCAGAACACCTCCACTCAGTCCGCAAGCAGGACCCCGAGCTTCCGGTTGCTTGCCATTTCAACACTCCCCCCTGCTCTCATGCTCACATCTCTGTCCTGGGATTGCTGCAGTGTTGCAGTGAACATCAACGCAAGATCGAGGAACAGCATCTCATTTGCCGATTAGGCACACTACAGCCTGCCGGACTGAACATTGAGTTCAATCATTTCAAAGCATGACGGGCCCCCCATTTTACTTTTATTTTCAGTTATTTTTTCTTCTTCCTCTTTTTTTATATATATATATTTTTTGTGTTTATTTTATTTTATTTCATCTTAGTTTGTTCAGTTTGCTTACCCACTGTTTTTTTTTCATGTTTGTACTTGCGGCTGTTCAATTTTCAGTCCATTAACACCCTATCTGTACTAATGCTTTGTCTTTCAACACACCATTAACATATTGTTTGCCTTTGCTCCACGGCTTTCTGGTCAGCTAATCTGTGACCTTGTCCTATTTACACCTTCTCCTTTGTTATCTCTTGTCCCACCCCTCTTTACGTGCTTATAACCTTTTACATTTCTAATATTTGCTTGTTCTGAAGAAGGGTCACTGACCTGAAACATTAACTCTGCTTCTCTCTCCACAGATGCTGCCAGACCTGCTGAGTATTTTCATCATTTCTTGTTTTTACCTCAGAGGAGGAGCACTGTCACATGACTCATGCGTACCTTCCAACAGTGCAGAAACAGATACCTCAGTGGATCCAACATCATAGATAAATAGGGTGGTGAGCAGCACAGCACATGTGAGCAGGACTAGGTGCTGCAGGTAGGGACAGCTGTGGAGAGTCCCCATTAGAGGGCTGAGGTCATCTCAAGGTTTGCTCAGCTGGACACAGGTGCTGAGCATCAGGGGTCATACACTAAATCGTACTTGTGGAGCAGCAAAGGGAAATATGTGGGCATCTGTCAGAATTTCCAGAGGCAGTGCGCATGCCTGTGCGGAAGATGAAGGAGTCCATCTCTACTATGAGTGCCATAATATCTGGCGCTCATGACCACCTCCATTGAAAGTGTGGTCAACCTCATGGAAAGACATAATGTGCAGACCACTGAGTGCATGCTGGCCCACACTAAAGTCCTGCACACTATGGTGGTGACCTTGCAAAGCATTTATCAAGGAATTGCCTTGGTGACAGAATGCCACATTCAACTGCAGCCCAGTGCTCTCCCGCTTTTGGTTATCAGGTAAATGCAGGTGGGCCCTGAGATGGAAGAGGGAGTCAGAGATGATGGCAGTGGGCGCTCTTCTCAAGGCGCTTCCAGGTCATGGCCTTGCCCTCGGCCCCTCTGACAGAGCCACACACATTGTTTCCTGCCCCAAGACCGAGTCTTCCCTGCACATATGCAGGTAGGGCAATCTGTGACAGGGCTCTCACAGGCTGCAAAACCCAGAAGTTGTCCACAACAGGTTTCTCTTGTCAGAGGAGGGAAATGAGCAACGTGCCTCCAGCTCTGCTAAAGCCTTAGGAGTAACGTTATAAAAGAACAAGAAAGTAGACACGGAAATTGTCTTAGCTACACGAAGGGAGTCACAAGGGGGAGGTGCTTATTACACTGTTATTGTCACATGAATTCTGTTTATTTCAATAAAGGCATGACTATGTGTGACCTTACAACTGGCATGGGTTTTGTTTGTGCTCCATACCACCTTGAGCCGGGGCAGGTACATGCCAGTGAATGGCCTGAGACTCCTTGATGAGGATGTCAGCCTCAGAAAGGATGTAATGGGTGAACGCCTATTTGTATCAGACAGGTTGGTTGTCAGGGGAGTGTCGGGGGTGGGTGGGAAGCTAGCTTCCACAGGGGTTGTAATGGGATGAGTACAATGCTGCATGCACAGCATTCAGCTGAAGTGTGTCTGGATGAGGGCACCACGCACATCTTGGGCAAGTAGGTCTATGGCTGTAGGCACTAATGGCACTTCAGGATGTTCCTATGCCTCCTCCCTCTCTTCCTCCATGTCCTCCTCTAAAGATGCTAGGCATTCTCTATCGTTCTCTGGTGCCAGCTCCAGTCTTTTCTGAAGTGCCAAGTTGTTCAAGCCGCAGCACACCACTACTATCTAGGATGCCCTCACCGGCCCTTATTGAAGGGGATTCCCAGATCAATCAAAGCTCTTTAACCTCATTTTGAGCAAGCCTGCTCTATTATGGCCCTGGTGGTGAAGTGGCTCCAATTGTACCGCTGCTGTCCTTCTGTGTTGGGGTTCCCCACTCGGGTCAGAAGCCAGGTTTTGAGCAAGTACCCTGGGTCCCCCAGGAGTCATCCACTGAGGCTGTCTTGTGCAGAGAGCATTTTTGGAACCTGAGACTGCTGAAGGATGAACATGTCATAGCAGCTCCCTGGGTGCTTGGTGCACACTTGAAGTATCCCACAGCCCCCTGGGCTGCCCTCGCAAACAATGCATCCACAACCTGGCTGATGCAGTTGTGTGCCGCAGATCGCGAGACATACATAATGTCAGCAGCTGAGCCCTGGAATGAACCAAATGTAAAGAAATTGAGGGCAGTGGTCACCTTGACCGCCATGGACAATGGATGGCCACCTGCTTCTGTTAGCCTTAGGTCTTCCAAGTGAATGCAGAGGTGTGCGACCACCTGCCCCAAGAGCTGCAGCCTTTGGAGGCATTGCTGCTCAGAGAGGTCGAGGAAGCTGACCCTTGACTTATAGACCCTGTGCTCAGGGTAGTGCCTTCTTCTAGGTGCTGCCGTGTGGCCATCCTGTCTGATCCATTCAGCTGCATATGTCAGTTGTGAATGCTGTAGTTGCTGTTACTCTTGAATTTACTGCTGCTGCCACTGTGGCTGCTGAGTTGGAAGACGCTGCACCTCCTTCTCAGTGGTCCAGCCAACTTCCGAATATGTGGAACCCATGGCATTGTGCAATGTCACAGGCGAAAAGGGAACATGCCTGTCAGAGGTGTCCAAGGCACGTAAACGATTTGGAACCCACGTTGCTGTCCGCGGACAGAATCACTTCCTGTAGCCTGAAGGAACTGCTCCTGTCAGTGCAAGCCTCTGACTGTGGCTGACCTCAGGCTTGCTGGTTTCATCCTTTATAGAGCTGATATCATGTCAATTTCAGTCTTCAATTATTTCCCACTGTGCACTCATCTTTTCCAAGCTGCTGAGTTGCAGACACATCGTGTGACTCATGCACTGTTGGGAAAGAGGCATTTCTTCCTTAAAATCGCTATTAATTTTTAAGTGTTTTAATTGACACAGCCACGAGGGTTCCCTGTTACACTCACAAGCCGCCCCGGGAAAGCCGGAAGGGGCCGGGATCACGTTGGGATCCTGACCCGACGTTATCTTCTGCAATTTTCCTGGCTCCATGCCACCGAACCCCCGCTTCCACCAGCCTGGGAAAAATTCATCCAGTAAATTCATCTTCACACGCCATTTCCTACCAACTGCACCACGAGCCTCAGACACTGCTCAGTTCACCACAACCCCATCACTCATCTACCAACAATTTCTATCAATCAGGACTCATATCTGACATTCATATGCTCCACATCGTCCACACATATTTAGCATTGCTGCAAGCCTCACATTCAAATCTCACATCTCACGCACAGAACCAGCTGTTCAACCATGACAGTCACATCACCCAAACAAATTGTTCCACACTCACTGACACACTTCCCTCTCTCATGCGTGACAAAGTGACATACAACTTTACCCTTGTGCTTTTCTCCTTTCAGATGCCCAAGAAGTACAACCTGGCCAGGTAGTGGAGGAACTGCAAAAAGACAGTGATGATGAAAATGCACCGTCACTTGACTTCACACTCTCAACCATCAGCTCAGATACTGACATTGCGTGTAATTTGGAAGCATAGATAACACAAAGGCTGGTTCTGCACATGGTGAGACACCGGGCATGACTGCGCTGCAGCCAAGGGAGGGGGCAAGCATAGCACAGCTGCCAGCTCACTGGAAGGTGAAGTCACACCTGGGTTCCACTGCAGAGGTCTCAGATGAGGACTTTGAAGAGGCAGCCTACAGAAGAATGCTGACAGGTTTGCACAACAATGTATTTGGTGCATTGGGAAGCCTGCCAGAAAGTCTGCAGTCAATGCCAAAGAGCATGGGGCGTCCAGCATCAACTTGACACAGAGCCTTGCGCAGAGCTTGGAGCCCATCCTTTCCAGCCAACTTCATTCACATACCTTTGGACCCAACCATGATGCAACATCTGATGGCTAATGTTGCAGCTTCGATTGGAGAACAAGCAGAAACCACCCAACATCTGTGTGCTTCAGTGGAAGCTTGGACCGCTGTAATGTTGGGTCAGCTTACTGCCATGCAAGCTCAGACAACTGCCATCTTGGCTGTGGACTGCAGTACACAAAAGAGCTTGCAGGGTGTCACAGGACTCTCACATACTGTCCTCCAACACATCACTAGGATTGTTGTGAAGCCACTCCAAGGGAGTTGCAGTGGTTTCATGGAGCACAAGCCTACTGTCCTCTCTCAGGAAGACAGTATTCATCCCCACCCTTGTCACTTCACCAATGCCCTTATTGTTGCCTGTCAGTTAGCCAGCACAGATGGCTGCCACCCATGCCGAGATGATGAAGTCTGCAGCCTGGCCTTCTAGGCCCAGAGCTGCACAAAGTCCTCCTTCAAGGCCACCAGCTGTCTTCTCCACTGAACGTTCTCAGCATTCCACCTTGGGTAACAATGTATAGGAGAACCTGGACAGGCAAAGGGCACACAGAAGACAGGCACTAAGGGAATGCACAAGGTTGATAAGTTGACTTCTGTCTGCTATATGGAATTATTTGATTTCTAAATTGGGTTTGGAATGTCTACTTCGTGATGGTTTTTATTTTCGCATTGTGGCCAAGCAGATGCTCTGATAATCAATGACAGAGGGAAGATAAAATGTGGGACTATTACTGAATGGGGAATTGGGGTTGTAATTACTGGTATCACTCTCAGATGAGTTCGTAGACAGCCTGGCCAGAAAGGATATGTCTAATTTGTCTCCTGCTCCTCCTCCTCCTCATGCTGCTGCTCCTCAACTGCTCACCATATAGCTGGTGGCAAGGGCTATCCCCTGGTGATGGTGAAGTTATGTAGCATGCAGCATATCACCACAAAAGAGCCAGAAGAAATCAACCAGCAGCTAATCTATAAGTAGTTGATGATTCCTTTCAGAAGCACTGCTGTTGAATGCCGTGCAGGTTTAAGAGAGGTTGTTGGCTGGAGTGTTGAGCTCCAAAATGGCACCAATGGCATCAAATCAGCATTGCTTGCTGATTGATCATGATCTGCCTGCTCTGCATACTTCCAGCAAGTGTTCACTTCAAACGCACTAATGCCCTCTCCAACATAGCTTGCAGCTCAATTTGCCTCAAAAGAGTGCACATGTGCCATGGACACTGTTTTGGAGCTCATAACGCCCAAAAAATGGGCACACATTATTCCAATTTCTCATCCCAATTTTTTATTTAGCTCATGCTTATTACGTACTTAAACAGATGAGCTGATCAATATATCCAAATCAGGCAAAAATACGCAGACTGTATCTTGAAAAGGTCACAGATCTGAAACATCAACTCTATTTCTCTTTCCACAGATACCGCCAGACCTGCTGAGTATTTCCAGCACTTTCTCTTTTTATTCCATATCTTTGTTTCCCTTATACTGTAAATTGCCATTGTGATTGCATCCCATTAAATAGACTTAACTCCAGCATTGTGGAGGAATGCATCTTTGTGACTATGCCAAAGCTTACCCACCTCCACATCATCGATAATATTGATGAAGGTATTTGTTCTTCCAGCAATGGATATAAGGGACATTTCAGATAAGTTAGTTCAGCTAACGGAAAACAAAGAGCAATGGACCGGTGGGATCCTGATGCAGATGAGGGAGGCAATCTCACAGGCCCTCGAAATTATGGTGGCAATTTTAACCTAACAGACCTGTCAGGTAGTTGATGGGGTCAGGTGCCACACTAGTATTTTCACCCCAGCTGGTTTTATTCTCTATCGAAGTGGGTTTTAAAGCCCATATTCCACCCAATTCTGTGGGTATACTGCCTGGCAAGTTAGGTTAAAATTTAATAGTATTTTCCAAGGTTTGATTGAGAATGCATGAGGTCTGCATGAGGACTGGAGAGTAGTCAATGTAGCCATTTTTAAAAAGGGAGTCAAAACTAATCTGGGGAACTATAAACCAGTGAGCTTAACATTTGTGTCGGAAACATTTAAGAGTCTTTAATTAAGGGTGAAATTACAATATAACTAGATAGAAAAAATAATTAAAAGCAGCCAGCACAGATTTCGAAAAGTATGATTTTGATTAACAATCGTCATAGACTTCTTTGAGGAGATAACAACCATGTGTGAAATGCAACGGATGTCATGTATATATATATATATATATATATATATGTATATGAACTTTAGGAAAGCCTTTGACAAGATAGCTAGAGAAGATTAAAGGGTACGGAATTAGGGGGGAGGATAGCAAAATGGATTTAAAATTGGTTAGAAGAAGAAAACTGAAGGTAGGAATTAAGGGAAGATTTGGGTTAAAAGTGGATAATTCCACTGGTTTCATCTCTGGGCCCATTTTGATTTACAGTATTTATCAATAATTTTGATATGGATTTCAAGTAGTGGTGTCAATATTTTGAGATGATACCAAAATAGGAGGCATATTTAATTCTTTTGAAGACAAAAAGGAAGCTGCAAAGGAATATTGGTAAGTTGGAAGAATGGGCTAAAAAATGGCAAATGGAATTCAGTGCCTGTAAGTGTGAGATGATGCATTTTGATAAATAAAATACCAACAGTAATTATGCTTTGAATAGTAGTAGGTTCTGTGCTATGAAAGTGAAGAGGGATTTGGGAGTACAGGTTCACAGGACACTAAAGGCAACACATCAGGTTGGTAAGGCTGTTAAAAAAGCTAATGAAGTTCTAGGTTTTATCACAAGAGGTATAGAATCTGAAAGTAACACAGTGTTACCTGCAGGCAATTGGAATATCAACAGATGTCTTACAAATTCACCTTAATGACCACTGGGAGCATAAAAGAGTGATCATTAATGGACAGGAAGCAGTAAATAAAAGATGTTGTGCTCCATTCTTTTCACCAGTGTCCTAGGATAACCTGCGAGATGCAGAATGTTGTCAAGAATGAGTGAAATTCAATTTTTACTATGGCTATAAATTAATATTTGTTGCTGCTAATTTTCAATTGACTTGTACTAATGGTCAAACGCAACTGGTGGGAAGTCATTTATTCCAGTTGAAGCTCATCATTAAAACTTCCATCTCCCGACTGTTGAGTTGGTCTGTGCCTTAATATAAGAAATTTACACAAGATTGCTGCAAACACCTGACTCAAGTCTCTTATTTTCTGGAAAACTGCAGCGTAAGTCTCTAGGTTGGTAATGTAATTCTTCCCAATGTACAAGGTAAAGCTATGCAAATGTAAGTGTAATCTATGGGAGATGGTATTCAGGTCACTGTGCTCCATAATGAGCATGATCTTTATGGGTTGTCGGAAGGGTTTAAAGAAATGTTCATGCTTATGTTAGAAATTAGCATTGCATCACTCAGGTAGTACTGATTCATTTTAACAAAAAACTAGTGGTTAAATTTGGAATGATTTGGACTTTGAATGTTATTTAGTTTTGAGGATCCAAAAATTGATTGTCTGATGCATTTAGTTAAAATGGCAGAAGATGTCTCGCATGCTCCTTAACAAAGATGAAATTGCTCCATAAGTTTAGACAGGGGCATGGGTAATAACTACCAGAACTTTGAGTTACATAATTAGATTGAAGGAAAAATTGCGTTGACAAAAAATTGTGCATTGGTAGTATTCCAATATGCACTATGAATAGGCCGATTCCATAGCACCAGTGTGTCCTTAAAAATTAATCTCCAATGACACTATACTGCCCACAGCACGAGAGCAGGGATCAACAAAATCTGTCACCTAGTATATTACAGTCACACCATGCACAGACAAGCATAATTTACAATTCATTCTTTTAGTATTGTACAAATACATTTACAAGCAGTTCTGCCCAGTTTTACTGTCTGTACAACTAGAAAGAAAATTAAGCAAAAATTGGCAAGAGGGAGAGGCACCCACACAACTTGAGGAGAAAAATTCAGAGGAGTGATACTTAACAACAACAAAGAAATTAGGGCTAAAGGAACTTTTTAGTATCATTAACCATTGTTTCTTTTCTCCAACCACAGGTGATCATCAAGGGTCTAACAGTCAACAAGATGCTGTGCTGTTTGCACTTGAATACAAAGTAAAATCAGGTTCAGAATTTATTTGGACTCTTGTGATGTTTATTATTTTAGGTGCAGTGCCTCCATTTATTCCAATAAACCTGGATAAGAGATACAAAAAAGAAAGAATAAAGAAAAGGAAACATACATGTAATGAAAGAAATACAGGAAGAAAGATGCAAGACCTAAAAGAAGAGAAAGATCGAGATGAGGAGAAATTTCTTCACTCAGAGGTTTATGAATCTTGGGAATTCAGTACACTAGAGGACTGTGATAGTCATTCAGTATATTCAGTGCTGAGATCAATAGATGTTGGCCTCGAAGGGAATCAAGGAATATGGGGATAGGGTGGGAAAGTAGAATTGATGTAGAAGGTGAGCCATCATCTTATTAAATGGCAAAGCAAGCTCTCGGGCTGTTTGGCCTACTCCTGCTCCGCTTCTTATGATCTTGGGTTCTTACTGAAAGATGAAAAGATAAAAGTAAGAACTCAAAGAAAAGGTGAAATGAACATAAATATGTAATGCAAATTGATCACAAATAAAAAAGATGGAAATTATGAAAGGAAGGATTGAGATATTACAATTATTAAAATTAGCATAATAATGGTCAGTCAAAATAGTGGACAAAGGATTATCAAATGAAACATAAGAACACATGCTAATACTCACAGCATAATTTCAAGGCTCAAGTTAATGAAACAGAAAAATGAAAATAAATCTACCTCAACCTATTAGCAATTCAGCCCCATGCCTTAAAATCTGCTCATTCTGACTCTAAAATAAATTATTCAGATACAGTTCATATTTTTTAAACAAAATGACTAAGATGTAAACAGTAACAAAGAGCAACAGTTAAGCTTTAAAAATCTGCTTCCATCATGCAAACCACAACTGGATGCTCTAGGATGTTTGAGAATTGCAATAATGGATAATATGCTCTGGGATTAGACTGTGCACTAATCCTGATTTACATCACCCAACAGTAATACAGTACTTTTTGTGCTCAATCTTTAATTTCTTTAATAGCCAACCTAAGACACTGAGACATGAATTGTCAGACTAAATAATTAACCTTTCCTCTAATCCATAATTAGTGTCTGGGATTTTTATTCTAAAACTGGCTGCAGTTAATACTATTTATATTCCTCAGTAGGATTTCTTCAATGTGTGTCAATTACACCTGCCTGCTGGGGGAAAAATACCTTATCACTTAAAAAATGATACATTGCCTTTTCAAATTGTGAAGAAAATGATAGAAAGCACAATGTCCTCAAATTAGCTAGGTGCAGTTTGTGTCTTACTTTTCTCAATATGGCACAGACCATTTGACATGTTTTCCGAATTTGCAAGGTCACATTAAAGTAAATTTTTGTTAGCAGCTTCCTTGTGCAGTGCTGTTTCTGGACAGGACACTCACCTTCCTTCCCAGTATTCCCCTCAAGGCACTGCAGTCCTCAAGTCACTCTCTGGGATGCAGTGATAATGCTACACATCAACTAATGCTCTGACAAGCTTCACTGACTGGAACAGGGAAGACATTCAAAAACTAATTACATCCAGTTTTCAATAATTCATAATACGAGTATGGTGATCTGCAATGATGCAACTTACCAGCAGTCAACCATTTTCCACAAAAAAATCTTTTGGCTGCATTTTAAAGTTGCACTTTCCTTTTCCCATTATCTATTTGCATTGATTAGATCAATATTGTATCTGGAATTGACTGAATGAAGGACATCTCTGAGACTAGGGCCACAGTTCGGATGAAGATTGTGCATGAATTATGAATAGTTACCAATGAAGCATAAATAAAAATTACTTGAAGGAAAAAGTATTGAGGGAACTTATCATGATTGTTTAGCCGTGCTGCCATTTGTTACTCCTACATGCTTCATTGCAATACGATGGATGAGGGCTGCACATATGTGTGAAGTTCTGCCCCATGAGAGGGAATCACCAGCAGTCTGGCAACACAGGAGGGATCGAGAGAGGTGGTGGTGAAATTGAGCTGTTGTCAGCATACATGTGGAACCTGACACTGTGACTAATTGAGCATAATGGGACAATTCCTTGCTCATCCTGCAGAAACCTCAATAAGTCACATTCTGGAATAGTTTCCAGTCATCGGGTGCAGTGGCACAGTGGTTTTGTTAGTAGTAAGCTAGAATCATAGAATCATAGAAAGTTTAAGGCACAGAAAGAGGCCACTCGGCCCATCGTGTCTATGCTGGCCGAAAAATGATCCACCTATTCTAATCCCACCTTCCAGAATTTGGTCCATAGCCCTGCAGTTTATGGCACTTGAGGTGCATATCCAGACTCCTTTTGAATGAGTTCAGGGTCTCTGCCTCAACTACTCTTTCAGGCAGTGAGTTCCAGACCATCACCACCCTCTGGGTGGAATTTATTTTCCTCATCTCCCCTCTAATTTTTCTACCAATCACTTTAAATCTATGCCCCCTCGTCACTGACCTCTCTGCTAAAGTGAATAGACCCTTTACCTCCACTCTATCGAGGCCCCTCAAAATTTTGTACATTTTAATCAGATCACCCCTCAGCCTTCTCTGTTCCAAGGAGAACAAACCCAGCCTATCCAATCTTTCCTCATAGCTGCATTTTTCCAGTCCTGGCAACATCCTCATAAATCTCCTCTGTACCCTCTCTACTGCAATTACATCCTTTCTGTAATGAGGTGACCAGAACTGCACACAGTACTCAAGTTGTAGCCTAACCAATGAGTTATCAGGTCAGACATGGGCAAGAAAACCTCCTGCTGATTATCACCTACTGCCGTCCCTCAGCTGATGAATCAGTACTCCTCCATGTTGATCACCACTTGGAGAAAGCAGTGAGGGTGGCGAGGGCACAGAATGTACTGTGGGTACAATGTCCATCACCAAGAGTGGCTCAGTAAAACTACTACTGGCCGAGTCCTAAAGGACATAGCTGCTAGACTGGGTATGCAGTGGGTGGTGAGGGAAAAACATACTTCACCTCATCCTTACCAATCTGCCTGCTGCAGATGCATCTGTCCATGACAGTATTGGTAGGAGTGACCACTGCACAATCCTTGTGGCGAGGGTCCTGCCTTCTCATTGAGGAGACCCACCATTGTGTTGTGTGGCACTACCACCGTGCTAAATGAGATAGATTTTGAACAGATCTAGCACTGCAAAACTGGGCATCCATGAGTCGCTGTGGGTCATCAGCAGCAGCAGAATTGTACTCAACCACAATCTGTAACCTCATGGCCTGGCATATTCCCCACTCTACCATTACCATCAAGCCAGGAGACCAACACTGGTTCAATGAAGAGTGCAGGAGGGCATGCCAGGAGCAGCACCAGGCATACCTCAAAATGAGGTGTCAACCTGGTGAAGCTACAATACAGGACTATTTGCATGCCAAACTGCGTAAGCAGCATGCGATAGGCAGAGCTAAGCGATCCCATAACCAATGGATCAGATCTAAGCTCTGCAGTCCTGCTACATCCACCCATGAACGGTGGTGGACAATTAAACAACTATCTAGAGGAGGTGGATCCACAAATATCCCCATCCTCAATGATGTACATCATTGCAAAAGTTAAGGCTGAAGCATTTGCAACAATTTTCAGCCAGAAGTGCTGAGTTGATGATCCATCTCAGTCTCCTCCTGAATCCCCAGCATCACAGATGCCAGACTTCAGCCAAGTCGATTCACTCCGTGTGGTATCAAGAAACGACTGAAGGCACTGGATACTGCAAAGGCTACGGGCCCTCACAACATTCCGGCAATAATACTGACAACCTGTGCTCCAGTACTTGCTGTGAAACTAGCCAAGCTCTTCCAGTATATCTACAACACTAGCATTTACCCAGCAATGTGGAAATTTGCCCAGGTATGTCCTGTACACAACAAGCTTGCCAAGTCTATCCCGGCGAATTACCGCCCCATCAGTCTACTCACAATCATCAGTAAAGTGATGGACGGTGTCATTGGCAGTGCTACCAAGCGGCACTTGCTGAGCAATAACCTGCTCAGTGACACTCAGTTTGGGTTCTGCCACTCAGCTCCTGAACTCATTAGAGCCTTGGTTCAAACATGGGCAAAAGAGCTGAACTCAAGAGGTGAGGTGAGAGTGACTGCCCTTCACATCAAGGTAGCATTTGACAGAGTATGGCATCAAGGAGCCCGAGCAAAACTGAAGTCAGTGGGAATCGGGGGGAAAACGCTCCACTGGTTGGAGTCATACCTAAATGCAAAGGAATATGGTTGTGGTTGTTGGAGGTCAATCATCTGAGCTCCAGGACATCACTGCAGGAGTTCCTCAGGGTAGTGTCTTAGGCCCAACCATTTTCAGCTGCTTCATCAATGACCTTCCTTCAATCATAAGGTCAGAAGTGGGGATGTTCGCTGATGATTGCACTATGTTTAGCACCATTCGTGACTCCTCAGATACTGAAGCAGTCCGTGTAGAAATGCAGCAAGACCTGGATAATATCCAGGCTTGGGCTGATAAGTGGCAAGTAACATTCGTGCCACACAAGTGCCAGGCAGTGACCATCTCAAATAAGAGAGAATCTAACCATCTCCCCTTGACATTCAATGGCATTACGATCGCTGAATCCCCCACTATTAACATCCTGGGGATTACGATTGACCAGAAACTGAACTGGAGTAGCTATATAAATACCATGGCTACAAGAGCAGGTCAGAGGCTAGAAATCCTGCCGCAAGCAACTCACCTCCTGACTCCCCAAAGCCTGTCCATCATCTACAAGGCACAAGTCAGGAGCGTGATGGAATACTCTCCACTTGCCTGGATGGGTGCAGCTCCAACAACACTCAAGAAGCTCGACACCATCCAGGACAAAGCAGCCCGCTTGGTTGGCACCCCATTCACAAACATTCACTCCCTCCACCACCGACGCACAGTGGCAGCAGTGTGAACCAGATGCAAGATGCACTGCAGCAACACACCAAGGTTCCTTAGACAGCATGTTCCAAACTCCTGACCTCTACCAACCAGAAGGACAAGGGCAGCAAATGCATAGGAACACCACCACCTGCAAGCTCCCCTCCACGTCACACACCATCCTGACTGGGAACTACATCGCCGTTCCTTCACTGTCGCTGGGTGAAATCCTGGAACTCCCTTCCTAACAGCACTGTGGGTGGTACCTACCTCACATGGACTGCTGCAGTTCAAGAAGGCAGCTCACCACCACCTTCTCAAGGGCAATTAGGGATGGGCAATTAATGCTGGCCTAGCCAGTGACACCAACATCCCATGAATGAATAAATAAAATCTACCCTCATCTATCTTCCCTGTTACTTCTTCAAAAAATTCGATCAAGTTGGTCAAACAAGATCCCCCCTTAACAAATTCATGTTGAATATCCTTGATTAACCTGTGCCTTTGTAAATGACAGTATATCCTGTCTCTCAGAATAGATTCCAATAATTTGCCCACAGCTGAGGTTAGACTGACTGACCTGTAATTTTCAGTCTATCCTTTGCTCCCTTTTTAAACAGAGATACAACGTTAGCAGCTCTCCAATCCTCTGGCACCACACCGGTATCCAGTGAGGACTGGAAAATGAGGGTCAGATCCTCTGCTATTTCCTCTCTTGCTTCTTTTAACAGCCTGGGATACGTTTCATCTGGCCCTGGCGATTTATCAACTTTCAAGGATGCTAATCCCATTAATACTTCCTCTCTCCCTATGTTTATCACATCCAATACTTCACACTCTTCCTCCTTAACTAGAATATCTGCATCATCCCCCTCTTTTGTAAAGACAGACGCAAAGTACGCATTAAGAACCATACCAATATCTTCCGTTCCTACACATAGGTTACCTTTTTGGTCTTATATGGGCCCTACTCTCTCCTGAGTTATTCTCTTACTCTTAATGTATTGATAAGACATCTTTGGGTTCACTATGATTTTGCTTGTCAATATTCTTTCATGCCCTCCCTTTGCTTTCCTAATTTCCTTTTTGATTTCACCCCTCTACTTTCTATACTCCTCTCAGCTTTCTGTAGTATTGAATTCTCGGTGTCGAACATAAGCTTTTTTTTTCTGCCTTATTTTACCCCGTAAGCTCCTTGACATCCATGAGGCTCTAGATTTGGCCACCTTCTTCTTTGTGGAAACATGTTTACCGTGAACTCCTTGAATCTCCCCTTTGAATGCCTCCCACTGCTCTGACACTGATTTACCTTCAAGTTGCTGTTTCCAGTCCACTTTCACTAAATCAAGGGATTGTTCCCTCAACAACACCCTCCTCCACTCCTCCATTACCCCCACCACCTCGTCCACTTCCCATGGCACCTTCCCCTGCAATCACAGGAGGTGTAATACTTGCCCATTTACCTCCTCTCTCCTCACTATCCAGGGCCCCAAACATTCCTTTCAGGTAAAGCAGCGATTTACTTTACTTCTTTCAATGTAGTATACTGTATTCGCTGCTCACAATGTGGTCTCCTCTACATTGGGGAGACCAAACACAGACCGCTTTGTGGAACACCTCCGCTCAGTCCGTAAGCATGACCCCGAGCTTCCAGTTGCTGGCCATTTCAACACTCCCCCCTGCTCTCATGCTCACATCTCTCTCCTGGGATTGCTGCAGTGTTCCAGCGAACATCAACGCAAGCTTGAGGAACAGCATCTCATTTACCGATTAGGCACGCTACA
Source organism: Heterodontus francisci (assembly GCF_036365525.1). Taxonomy (NCBI): domain Eukaryota; kingdom Metazoa; phylum Chordata; class Chondrichthyes; order Heterodontiformes; family Heterodontidae; genus Heterodontus; species Heterodontus francisci. The sequence continues at coordinate 52,192,874 of NC_090395.1, forward strand.
GCCTGCCGGACTGAACATTGCGTTCAATAATTTCAGAGCATAACGGGCCCCCCTTCTTATGTATAGTTATTTTTTCTTTTTTATTTGGTTATTTTATTTTAGTTTATTTAGTTTGTATCTACTGTGCCTACCCACTGTTTCTGTTTTTTAAATTTTTTTTTAATGTTTGTGCTTGGAGTGCTTTGTGCTTTACTGTCAATTCACACCCTCTCTGTACTAACACTTTGTCTTTCAGCACACCATTAACATACCGTTTGCATTTGTTCCATGACCTTCTGGTCAGTTATTCTCTGTGACCTTGTCCTATCTACACATTCTCTTTTGTTATCTCTTGCCCTACCCCCATTTTACTTGCTTAAAACCTTTTACATTTCTAATATTTGTCAATTCTGATGAAGGGTCACTGACATGAAACGTTAACAAAGAACAAAGAACAGTACAGCACAGGAACAGGCCATTCGGCCCTCCAAGCCTGCGCCGATCTTGATGCCTGCCTAAACTAACACCTTCTACACTTCCGGGGCCCATATCCCTCTATTCCCTTCCTATTCATGTATTTGTCACGATGTCTCTTAAACGTCGCTATCGTATCTGCTTCCACCACCTCCCCTGGCAGCAAGTTCCAGGCACTCACCACCCTCTGTGTAAAAAACTTGCCTCGCACATCCCTCTAAACTTTGCCCCTCGCACCGTAAACCTATGTCCCCTAGTAACTGACTCTTCCACCCTGGGAAAAAGCTTCTGACTATCCACTCTGTCCATGCCGCTCATAACTTTGTAAACCTCTATCATGTCGCCCCTCCATCTCCGTCGTTCCAGTGAAAACAATCCGAGTTTTTCCAACCTCTCCTCATAGCTAATGCCCTCCAGACCAGGCAACATCCTGGTAAACCTCCTCTGTACCCTCTCCAAAGCCTCCATGTCCTTCTGGTAGTGTGGCAACCAGAATTGCACGCAATATTCTAAGTGTGGCCTAACTAAGGTTCTGTACAGCTGCAACATGACTTGCCAATCTTTATACGCTATGCCCCGAGCGATGAAGGCAAGCATGCCATATGCCTTCTTGACTACCTTATCCACCTGCGTTGCCACTTTCAGTGACCTGTGGACCTGTACGCCCAGATCTCTCTGCCTGTCAATACTCCTAAGGGTTCTGTCATTTACTGTATACCTCCCACCTGCATTAGACCTTCCAAAATGCATTACCTCACATTTGTCTGCTTCTCTGCTTCTCTCTCTACAGATGCTGCCAGACTGAGTATTTCCAGCATTTCTTGTTTTTATTTCAGATTTCCAGCATCTGCAGTATTTTGCTTTTATCATTTGCTCAATCACTCTTCAGTTTAGTAAAATTGGCCTTGCCCCTGAAGTCTGAGTTAATAATCCAGTGACATAAGTTCAAATCCTAACCCCTCAGCTTCAGGTTAGTGAAATAAAATCTAGATTAAAAAAAAATAAAGCTAGCATTGGTGATTATGAAACTGATGAAATGTCATACAAACCCTATCTGGTTCACTAATTTCCTTTATGGAAGAAAATCCTACATGTGACTTCAGAGCCACAGCAATGTGGTTGACTCTTAACTTCCGGCCTAGCAAGCCATTCAGTTGTAGCAAACCGCTACACAAAAAGTCTAATACAAATAAAACCTAAAGAGCCACCCAGCATCATCCCAGGCACCAGACACTACAAATGCATACTCATCCCAGTCGACCCTGCAAAATCCTCCTCACTAACATCTGCGAACTTGTTCCAAAATCAGGAGAGCTGCTCCACAATCCAGTCAAGCAACAGGCTGACATAGTCATACTCACAGAATCATACCTTTCAGTCAATGATCTGGACTCCTCCATCACTGTCTCTGGGTATGTCCTGTCCCACCGGCAGGACTGAACCACCAAAGGTGGCGGCACAGTGGTATACAATTGGGAGGGAATGGTCCTAGGAGTCTTCAACATTGCCGCTGGACCCCATGATGTCTTGGCATCAGAAAAATATGGGTAAGGAAACCCTCCCTCAGTTGATGAATCAGTACTCCTCCACTTTAAATACCATTTGGAAGAAGCACTGATAATAATAAGGACACAGAATGTACTCTGAATGGAGGAACTTCAATGTCCATCACCAAGAGTGGCTCGGCAACACCGCTACTGATTGAGTTGGCCAAGTTCTAAAGGACAGTGCTAAAGTGCTAACAATGGGCCGAAGGGCCTGTTTCTGTGCTGTATAACTCTATGACTCTATGACTTATTTGGCAGACTGTGCCTGCGCCAGATGGTGACAGAAGGAGCTACAGAGAAAAACCTACTTGATTTTGTCCTCAGCATAGGAACATAGGAACATAGGAGCAGGAGTAGGCCATTCAGCTCATTGAGCCTGCTCCGCCATTCAATACAATCATGGCTGATCATCCACTTCAATGCCTTTTTCCCACAATATCCCACTATATTACACTATATTACATTTGGTCCCCGCATCCAAATCATTGATATATATTGTGAACAGATGGGGCCCAAGCATTGATCCTTGCGGTACCCCACTAGTCGCAGCCTGCCAACGCAAGAACGATCCATTTATTCCTACTCTCTGTTTTCTGTCTGTTAACCAATCCTTAATCTAAAACTGTTGCAGATGCATTTGCCGTGACAGCATAGGTAGAAGTGACCATTGCACAGTCCTTGTGAAAACAATGTCCTTTCGTCACAGTGAGGACACAGTTTAGCATGTTGTGTGGTACTATTGCCGTCTGAAATTCAGACAGATTCAGACAGCTCAAAACTGGGCATCCAGGAGACACTTTGGGTCATCAATAGCAGTGCAGACTTGTGATGAAGGGTCACTGACCTGAAATGTTAACTCTGCTTCTCTCTCCACAGATGCTGCCAGACTTGCTCAGTATTTCCAGCATTTCTTGTTTTTATTTCAGATTTCCAGCATCTGCAGTATTTTGCTTTTATATTATTGTATTACGCCACAATCTGTCACCTCATGGCCCGGCATATACCGCAATATATAATTACCAACAACCCAGGGGACCAACCCTGGTTCAATGAGAAGTTTAAAAGAGCATGTCAAGAGTAGCACCAAGCACACCTAAAAACGAGGTGCCAACCTGGTGAAGCTACAACACACACTACATAAATGCGAAGCAGCAGAGGTAACATACTATAGACATAGTTAAACTATCACAGATCCAATGGATTAAATAAAAGTTCTGCACTCCTGCTGCATCCAGTCATGAATGGTGGTGGACAATTAAACAACTAACTGGAGGAGGAAGCTCCACAAACATCCCCATCCTCAATGATGGTGGAGTCCAAAAGACAAGGCTGAAGCATTTGCAATCATCTCCAGTCAAAAGTTCCAAGTAGATGGTCCAACTTAGCCATCTCCTGAGGACCCAATATCACTCCAAGTGGTATCAAAAAACGGCTAAGTGCACTGGATGCAGCAAAGGCTTATGGTCCTGATAACTAGCTGTGCCTCTAACCAAGATGTTCCAGCAACAACACTGGCATCTACCCAACAAAATTGCCAGGTATGTCCCATCCTCAGAAAGCAGGATAAATCCAATCAGGCCAATTACCACCCCATCAGCCTCCTCTCAATTGTCAGTAAAGTGATGGAAGGTGTCATTGACAGTGCTATCAAGCGGCACTTACTTAGTCATAACCTGCTCACCGATGTTCAGTTTGTGTTCTGCCAGGGCCACTCGGCTCCAGACCTCATTACAACCTTGGTCCAACAGGACTAAAAAGCTGAACTCCAGAGGTGATGTGACAGTGACTGCCTTTGACATCATTTCAGCATTTGACTGAGTGTGGCATTGAAGAGCCCTTATAAAATTGAAGTCAATGGAAATCAGGGGAAACTATCCATTGGTTGGAGTCATACCTAGTACAAAGGAAGGTGGTTGTGGTTGTTGGAGGTCAATCACCTTAGTCCCAAGAAATCCCTGCAGGAGTTCCTAAGGGTAATGTCCGAAGCCCGACCATCTTCAGCTGCTTCATCAATGACCTTCCTTCCATCATCAGGTCACAAGTGGGGATGTTTGCTGATGATTGCACAATGTTAAGTACCATTCGTGACTCCTCAGATACTGATGCAGCCCTTGTCCAGATGCAGCAAGATGTGGACAATATCCAGGTTTGGGCTGATAAGTGGCAAGTAACATTTGCACCACAAGTGCCAGGCAATGACCATCTCAAGCAAGAGAGAATCAAACTATCTCCCTTTTGATGTTCAATGGCAGTACCATCACTGAGTCCCCCACTATCAACATCCTGGGGGTTACCATTGACCAGAAACTGAACTGGATCAGCCACATAAATGCTCTGGCTACAAGAGCAGATCAGAGGCTGGGAATTCTGCAGTGAGTAACTCACCTCCCGTCTCCCCAATGCCAGTCTACCATCTGCAAGGCACAAGTCAGTAGTGTGATGGAATATTCTCCACTTGCCTGGATGGGTGCTGCTCCAACAACATTCAAGAAACTCAACATCATCCAGGACAAAGCAGCCTGCTTGATTGGGACCCCATCCACCACCTTCAACATTCACTTCCTCCACCACTGATGCACAGTGGCAGCAGTGTGTACCATCTACAAGATGCACTGCAGCAATTCACCAAGACTCTATGGACAGCACCTTCCAAACTCCCGACCTCTACCACCTAGAAGGCCAAGGACAACAGATGCATGGGAACACCACCACCTGCAAGTTTTCCTCCAAGCCACACACCATCCTGACTTGGAACTATATCGCCGTTGCTTCACTGTCACTGGGTCAAATTCCTGGAACTCCCTCCCTAACAGCGCCGTTGTTGCACCTACACCCCAAGGACTGCAGCAGTTCAAGAAGGCAGCCCACCACCACCTTCTCAAGGGCAATTAGGGATGGGCAATAAATGCTGGTCTAGCCAGTGACACCAACGTCCCATGAACAAATAAAATAAGTACAAAGTGCCAAAGTAGCAAAATGATGGAAAAGTGATTCCCATCACATCTTATTGAAAGGAAAGCATAATCTTGGTCCATCTGCTCATCAATTAAAAATAACTTTGCGTGTGAATATTTACAGAAGTAAAAGAGAAGAAATGGTTTGAAAAATGAAACTTCAAGTAAAATAGCTTACTATTGTAACGATTGCAGAAGTTTGATTGGTAAAGAACCATTAGATCAAACAAAGATGAAACATGTCATGTGACATTTTTCAAAAATCACTACTGAAATAAATGGGCAAAACATACTAAATGGCCAAATGATCAAATCGTACAATGCAGAGACAGTGAAAATACAAAAGTGCTATTCACAGGGACACACCATTTCAAATTCCTATCTTTGGACTGATGCAGCAATGGAAAGCTAAGATATCCATTGTTATGTTGCATCTCTCCTTCCATGTAACCTCCATTTTCTAATACTAACAGCAATCTTTCCTGAAGAGTTTACAAATGCTCAAAACATATTATAAATTCTACAAAATAGTGTATTATTCAGCCATCAGTTCAAAGTGTAGATAGGCTCAGTTCTACAACATGCTGTGCTGCATGATGACTTTCATAAATGCACCACATTTCTGAAATTACTTCTGAATTATGGTGCATCCAATTGTTACTATCAGGCTATCATGATGTCTGTGCCTTGTAAGATATTTCTGTAAGTATTGCAGCCTATTTTAGACAAGTAGAATCCTAGCTGCAAGGCCACCCATGTCATTAATTTGAGGGTACTATTTAGGAGTTGCAGCCCCATTCCAAATATGCTTATGACATTATGTATGATACCCCCACAGTTCATCAATAACTGGATTTTCCATTGTTTCATATCCAATTCATCTAGGAGTCCTATTAATTCTGAAATTATGTAAGATGAGAGATTGTGAACTCATCACATGGTGAATCATGGACACAGACCCAAATGTACTACAACATGTCGTGGCACCAAGTATTTTTGGAAATAAACTGGGGTAGAAATTGTACCTCATTTCGCCAGTTTTACGGATGTTCCAATACTGGATTGTGCTACCTTTCATGTATCACTGGCGGCTGCCTAAAACAGGCACTTGGCTCCCTACCTATGCAAGTGAGAGACCTAATGCCTGTCCTATTCACCCTCTGGAAAATTGCAAAGTGAAGAATGCTCTGCTCTGGATTCTTGAGTGGCCATCAGCAAAAGCTAAGCTTTTTAAAAAAAAAATGTTTTGTTGTGGAGTCAGAAGGAACTGGCATGCTCCCTTGTCTTCACAGTATCCCGGTCCCACTTTACTCCTTCACTCATTGCCACTTCACTCCCCACCTTCCAAGATTTACATTTTCTTCAAATCATGAGCTGGATGTGGAGGCATGACAGATGCCTCAGTTCATCCAATTAGTATTAATGAGACCGGAGGCCTAATTTTGGTTGGCACGTGCCCATTTCAGGTCCGAAAACTGGCCAAAAGCAATTTCAAAAGCATTATGTTCCTAGTCTGTATTTTATAGCATCTATCCGAGATACAATTATTTGAAAATACAAGCTGACCAAAAATAAACCATTGTGTAATATTAGGCAATTTATCTATAGGTTTTGGATTTGATCTCTATATTCCAACAGTTTGATATTACTTACAGTTTAAAACACTGCTCCTCATCATTAATCCTTCATTTTATTTGTCTAACAGATTTTAGTGCATTTAAAAAAAAATGTAATATTACATACATGTATTATATTTTGCTAAATTTTGAATATAAAATAGAGATTCACGGCATTCGTGGTATCTTGATTTAATTACTTAGGTTTCCTCTGCAAGCCTGTGCATTGGAAACTAATGCACTTGGCTCTGATAGGGTCACTCTTTAAGTGACAGTATAGCTTAACCTGATACATAATCAGTTTCAAATCATGCTTGGTGTGATCAGCAAATTGATTCCAGTCATAAAGTGTCAATAATCTTTCACGGAAAAATAATAAGGATGAAATGATTGCAGAACCCAAAAATTAGAGGTGTGGGTCCCTGGGCTGCCTGACATACTAATTTGCCAGTCTCAAATATAATGAGTCCTATTAGTTGGCAGCCAGACAGCAGCTGTTGGTGGAGCATCTCACAACAGTGATGCATTTGAACCTGGGAAATATGAAGGGAAAATGATAATATTGTCCACTTTCCTAGCTAGAAAAACAACTTTTTGTCAATTGACTGTGAGAGGTGATAGTTATGTCAAATTCAATCTAACTTCTCACCTCGAGAAGACTGTAGAGTTATGACAAATTGCTAGAGAACAAATGGAAGGATGTAAATTTATAAAGATATTTAAACTGGGCACTGTAGGAATAATATCTTGTTGTATAGAGTTGAAGAAACATTGAAACATTTAAATAGAAAAATCCAATATTTTTGAACATCTTTTTATCCATTAGAACAACCTTTTTGTGACAGCATTAAAATGATAATATGCAATCTCTGTTTTCACATTTTCTAGTCTTACAAAAATATTCCTACCTCTTCCCACAGCAACCAGGTCAAAAGCTCCATCACTTCCAGATGGAAGATGAAATATATTATCACTATCTTAAAAATCAATGTAAATGGTGGCACTCTCATGTTCCACCAATAGATTTTACTTCACTTTTATTCCTCAGTGTCCCTTAAATGTTCAATGATGTTTTATTACTTTATGTGGTTGTGAGCATGTCATATTTGTGTTATTTGTTCATGTTTGAAGATTGCATTTGTTTGGGTTGGTAGATTCTCTTCATCATTTTCTTTTGTCCTTTCCTAATGGTGTTAACTTTGTACATCGGCCTTCTTGTAATTCACCCAAATGATGGCTGTGTTTTGGGGTCTTTTTGTTCCTGATTTGGAACAAATATCTTGTGTATGTATAAGAGATATTAGCTTGGAAATTACATTCTGCAAGGTGCTCATATCAAATTTCTTTATCCATTACTTTAACAGAGACATTAACATTAATGGATTAATACCTCTGTTACAAAGCTGACAGAAGGATTTGATATGAATGAGTTAGGTGCAATATGACAGTTCTACACTCTGTAATTTTCAGGCTATCATCTTTAGTTTTAACCTTGTAGCGGCTGAGGTAGCAGCAAAATGCATTTGTGCTTGCAATTCATTAGAAAGAAATTGAGGTGTTTTATAGCATTTTTATGGCACCTTATATAAATCATATGGCAAGTTAAAAGTTTGCATAATTCCAATTTTACAATGGAATTATGCAGGATTTACTGGAAAATTTGGAAATATCTCATAATCCTTGTCGATATATGAAAAGTTATAACATGTGGAAGGACACATACATGTTATTACTTTGTAAATGGGCCAAAATATATTCAAAGTGGATTGAATACGATGAACCAAAGCATGTTGTAACCTAATAAATTCAGGCCTTTGGCTATTCAATTAATGAATATGGAATATTATTAATAAAAAAATTAAACTGCTGCATGCATTTAATGCTTTGTCACAGCCAGTGCTCTGGGATACACTGTCTTAATCTTTGATGAAGACTGCCTGGTTGATGCCTACTGAGCAGATACCAGAAATTTTCTCTCTGCCAGGCTCTAATAAGCTTCACCCGAGGACCACCATCTGGTTCACAGGAGCAGCATTACAGTGAATGAGTGACAAAAAGGGAAAGGGTAGATGAATCTTTTAATTAGTGTGTATAATTAAGTGCTTTCCATGGCTGTAAGCCAACAAACCAGAAACCTAAAATGTACACATCAGAGCATAATTTTGAAACTGCGACATTTTTCTTGCAATTTGTTTCCAGGCCACTTTACTGCTATGAATAGGAAATGTCAAGATATCTGTGCTCTGAGGTGTAAAATAAATTGCCTACATTTCTTCCAGAAATAGATTATGCGAGCAGTTTTTTCAGTGATAATGTGAACATTATTGGGCCTATTTTTCTGTTGTCCGTGACGATGAGATACATGGGTAGTGCACTGGAATAATGCTGCACCCGAGGTCTGTTTTCTGCTGGGGTGACCATTCTGTTTTGGCTCAGACTTGAGGACACAGGAAACTGCAGCACTACTTCAGGCCTGAAAAGCCTATGACTGTTTAAAGGGGTTTGTGCACCTTTGGACTTTGGGAGAGCCAGTATGAGAAACATTAGCCTGAACATTTTGACAACTTACAACTTATAGCAAAGTATTTTGGAGTACTTTTGAGGATTGGCTTGGATATTTACTAAGGCGGGTTACGTAGGCGGGAAGCTGTAGGTTTGGATGGGAAACCTGGAAATCTGGGCTTCCCCACATGCTGTAGAATTTTAATGCCACAGCAGCGGCCTTTGTCGTTAACAGGTTCCCTGCTCAGAAGTCGCTGACAGAAATGGCTTTCAATTGGACAGGGAGCACTCCGGATCAGGCCACATGACCAGGTCAGTCCAAACCACAAATGGAGCAGGTCCAATTCCTGAGCCCAGGATGTGGGGCAATCAGATTCCGGGGTGGGTCTGATCCTAGACACCTGGAGGGGGGGTGGAGAGCTGATCCCCACAGGGACTCCAATCTGTGAACCTGGGTTGGGAGGTGTAGAATAAGGGTATCAAAGGGTTAATCTTGACAGAATGTAAAGATTACCACCTACCATAATAATGTAAGCGATCATGTGGGAGAGACTCGAGAACAGTTACAGCGTGGCTTTTGAAGGAGACATATAGGCTAGTGTGGAGTGTATATAGTTACTATACAATAAAGATTAATGTTTAAACAGTACAGTCTAAGAACCTCTCTGGCTAGACTCTATACAGTGCCAGCATAAAGAACCAAATATATAACAGGAGGGGGTCCTATCCTAGGGTGGGGAGGGGTGGCAGTCCTATCATAGAGACCAGTGGCTTTTGTGTGAGGTGGGGGGAATGCCTGATGGTAGGGGAGCTTGGGAGCCTGGGGGAAGCAGTCCTCCTGGTCTACAAGGAGTGTTGTGAAGGCACTTGCCTTCTTCCTGAGCTGTCCTTGCCTTACTTTAGCTGCCGGGTTGCCTGAGGCCTGGGAAACCTGGTTGCTAATAGTAAAAGCTGCAAAGCAGGTTAAATCTGAGGCTTCCAGCCTCATTAACATATTTAAAATTCCAACCTGCCTCCTGGGAGCAGGTTGGCTGCCTGCCCCTTGTCTGACCTTGGTAAAAGCTGAAAGTCGATGGGTTAAGCCAGCTTTCTGACGCGCTCAAAAGTTTTCTCCATTTAACACCCCACTCAATCCTAATTGCTCAGCCATGTTAATATCCACCTTCCTTGTTATTTCTGCCAGCCGATTATTTTTTGAAGTGTAAGTACCAAAGAAGATGATTTTGTGGTAACATGGAAAATACAATGCGCAATTCATCAAAACGTCTGTCAGGAGGGCTAGTTGTATTAGAGTATGCTTTGATGATGAGGCAATTGAGCAACTGCTGCAGGAAATTGGAACAAAGTAGGAATGCCATATTTCCCCACCACGGAAGGAAGGAACTGAAGGCTGTGGCATGCACGATATAGCTCTGGCCATCAACAGTAGCAGCACTTATTCAAAGACGTGGATATAATAATGAAATAAATTGAATGACCCCACCAGGAGTGGAAATTAAGTATTAATCCTTACACATATATAAAGCTGCTTGCGAGTGCCTTGGCAAAAACCCAGTGTATTTTATTCATAGAATTATGGAATAGTGCAGCACAGAAAGAGGCCATTCAGCCCATTGATTCTGCACTGGCCCTTTCAAAGAGCAATCCCATTCATCCCACTCCTCCAAAACAAAAGGAAAATACTGTGGCTGGTGGAAATTTGAAATAAAATCAGAAAATGCTGGGAATACTCAGTAGATCTGGCAGCATCTGTGGAGAGAAAAACAGAGGAAATGGGCAGGATTTTACTGGCCCATGGCGGCAGGCCTGGAGGCAGTGGCAGGGCCAGGAAAATAGGGGGCTACTGCATCAAGATGGTTCCCCGACGCATTCCCATCGCTGGGGAGCTTTCTTGGGGTGGGCTGCAAATCAGATTGGCTGCCCAGTCCACGGAGGCGGGCAGCCAATTACAAGTGTTAAGGCCCCAATTAGGGGCAATATTCTGGCTTGCTGACATTTTGCCACTGGCAGAGTGGCCCCCACCAGCCCCACCACATGTGGAGGCTGCCAGCTCAATGGAGGCGGCCTCAATGCAGTAGGCCGGGACGCCATCAGAGCTGGACGCTCCATGCCTCAATGATGGGGCCATGGGCAGGAAAGGTCTTACCCACAATCCAAACAATTCCTCCGAAGGGGTTTCCAGTGCTGTTGGCCCTCTGATTGGACCTGCAGCTTCAGGAGCTCACCCACCATCCTTAATAGGACGGCAAGCATGAAGGCGGCCAATTAGGAGGCTGCCTTCCAGAAGACTGTGCTGCTGTACTTGTTGCCAACAAATGCGAGCTGGGGACCCCCATTTGGTCCCAACATCAGGGTTCCAAAGCCGACGGGAAAATCCAATCCAGACGTTTCAGGTCGATGATCCTAGAACTGGGAGTACCAGTAGTGTAGAGTACAGCAAAAAAAAAGAAATTCAAGCTGTGTAAATTATTTAAGTTATAATTTAATTCCTTTAAAACCTGTTTATATATAACATGTATAATGCCAGAAAACCATTGAAGGATTTTTTTTTTGTTCTTGCTGCAGTTGCAGCCATCTGCTCCAAGCCACTGCCATACCTCTAGTAGAATTTACTATATGGATTCTTTTACTGAATCCTCAGAGCATTCTCTTTTGGATTCTCCATATCATTGTCATACTGATCTTCCAGGGTCTTTTTCTGTTGCATCAGAGCAGTGATAATGATGTGAATCATTCAAAATTAACTTGAATACAGTCCTGGAGGGAGATTCAACATTGATCAAGATCAGACTCAAGGTAACTGTTCCGAAAATTGGAGGAAATAATGGTTGCAGGATTCCAGCTGCTACCTATCTGCGGGTAATCACATCTGTGTTTCCTTTGCCTTACATTGCATCTTAACAGCACTTTGCTATAAGCTTGCTTCAATTGCAGAGTATCAAGGCAAAGCATTTGCCCAGCAGCAAAAATAGTAAACCACTCTACACTATCCCATGTTAAACGTAGCTTTTCCTGCTTTGCCTGTTAGCTCTGGATAGCTCTAACCTTAAGATGAGTGAGTTTTCCCTCACCAGGCCAGTCTCCCTCCCCAGTCCTAACAGAGCTGACAGAACCCAAACATGGACTTTTCCCTCATTTTTTCTTATACCTGACCCCAGGAGATGGAATGAATCATTCCTCCTTATTCAGTAATTCACCAGTATATTGGTTGCTTCCCCATCTCAAGAGAAAATTATTTGAAGACCCCTCATTGTCGATTCAAATGAATGGATCATCTCAGCAATGATAGCTGAGGATATTCAATTGAAGCCATAACAAAGTAATGAATAACTGTTGTCTCTGCTCCTTGTAGAAGTTATTTCAATGCCTATGTAACTCAACGATGCATAAACTCCTCTTTATCTCAAAAGCTACAGCATATGTCGGTAAAAATAATTCTAAACCCGTGCAAAGCTACTTTAATTTAAAACACACCACTTAAATGTAACACATTTACTTTCTGTGGAAAAATGTTCAAAAAAATTCCAAAATGTGACAACCACCTTCATAAAACAACTTTATAGCATCATTCAGAGGTAGTGTCTTGAGATGTATTCCTGTGCAAGATGTTAGATTGAATTTTAGGCTAAAAAATGGGTGGGTTTGGGTTTGGGTGGGGGATTGGGCGGTGGGGGGGGGGAGGGGGTTAAGTCGCAAAAAAACTGTTCCCCGACCCAAACCTGCCTCCAACCCACCCATTTCTGGCCTTAACTGAAGGGAGTTGGAACTGTAAATATGATAATGAGGTTACAAGTCTCACTGTCATTCAACTTTTCAAATTTAACTGCTGTTGGTCAGGTTTTCCAAGCATCAGGGAACCTGGCATCTTCATCAAAATGAGGACTTGGTGACTTCATGAGGTTAGTGCCTTTATACCTACCTTCTGGATCCAGGTGCCCACCTGAGAACTCTCTGCAATCAGGAAACCCCCCAGTGACCTTCCCTCCAAGGCCTTTGATCCCACCATGAGGCCTCCGATTCTCCCCTGCAGCACTTAACCTGAATTTTCCCTGCCATCCTACAGCAGCACCACGAGACCGCCAACCTCCCCAACTTTGGCACCCACCTGATTGACCGCCTCTCCTCTCCCTCCTTCGGACACCACCCTCCTCCCATGCCAGTCAAGCACCCCTGCCCCTTGCACCCCCAACTCCCTCCCTGTCCCCAGCTCAGGCTTACCTTGCTGCTGCAGCTGTGACTGACTGGCTCCCTGCCCAGAGGGAGGTCCAACCTATTAATCAGTCTGGGCCTCCCGGCAGGGAACTGATCAGTGATGTCACTAACACGCTGTGGAGTTAAAAACTTCACAGCATATTGGGGAATCCTGAATTGCAGGTTCTCCGTGACTTCCTGACTGGCCCATTCCCTGCAGGTCAGGTCAGTAAATCTTCTGCCCATTGTGTGAGGTAGAATTACATTTCCTCTATAATACTCCAAAATATTGAGTTATTGGGCTAACTTAAGGCTAAGTAGTGCTAAGCTTCAAAACCACAGAGATGTCTTTTTCAGTTAGTAAATTGCTGAATGCTAACTGATCAACAATCAGAGGTAATCAAGCAGACAAGCACTCATTATTTATTATAAGAGTCTATAGACGTATAATTACTTAAACAAAGGTGCAGCTTACCAGTCAAAACAACGTTAATTCACCCTCGATAATAGAGGTAAAATGTATTTCCAAATACTTGCATCATTCCTGACCAATCAGAAACAACGTTTACTTGTGTCATATTTCACACTGAGGTGCAATGCGTCCTCTAACCCAGTAACTCACTAATCCCTGCACAACCCATCCACATGTTTCTGTTCATAGAGTGATTTAAGCTAGTGTAATAATGTAGGTTACAAGGAAAGAACTTGCATTTATATAGCACCTTTCACATCCTTAGGACATCCCAAAGTGCTTTGCAGACAATTAAATACTTTTGAAACCTAGTCACTATTGTAATGTGTGGAAAATATTTTTTCTTCTTCGTGTCCAAATTTGTCAGTTTTTAAAATCAAACCCGTTTTATTGTCATTTCCTGCTGCTACATCTTAATTTATTGTATTTGAAAACTGCACTCCCCCAGAGAGATGGATATCAAATCAGATAAGAGAGTCACCTCAGTTTACTGTTCCACTGTTTGACAGTTGGTTACAAAGTACTATCGGCAAGAACCTAGGACTAGATCATTTCTTTCTTCTCTCACCAATATATCATGGGAAATACACAATGAGACCTAAAGAAAAGTGAGATAGTATGTATTATTATATAGCACATCAAAGTTTTTGTTCTAACTTAAGGGCAAAATCATTCATTTTCTTCCTATTCTCCGGATCAACTGCAGAAAAAGATATTAGTGGGTAGCTTGCTTCCAGACCTCAGTCCAAGTCTATTTAATTCCCTCCATGGGCTGGTCCCTTCCTATCTCCACAACCTCCTACAACCCTCCAAGAACATTGCATTCCTCCAATCCTGGACTCTGGTGTGTCACACATTTCCTTCTCGCTCCCATTGATGGCCATGCCTTCAGCCCTGTGCTGTAGCATTTCCTCCCTAAAGAGGTGGCGTAGTGGTAATGTTACTGGACCACTAATCCAAATTCTTAGGTAAATACCCTGGGGACATGGGTTCAAATCCCACTTTAGCAGCTGTTAAAATTTAAATTCAATTAATTAAAATCTGGAATTGAAAGCTCATCTCAGAAATGGTGCCATAATAAGGTCCTTGTATGTGACTGTCTTCAATCCTGCAGATATGGCCAATCCACCAAAGCTCCCTCTGTTTGATTAGTGCCAACACACTTGGTTGCTCTGCCTTTGAGAGGACTGCCGCATTAGTGATTTTGTCCTGCCAGGATACACCCATAATGCACCACATACAGCGAAGATAGAAATTATTGAGCTTCAGAAACAAAGGTGACAGAGGAGACTGCAACATCACAGGGGCATCTCACTCCTTCGTGTCACAGGGAAGGTCTTTGCTAGGGTCATACTTAAAAGACTCCATTTACTTGCACTGGGTGTATCCGGAAGCACAGTGCAGTTTCCGTGCCAGTAGATCTACTGTGGAGATGATCTTCTCCATACGCCAGCTAAAAGAGAAGTGTAGGGTACCCCTTTACCTTACAACTGTTTACAAATGTTTAATGGATTAGTAAAATGCAGGTTAAACAAAATCCACCTGTTATGGTATTGGATTGCTTTGAACTCCATGTTAATGTCCCTCCAATCAGGTTTCCATTCTTGCCACAGTACCGAAACAGATTTTATCAAAGTCACAAAAAAAGTAAGACTTGCATTAATATAATGCCTTTCATGATCACTGGATGGCTCAAAGCGATTTACAGCCAATGAAGTGCTTTTTGAAGTGGAGTCACTATGCATGAAAAAGTGGCAGCCCATTTGCGCACAGCAAACTCCTAAAAACAGCAATGTGATAATGACCAGATGATCTGTTTTTTATGAAGGTGGTTGAGGGATAAATAATGGCCAGGACACCAAACAAATGACATCCTATGTGGCTGTGACTGTGGTAAACTATCCCTCTTCATCTTTCTTGACCAGTCTGCAGCCTCCATCATCCAGCTAGATGGGACAACACTCTCTATCTGTATCCAGAGAATCACCTGCAATGGCTTCTCTTCCCACTCCCACACCATTACCTCTGCTATATCGCAAGGATTTCGTCTTTTCTCCCTTGTCTACATGCTGGCCCTTGGTGACATCATCTGAAAACACAATATTAGTCTCCACATATATGCTGACATTTTCCAGCTCTACCTCACCACCACCCCTCTCAACCCCTCCGTTGTTACTAAATTGTCAGGGTGCTTGGTTCACACCCACTACTGGATGACCAGAAATTTCCTCCAAGTAAATATTAGAAAAAACAAAGTCATGGAGGTCTAAATTGGACAGTTCCTGAAAGTGGGCACAGAGGTTGCAATTTGTGATTAATTCGCACCCAGTGATTGCTATGCAGGCAGTATGCCAACTTCATGCTGCCTGCATATTAAAATGGTTGCTGCATGCAACCAGTGCTAACTGCGCTTTTCAGTAGTTGCACAGCTCAGCAGGGCATCCAAAATTGTAACTTCCTATCAATATTTAAAGCTTGCCTTTAAGCTAGCCTGTACCTCTTAAAGGGAAGGTGCATTGTGGCTGGAGCAGGTACTGGCAGTTGTGCAGGAAGTAAATCTGACCTGGGAAACAGTGAAGAATGGCACAACATGGGAGAGAGTGGGTTCCAAGGTTTTCAGAGGCAGCACTGGAGGCTTGGTGGAGGAGGTGGAAAGTAGGAGGGATGACATGCATCCAGAGGGGGAAAGGAGGCCCTCCAGACACACGTGCAGAAGGCAATGGGAGCAGATAGCCATAGATATCAAAACCAGGAGTCTAGCCTCAAGAATCTGGACGCAGTGCCACAAGAATTTCAGTGACTTCACGAGTGGTCATGGTCAGTGAATGCACCTTCAGCCAAACCTCTCAGCGTCACTGAACTGCACACCCACAAACATCTTTTGAAGACTAAGCAAGAAGTACAAAATCAGCAGATAGAGCCTGATTTAATGTTTATAAATTATTTGTGCAGAAGGGAAGCAAATTAATTTTAAAGGGATTACAAGACAAGAATACAATGAACAGCGTTTTGTAGCTTTAGGACAATCTATGGCCTCTTTCAAACATATCAACCTGTCTTGACATGCATTAAAAGGAAATGGGTTAAACCCTCCGCTAAAATAGCAGAGCAGAGAATTTCAGCTGAATACATTAGTATCTCATGGTGTAATCTTGGGCCAATAATTACAAAATAATCATAAGAGAAGATTGTTAAATATAAGTAATTGCTCAGTACTCACTAAGTTAAAGGTAAGAGGGTAAATGTCTATGAGTTTTTCCCCATTTATCTACCCTAACTTGAGGCAAAGAACTACAGAAATCCTGGAAAAACAACATGGAACTTTTTATACCATTTTTATGGGGTTTCCATGGCTTTCCCACTGAAGTTACAGGAAATGAGGGAGAGAGGTTGCTGTGAAAATTCGCCCCATATTTTTTCAAATCATTTCTTGAAGTCAAAAATCTTGCCCATGTCATTCCCAGTAAAGCATGTCCTGCGCATAACTTTAAACATGGACTGTATTCAGTATAGAATCTTCTGGAGCTTAATTTTATTTTTAAATGAACCACAATGGACAATCAAATGCTGCATACAATGTCTGCTGAGGGTCAAGTGATATTTGCAATTTCGGTCCAGACTCAGAAGTACCTCAAGTCGCTGGAACGCTCCCTATTGAATGACCATGGGGGTAGTGGCTCCCTTGAATGGACATACCAAGATGAAACCATCTGTGGAATTTTACCCTCCTATTTTTCATGGTCTTACCCAAACTCAGTACCAATGGGCTCCCAGACTCACTGTCTCCGAGCTCGAAACTGGACAAAGAGAGACGTAAGAAAACAGTTAAATCATAAGTCAGTGTGAATGGCTACCATCCATCCCCCATTATGTAGCAATGGCTCCAAATTTCAAATCATTCTGGGTGGTCACCTGACCAAAACTAATTGCAGATATCGAATCTTATTACTCCAAGCACCAAGGAGAGACTGGGCAGTCTGCCAACAACAGCTGCAGAGATAGCAACAAAGGCAAAACACCTATGCCTTAAAACTGGAGACTACAACATCTTAAGGCCTTCAAGCCTGTTCCTTTTCAAGTCCACCAGTACAGAAAACTGACCTCCTGGCAATAAGACTACAAGCAACTAACTTCGTGAACTGATGAAAATCTATCCCTTCGAGCGAATGCTGCAATGGCTTTGATATCTGACTCTGCTATTGCATCCATCTAACTACACTTCAGGACTGAAAACGCCTTCTTTGCCAGGCCCGCAACACATGCCTTTTCCCCAAGACAAGCCAAATGACCAGGGGTCAGCAACGTGTCCGTGGTAAACAATTTTGGGGTACGTGATTGGTAATTTCAGGGACGAGAAATTTTCCATTATCTTCTATAGACTGGCTTTCAAAAAAATCACAAGTCTCAGTTTCACAGCTGACAGGTACTGAAGCAGAACAGAGCTTTCTGAACTTCGGACACATTCGGGGTTTTCTGGCAGGTTCCAAGCTTTTTTTAAAAGCTCACCGGAAAACCCCGAATCTGTTTGGAAGCACTGTTCCTGCTCTCAGCAATGGTCAAACAAAAAGTGAGAAGGTGGGGGGGGAGGGTACAGAGGTACAGAGAGAGAGAGAGAGAGTGGAGGAGAGAGAGTGGGAGAGAGAGACGGGGGGGGGGGTGGTGGTGAGGGGAGAGAGAGGGCGAGGCGAGAGAGAGAGAGAGTGGGGCGAGAGAGAAAGTGGGAGAGGGGGGACAGAGAGTGGGAGAGAGAGACTGAAGAGAGAGAGTGGGGGAGAGTGGGAGAGGGGGAACAGAGAGAGAGCGAGGTGAGGGAGAGAGAGAGAGAGGTGGGTGAGAGAGAGAGAGGTGGGGGGACAGAGAGAGGGGTAGGGGGACAGAGAGTGGGGAGTAGAGAGAGAGGGGGAACAGAGAGAGAAAGACGATAGAGAGGGGGCACAACACAGAGAGGGGGGAATGACACAGAGGTGGGGGTGATGACACAGAGGTGAGGGAGATGACACCGAGGAGGGTGATGACACAGAGAGGGGGGAGCGACACAGAGAGGGGGGAACCGCATGGGGGGGAGCAACAGAGAGAGGGGAGGTAGCAACACACAGCAGGACATAACAAAGAGGGGAGGAACATCTTAGAGAGGGAGGGGACAACACAGAGGTGGGGGTCACAGAGAGGAAGGGGAAGAGAGAGACACAGAGAGAGACAGACAGACAGAGAGGAGGGAGTGTGCAATCAAGATCACTGCTGACAGGTGGGTATCTATCTAGAATACTCCACATCATTGCATAAATTTGCGGGCAGACATTGACTACTTGTGCAAGAAAAATAATGCCAGTTATCTCACTAAATCAGTGTCGTACATAGTGATAAGAAAGTCAGTCAATAAATTCATCTTCTCATTTAAAGTTTCTTCACAAAAATGCACATTTGTTGTTCCTTTGATTAATAGCAAGATACACTTTTAATGCTTTTATCTTTCTGAAATTGTCTCACCAGCCCCATATGTAGCACAAATTTGTAATGTGGCTGCTCCGAGTCTTTAACTTGGTATATTAAAATAACTTAGACTTGTGTAATGTAAACACAAATTAAAGTCACAGAAGGAATGTCTCAATTTTTACGCACTGGCACACAATTTTTTTCACTTGGGGCACAAGCTTCCTGACATGTTGAAAGTTACTGTACTTTTATTTCTATATAAATATCACAATTCTGCTGCTATCCATTTGAGATCACATTGTTACAGAACTTGTATTGAGGGAAAAACAGGAAAGAAAATCCAAGGAATCTCCAGAAGTCAGCACTGTAATACAAGAGTACGGTATATTGGGGCTGAGTGATATTGGTGAAAACACGATGCTGCTGACCCATATACAATAATTAGTAAATACAATGTAATGGATAGCTTTAATAAACCTTAATCTATGATGAACTGTCTACAATTCCTTAACAAAATTAATGCTGCATTTGCCATTTTAAAATCTGTCAGGGAAGACATAGTAAAAAATTATTATGTTTCAATGAGCATGTTTGGAAACAGCCATTAACTGATTTTTTTTATTTTGCTGTGTATTGGATTAAAGGACAAGTTTTACAATTATGTCAAACAGCAGTAACTGCAATGTGCATCATTTACTATCCAGTTTGAGGGCAGATAACCTGAGTGGCCAGTGTCATTTGAAAGTTGCCAGTATCATATAATTACAATATGTTATAAGTGCACCTTTGCTAACAGATAAGTGATTTGGCTTGGACATAAGTTGGTTAGTCTGGAGTACAATCTTATAGATAGTGACTACACATTTTGTAATTGAATAATACATGCAGTAACAACCACTCAACTTTTTGCAGAAAAGTTTTTTGTTAATAATTATCTTGTCAGAGCTGAATCGGAATAACAGTGATAGACTGAGATATAGACATAAGTGAATTTAAGAGAATCGCTTTATTGGAGGAACTGAAGGGTGCTCTTTATTTATAATTGTGTTTATCTAATTTTGTCATTGGCGTTGGTGAGTAAATGACATTTGGCCATGAGAAATTCTGTTGTTTCTGTATTTTAGAATCCAGGACCTAGTTTAACAGCCTGTCAAGATGAATAAACTAATTTTGGCTACCTACCATTAATCTCTCTGTCCTTCCTGTCAAGATGAATAAACTAGTCTTGGCTACCTTCCATTAGTCTCTCTGTCCCTGCCCCTGTCCTTTTATGTTTTAAATGACTCTTCTGAAGTACTATCTACTTCATCCTATAACATTCTCCTGATTTGGAGATTACTGCCCTTTTGTTGGCTGCCTTGTCCTGAGACACATCTTACAAGCAGGTGGAGAAGTTGCACAAACATTGACCATGAGTTAAATTGTCTCGTGACAGCAGCAGTTTGAGAAATCATCCATCTTCCTATTGCTGATTTATCTGCTGCCTCACCTCAATGACCACAATAACAATCCTCCATTTGAGTTTATAGTTTATTGGATTAACTTTCACTCCTGAACACAGTGTGACTCCACGGAAGTCATCCGACAAGATCCATCTACCACCCTGTGATATGGCGTAGCTAGCTCTATTCTGTCAACAAAAGTAATTCGTATTGGCATTGCATACTGTTTTGCTTGCTAGCTAGCTAATGCAGTTGTGCTGCTCTTCATTGATGTTTGTATGCTTAGCTACTTTATTTATAGGGAGAAATGTGTTTTAAATTTTATTTAAAATTAAAATTAAATTAAATTTTAATGGTATTAGATTGGCTATACACTTTATATTCAGATTTATTGCCCCCATGTCCGTGGCTGAGTCAACAATTTTGACAAATGTCTGTGGTGCAACATGTCAGTGCCTATCCCTACAAATCACGTGACTTACAAACTATTCCTTCATTCGTACTTTGTAAATGTGCATGATCTTCTTTAACGGCTTTCTTTCTCAACTGTGTGTGGGTGAGTGGTGAGTGAATGACGTAGCGTCAGACTTTTGGGGTGAATAAAAATCATCTTCTTTATTTCAATGCACAAAAAGCATGCTGCTGGTTATTCAATTTGGCCATATACTCGGCAGTTAAGAAACTGTTAAGGGCGGCACAATTAAGGGCGGCACAGTGGCGCAGTGGTTAGCACCGCAGCCTCACAGCTCCAGCGACCCGGGTTCAATTCTGGGTACTGCCTGTGTGGAGTTTGCAAGTTCTCCCTGTGTCTGCGTGGGTTTCCTCCGGGTGCTCCGGTTTCCTCCCACACGCCAAAAAAGACTTGCAGATTGATAGGTAAATTGGTCATTATAAATTGCCCCTAGTATAGGTAGGTGGTAGGGAAATATAGGGACAGGTGGGGATGTGATAGGAATATGGGATTAGTGTAGCATTAGTATAAATGGGTGGTTGATGGTCGGCACAGACTCGGTGGGCCGAAGGGCCTGTTTCAGTGCTGTATCTCTAAACTAAAACTAAACTAAAACACTCATCTTTCTTTTCAAATAGCCACACTGATTACAGACAGTAAAGGGAAGAGAACATTCTCTCTCATCTCTGTTGGTAACACTAGTATCAGAGTCAATCGGGACCTCTATTTGGGAGGTATTGGAATGGGAATGTTAAACATTAACTTGCTCCATTGAATTTAGAAGTTCAGCGTTACAGCCATTTGAAGAAATGCTCCTGGTCAAAAAAATACTTTGATATTATCAGCAGTTGGGATCATAGTTAGTGTTGTTCACTTCTTAAATCTCACTGTTACATTCCCTCTTCAAAAAGTCTATGAAAAGAACATCTTTGAAATACACAAGCTGAAAATTTTAATCAGGGTAATGATAAAAAGTAGTAACTCATATTGTTTCAATCATCAGTTCAGGATAACATGTGGGAAACACTGACGCAGAGCACTGAAAAGAAGAGAGAGACAAATCAGGACAGAAGCACACCACATCTGGAGATACTGGGAAATGGCCTGTCTTCTAGCATTTCAAGCATCACATTTTAGAAAAAAGTTAGTTTGACAAATTAATCAAAGTGTTTTGATGTGATAATGGCTACAAGCTAGATAATGCTCTAATTATTCAGCAGAATCTTAGAAAGAAGTGTGACGTGATGGTGACATGACATGAGGCAGGCTCACTTAGAAATTAGGTGGCAAACAATTTGACAGAAAATAGACACCTAAAAATGACTTGGGCATTTACTTGCAGTTGACTCTTCCCTGAGTTTGACCAGAATAATTAGGCCAAGTCCTGAGGTCTATGTATCCAGCCAATTTCATTTTTGTCAGGATTATGGAACAAATTCTATTAAGTCAATTTAATTTGACAAGAAATGATCCATATAACAATGCAACACATGTGATAAAAGGTTTCATTCCATGTGGAGCAACAGTTTAAAAGTGATTATAGCACATTATATAATTAAGCCAATAGGGAAGGAAAATGTGTGAAAGACCAGGAGTTGAGGAAAAAATATTCAAGATAAATGACAGTAGAAAGGCTTTGAGAAAGAGATTTTTTTTTAAATGGCAGAGTGGTTTGTGAATTTTGTTTGTCCATTTGAGATTGGAAAGTTCTTTGCAATTGTGCTCAGCAAATGGTATCAGAAGATAAATGGGGCTGGTAGGGTTGAAAGGCCTGATTTCTTCCTGGTTTATTCAGGAAGAACTCCATCATACTGGGATTCTGCCCAATTTGCTCTGGCCCTTTAAATTGGAGTTGGGTGTTGTTAAGCTGTAGAGTTGTGCCACTCTGAGGGGAGCTTTCCCAGGCCATTAGAGGCGGGGCTGAGAAAATCAGAAAAAGAGGTGTTGGGCCAGTATCCCGACGTCTTCCTATCTGCTCCTGTTTTTCCCAAGGGCAGGTTGTGTGTGTTGTTGACAACCCATGTTGCAGCAATAGGAAGCCAATTGAACTTGTCAATGACCCAACTAAGAGCCATTTTCCCATAGCAATGGCTCATTACCAGCATCAAGGAGCCACACGCAGCATCCAGAACTTGGCAACTTGAGGAGGCGAAGGCACAGTGGGCAGTCATTGAGAGCTGAAACTGACATGCACTCAGCACTATAAAAGGGGAAAGTGGCAAGCCTGAAGTCAGCCATAGGCAGAGGCTTACCATTACCGGAGTGGCTCATTGAGACTACTGTTACTGATATTGTGTGTAGTAAAGAAATTGTTGTCGATTCCTGCAGCATAATTTCACAACTCAATGGGGCTTCAGACCCTTGTGTCTTTGAGCTTGTACAGGGATATGAGATCCACATATCCTGAGATTGGGTGGACAACTGAGGAGGATCTGCAGTGTTACCTACCACAGCAACCCTGGGAAAAAGCCAACAATTGGATGGGGAGCAGCAGCTGCAGCATGCAATGCAGCCACATGCAGCTGGGTGCAACAGAGTGGATAACTGCAGACCAGGGGATAGAAGAAGGTGTTACCTTCAGCACAGGGTCTGCAGGTAAAGGGTCAGCTTCCTGGACCTCTCTGTGCAGTGGTACCTCTGAAGGTTGCAGCTCTTGTGGCAGGTGGTTGTAAACCTTTGTGCCCTTTTGGAAGAGACTCTGAGGCCAGAAGAAGCAGGTGGACACCCATTGTCCGAAGCGGTTAAGGTGACCGTGGCATTGATTTTTTTGCATATGGATGATTCCAGGGGTCGGCTGCTGACATATGCAGGATTTCACAATCTACCACCCACAACTGCATCACTCAGGTGACGGTTGTGCATGCGAGGGCAATGGATTGCATCAGGTTTGAAATGGACACTGCCAGTCAGGCTCAGAGTGCTGTTGGCTTCGCCTTCATGGTAGAATTCTCTCAGTTGTGGGATGTGACAGACTGTAATCATGTTGCGATCAAGTCATCATCAGACCAGCCAGGGGTATTTATAAATAGGAAGGGATTCTACTCCTTCAAAGTGCAGCTGGTATGAAAAGGGATCCTGCAAGCATGTGCAAATTCCTGGATAGCTGCCATGATGCATTGATACTTATGCAATCTCAGGTGACAGCTCTTCAACCGACCGGAGAGCATCTGTTGATGGCTCCTGGGTGACAAAGGGTATTCATTGACGACATGGCTGATGGCACTAGTGTGGACCCCACCACAGAGGCACACCAGAGATAAAACTGCTGCCATTTGACAACCAGGGCAACCATTGAGCAGGCCATTGGTCTGCTTAGGATGCAGCTCTGATGCCTTGACCGGTATTGGAGTGTCCTCCAATACAACCCTCCAAGGGTCTCATGCAGAGTGGTGGTGTGCTGCACTCTGCACAACTTGGCACGACAGAGAGGAGTGGAACTCTCGCTGGAGAATGGTGGGGGCTGCTCAGCATTCTCAGAGGAGGAGGAGGAAGATGCCAGGAAGCCACCTGTCCAGAGATCCCACTGATGCCTGTGCCCGTTGATCTGCATGTCATAGAAGACCACAATTCCCTCATCCAGGCAAGATTCATCTGCATGCTAGGCATGCAGCACTGCACTCTTGGCAACTGGGCCCCTGTGGCAGCAGTTGCGGCCGCAATCAAGACCCTATCCCAACATATAGATCTCCTTGCTTCAGTAAACCTACGCCACTACCCCTCCCACTCTAACACCATGTTGCATCATATTCATTGAACTTACAGCCATTCAGCTCCTAATGATCAATGTACAATGGACTAAGAACTATATGACAATTAGCAGGTGGTTCACCAGACTGATTCCTGGGATGGTGGGATTGTCCTATGAGGAGAGATTGAAGAGACTTGGCCTATATTCTCTAGAGTTTAGAAGAATGAGAGGTGATCTCATGGAAGCATACAAAATTCTTACAGGCTCGACAGGGTTGATGCAGGAAGAATGCTTCCCCTGGCTGGAAGGTCTAACCAGGGAGACACTCCTAATAAAAGGTGGGCCATTTAGGACTGAGATGAGTAGAAATTTCTTCACTCAGAGGGTGGTGAATCTTTGGAATTCTCTGTCCCAGAGGGTGGTGAAGGCTCAGTTACTGAGTATATTCAAGACTGAGATCGATAGATTTCTAGATATTAAATATATCAAGGAATATGGGGATAGTGCAGGAAAATGGCATTGAGGTAGAAGAGCAGCCATGATCTAGTTGAATGGCGGAGCAGGCATGAAGGGCCAAATGGCCTATTCCTGAACCTATGTTTCTAATCCTCTGTGTGGCTGCAAATAGTATGCCTTACAACCTTTCTGTGCAGAGGACTGCTAAGGAGGTGACAGAATCATGGCTGCCATCTGAGAGTTACAGGGCACTCACCTTGACAGACCTCAAGGGATCATTGAAACACTTCCTGCACTGTATCCAGGTCCTGTTCACCTACAGCAGTTGCTGACCTCCTCAGCTACCTCCAGTCACACCTGTTTGGTCATGCTGGCTGGCCACTCCTCTCATTGTCCAGAAACAGCACCTGCCTCCGTGCCTTCACCACCTCCAACATAACATCTAGGGAAGCGTCAGTGAAATGGAATGCAGCCCTTCCCCATCTCGCTTCCATTTCCTGCACAAGTTGCTTGTCTAAGTCAACTCAGCATCAATCTCACTACAGCAATTGTGAAGACTGACAGAGGACCTTTAAATCTTGTGCGCTCATTCACGCTCCCAACTTGTCATCCCGCCAGCCATCTCTACTTGGATGGCAATCGCGGAGGTGGGTTCCTAATTGGATGTCTTCCAGAAGATTGAACTGGAAGGCCTGCTATTCACACATCTGTGTTTCCAACCTGGAAATGACCCTGCTGCCGATGCAAAAACTAAGGTGGCAAAATTCTCCTTCTATGTTTAAGGAAGCCTTTCCTAGGTCAAGCATTATGGTGCCACTCATGCTTTCTGAGCCTCCTGGCAGGTACTACTGGTAATATTACTTGTTCTTTTGATATGTGAACTATTGTAAGACTCACAGGACTACAAATAATATGCAAAGAAAATGTGGGTTTTTTTTCTACTTTAAACTAGAAAATATATATACAAACAATTACTGTACAAGCCACATCGAAACACACTCTGTCGGGCTATACCCACAACTCTCTGGTCATGGGTGACACAACATCACTTCCTCTGGTGACCTTCACTTAAGATGGTCTGCTCTTAAGGTTGTCCCACGACATCCCCCTTTTATCCAAAGATAAAAACATATATACAATATACAATGAGGTTGTAGTTTGGAGTAATTATGCATGATTGAAACAAAATGTTATTGACAAGTAAGCAAGTTCAACTCTCTCAGAGGTTCACTTATTCATCCCGAAAGTGTTATCGTAAACCTTTTGCCAGAGCTCATCTTGCGACTCCCCTGAGACTCTAGTGACTCAGAACTCTGATTAGCGCGTTTTTCCTCTGTGTTTGTGGTCTCTATACATTCAGCTTCAGACTTTGTCTTTGAACATGTCTGCGATGCCACTGTCAAGTGTAGTGTTGTCAAATTGGTCTCTGAGTTGACTTTGGATCCGTCTGAGAATTGTACCATTGGGTGTCTGGACCTTGTGCGATCTGGGCTGGTTGCATATCCTCGCAACCTCTGCAGGATACTAAGTTCCCAACGCATTATTGAGGACTCTGGCCTTCTGTCCTACATGCAATCAAGCTAATTCTGGTCCTGCTTGCCTGTCATACAATGCCTTCTTCTGCCCTTGTTTAGAAAGCTTAGAAAAATGATGACTGGCAACATCACCAATCACCAGCAGACATTCTGGCCTCCGGTTACTTGCTGCAACTAACTGAAGCCTGGGGAGAGACTTCTGGTCATATTGCCTCTTCGTGTCAAGACTCCCAGTCTTTGTGTCGTCATTTACATGGACCGACCTAATATGCTCGACCTGGGTATTTCCCACCATCTTCAGTGCGTTACTGAATTCATGTATTATGACAATTCATAAATTTCAGCACACTGGAAGTCCTGTGACAGCGGGTCCAGTTGTGTCTATAATATTAAACATTTGTGGTAACCAATCAGAGCTCCCATAGCTGCACTGATTGGAGAACCATTGTAGGCAGTCATCCTAGCTGTGGTGGGTCATACCATAGATTCCCATTTCTTTAAGTGCATGTCCTTCACTAGGCGGATGGGTAGAATATTTGCACTTGCTTCGGTGTCAATTTTTACTCTGACCTTATGCTGCTGCTCTCCTGTGGACATACAATCCCCATCATGGCGAATGCCTCAGATTGAGTGATAGCACTGACATGTTGATCCAAGTTAACTGTGTGAAATGCTTGCTTGCTGTTCATACGAATGCATCCTTTACCCCATGTCCTTCTGACCATCTGTCTCACTGTCTACCTGATGTACCTGCTTGTGTGTTGGCATTCATTTTATTGTGTTTGCCATCCTGTCTTGCAGACGTTCTCTCTGCATGTGATCTGCCACAATTCCTGAGTGCAGTATCTGAGCTCGGCCTTCTGCACTGCCTTACCAAGCTTTGCACTGGGCCTCGTAGGCCAGACAACAGCGAATTGGGAGAGTCGAGTCACATTTGCGACAAGGCTTTGCAGACTTCTGAGCCTTGGTTACCATTCCAATTGTCATAGCCAGCCCCAACACTTGTAACTGTTGGCACCCAGCCATGATGGCTTCAAATTTGCTTCCTTCATTAAATAATGCATCTATGCTGTGCCCTTTCTTCTTTTCTAGCAGATCTTTTTGAAAGGCTTGTCGTGGGGTAGATGGAATTACTAGCTCTATAATCTGTTCTGACAACTTGATAACTGCGAAGTCGCATTCTTGAGCTTTGTCTCGGCACCTTGCAACAAACTGGTCAATGGACTCATCTTGCCTTTACCAGTAGGTCATAAGCTCAAGCCTATGCACTCGGAAATTCAGAAAAAAATATATCCAAAACGTTGCCACCATATAATTTTAGCTGTTATTGTACGACTCACATGGCTGCAAGTAATATCCAAAGAAAATATGGTTTATATTATACTTTAAACTAGAACATATATATACAAACAGTTACTGCATGAGCCACATCTAAACACATCTCACTCTGTTGGGCTACACCCACAACTCTCTGGTCATGTGTGCCACAACATCACTTCCTCCAGTGACCTTCATTCACAGTTTCTTAAGGTGGTCCGCTCTTAAGGTCAACCTAAAACATTACTGACGTGCCCCTGGAACTAGTGGCCTGCCCTAACTAGTGTAATGACCTTGTCCTTGGGATTTGGTATAGAGTCTACATCTACCAGCATGGAAAAGTGGCAATTTCACAAATGATGCACTTGTCTGAGTAGAACAGTCAACTAGGAATTTTAGGGCCAAAGTTTTTTACTTTACTTGTGAAGAGGGGAGTTTATACCAAGCAAGGCAGAAAATGGCACAAGTGGGCCTTGGTTCTAACTTCCGGGAAGAACACAGCAAAATGAGCAGGAAGGCTTGACCGATTGCAATACTGGGCCTCGTTAGCATCCTGCTTGCAACACCCTTAACCACAATGGCTAGGAAGTTGGCGGTAAGTGGCTATCAAACCATTAAAATTGGGCGGCAGGTTGAGGCTGCTATTGGAGCTTCATGGGAATGGTCTCGCCACAAGGTAAGCGTTCTAGGTGGAGAAGCCCGGTCAGGGGATGGGAAGGGGAAGCCTGGGGCTGGGGATGGGAGGGGGAAGTCTGGGCAGGGGATGGGAGAGGGAAGCCTGGGCAGGGGATGGGAGGGGGAAGCCTGGGGCAGGGGATGTTCAATGTATCCTGTGAGCTCCTTCTACTTCTGACCCATAAGGAACCAATATAAGAACAAAAATAGTTTACTAGGCCTCTGTTGGCCCTGGCTGCTCTTTTCCAATGGTGTGGGTAAGTTTCTGTCAAGTACAGGGAGTTAAAGTTGACCACATGATGTGGTCAAAAGTAGCAGGGAGTCAACTGAGGCACTGTAGAAATAAATAAAAGAAACAGAAGTGAATGGAACAGAACAGGAGTAAAAAAAGGCTATAAATATTCTAATTTATAAAGATAGTTGTAAAATAGGCCTATCATATTTATATAGGATAAAATAAATAATTGGCATTGTGTTACAAGGCAGCAGTTAATTCAAGAGTGGAGAGTTCAGGGAATTGATAAATATCAGCAAAATGGTAATACTGAGCTATGATCTTAAGCTTATTACCAAACATTTGTTATTCTTGATATTGCACAGCTAATATGTATTTCCCAAAATCCCACCTTTGCTTTATTTTTCCCCATGCAGCAGACTAAGCATGAGGAAATGCAAAATGTTCATAGCCCATACCACTGATTTTGCGTAATGACCAAGCAAATGAAAAGATCACATGGACACATGCTTGACCATAGCAATACAGAGATTATCACATCATACAAGAATTGGTACATTAACGATCTGCATTCTGAGAACTCAGCTATAATTTTGCTGAATGTTGATGTCATTTCTCTAGCATTTGCCTTTTCCTGGTATCAAGTTTCAGTCTATTGGCAGATACTGTCAACTTTACTGAACAGCAAACTGACATGACAAACCAAAGATCTATATCTGCATTCTTGATTACATCACATTTTGAAAGGGGCGAAGAATGGAACATTTTGTTTTCCTTTTAGCAGCAATATCATCCTTCATCTTGATAAGGACTAAACTCGCAAGAGCTTTTTTTATATTTTACTGAGACACCAGTCTGTATTCCCCCCCACAATGGTACTGCCTGTATTTATCCATGATGGATGGGTTTCATTCATTATGTGGGGTTGATCAACTGACTGAATGCATGACTGAAGAATTCAAAGAGATTTAGGTAAAAATGTATTTTGAAAATCTTTAAAAAAGCGTAACATTAAATCCTTCAGCAACATGGATGAATGTGAGAATGTTGAAATCAAACATCAAGATTTTATCAAAGATCTAAAGGTCCCAATACTCTTTGAGGTTGAATAAGTGCAGTTTATTTTCTTTCTTATTTGAGTCGGATAATTTTGTGTATTTTCTGGATTTGTTTCCTTGGCAGTTTTCCCCTTCCTTTCCCTCTCCTTGCTGCAACACAGTTCCACACACACTGGTCACCCTTTGGCCAACTGAAATGTTTCCATGTGTGAACCTCAATTGTGAATGAATGCCAACTGGCTAATAAGTTATGGGTTGGGTGAGGCAGCGGGGGTTGGCCATTGCAGCCCAGCCTCATGTTGTCCAAACCTTATCCCAACATCACCTGATTTCCAGACATACACTCTTTGTAAAGTATAAAGTGCTATTTGCTTTTTCTTTTTATGTCTTGTCTATTTTCACTTGCACTTTCAAGGAATTATGCATTTGAATCCCCAGATCTCTCCATTCATTTGCCCACTTCAGCATCTGATTGAATTCTTCTATTCATTGCTTTTTTGTCCAAAAAGGCATTGCTTCACACACTGTTGCACTCAAATATAGGGAAATCACACAATGTGCAAAGGAAAGGTTTTTCAGAGTTGCAAAAGCTGCCCGCCTGTCCATTCTGCCCATTCTGTCTCTGCATTTGTGAAGCTTTTCCAGTCCACTTTGTTTTTTTTTTAGTAATCCTTCTACTTTTATTTCAATATCATGCTCCCTCAGCCCAAGCCCAAATATCTATATGGAGGTAATTTTCATCTTCATTGGTTGGGTGGTAAACTGAAACCAACTGATTTCACTGGGATGAAAATCAGACACGTTCTATAATGGGCAGGCAACCTGCTGCATGGCTACTCAAGTGGCAAAGTTTAAAATTACTGCTTACACATCAAAAACAAAAGTGGACTTAGCATTGACCCTGGGGGTCAACCCTTTCAACCCTTCTCCAAACTGAGCAACATGTCATTAATCCAAAATAACTTGTTTCCTGTCCATCAACTAACTTTTTATACATTTCATCTTATCCCACACCCCTCCTGTAAGACGCCACTTTCTGAAAATCTATACATCTACTGCATTCCGTTTATTGATACAATTGCTTCTTTCCCTGATTAAATTTGTCAAATCTTTCTTGCCTTTAACAACCCACGCTGATTGTTCCTGTTTATCTTCTTTGGCCTCCTTATCTCGAGAGACAATGGGTAAGCGCCTGGAGGTGGTCAGTGGTGTGTGGAGCAGCGCCTGGAGTGGCTATAAAGGCCAATTCGAGAATGACAGGCTCTTCCACAGGTGCTGCAGAAAAATATGTTTGTCGGAGCTGTTACACAGTTGGCTCTCCCCTTGCGCCTCTGTCTTTTTTCCTGCCAACTGCTAAGTCTCTTCGACTCGCCACACTTTAGCCCCGCCTTTATGGCTTACCGCCAGCTCTGGCGAACGCTGGCAACTGACTCTCACGACTTGTGATCAATGTCACAGGACTTCATGTCGCGTTTGCAGACGTCTTTAAAGTGGAGACATGGACGGCTGGTGGGTCTGATACCAGTGGCGAGCTCGCTGTACAATGTGTCTTTGGGGATCCTGCCATCTTCCATGCGGCTCACATGGTCAAGCCGTCTCAAGCGCCGCTGACTCAGTAGTGTGTATAAGCTGGGGATGTTGGCCGCCTCGAGGACTTCTGTGTTGGAGATACGGTCCTGCCACCTGATGCCAAGTATTCTCCGAAGGCAGCGAAGATGGAATGAATTGAGATGTCGCTCTTGGCTGACATACATTGTCCAGGCCTCGCTGCCGTAGAGCAAGGTACTGAGGACACAGGCCTGATACACTCGGACTTTTGTGTTCCGTGTCAGTGCGCCATTTTCCCACACTCTCTTGGCCAGTCTGGACATAGCAGTGGAAGCCTTTCCCATGCGCTTGTTGATTTCTGCATCTAGAGACAGGTTACTGGTGATAGTTGAGCCTCAGTTGGTGAACTCCTGAACCACTTCCAGAGCGTGGTCGCCAATATTGATGGATGGAGCATTTCGGACGTCCTGTCCCATGATGTTCGTTTATCTAATGCATCTCTAAATGCTCACTAAAAGAAAGACTTCCATTTATATAGTGCCTTTCATGACCTCAGGATGTCCCAAAGCACTTTATAGCCAATGAAGTACTTTTGAAGTGTTGAAGGCAGCCAATTTATGCACAGCAAGATCCCACACACAACAATGTAATCATAACAGGTAATCTGTTTTTAGTAATATTGGTTAAGGGTTAAAAGATGGTGAGAGTGTGCTACCACTGAGCTATAGCTGACACTGTGGCATCAGATAACAGTAATTTTCTCTCAAATTATGGATCCGAAGGGTTTGTCCACAACTAATATTAGTCGAATGGAAGAGAGGTGTTATATTGGGTATCAGCCAAATCTCTGGCACAATTTGCAAATCAAAAGAGGGTTGAAGAATTGTGCATAGAGCCCCTGCTCTCCTCTCTGACTTCCTTCAACTGTTTAGACAGTAAGATCGGAATGAAAGCAAAACTGAAGGATGTAGTAAGGTGAAGTAAATAGCAATTAATGACCAATCACTGTAGAAACATGCTTTTTATTGCACTTTGATGTCTGTCCATCTTTGTGTGGAAGTGTCATTTGCATCATATGTCATAAGGTGTATTAAAGTAAAATAACTCGGTATGACTCAAATGAGCACAGTACAGAATACCAACAAAAGTAACGATTAGGAAAGAAAACGGGAGCAACATTTAAGAATATGTCCAATTTCTGGGGTTAGTGTTATTATAAAATTAACATTTTCTTTAGTTACTTATGATTAATCACCTCTGGAGTAGGGGAGGAAAGAGAAAAAAAGAACAACTCAATGTAATTGAGTAAAAGCTTTGGGAACTGTTTCAGTTTACATCCCTTTAAAGCACTGGGATATTGCTTTTAAAGTCTTATCACAACTCAGAACAGCAATTTATTTGAAGTTGATTTTTTTTATTACCATCAAGACATATTTGCGGCATATCTCACTGATCTCATTGAAACAGCATAGCAGGCAGGTGCACATGCAGTGATATAATACACCCTAGGGTCACAGCCAGTACTGTGAATTACCACAGGTTCTTCTCCTAAATGAATTAGGAGGCCTTAAGCCCTTGGGAAAGACCACGATATTTGGTTGCTGTGGCAACCCATTTTGTGCCAGGGTAGTATCTGATCCCAGAGTTAATTAAGGTAATTATGACAATACACCAGATGCTCGGGCAACTGGAGCTCCATTTGACCACCTTTCCAACCCTTTTGTTACAAGTCCACTACTCACAGAAAAATTAACAAATGTCTGTCACTTTATGCATGAACAAAGTGGTTTAATCTTCATCATTGAAAAACACAGTATTTGAACCTGGATTCTGCTATTGTTTTAACACAGATTTCACCATGTTAGTCACAAATAAAAAATACTATAGCCTATTAAAATATACAGTTATCACCTGCATTAAAATAATGGAAGGGAATTGCATCTAAACATCACTCAGAGTAATTTCCGAGATTATATTTTGCAGAATTATGATGAAAGTTTAAAAGATAAGAAAATTCATTACATTACCACTACAAAAAGTTAGTCTAAAGATTTATTGAATAAAGTCTGTATTAACAATGAACTGGCATCAGCTTCAGCCAAAATAGTTTTGTTCCACTTGAAGCTATGATTGGTGGTAACACAGATTAACAAAAGACTATTTTTATACCTATGCAAACTTCTGCCTGTACCAGTCAGTGATACAACTGATGCCTCAATGCAATACGATGACATTATCCATTACCATGAAGAGTGATGTACTAAAACCTCTGTCTGAATCAGATATTACTTTGCATGCTCTCATTCATTAATCAGTCTTAACCTGACTTGTTTTTTTTACCTTCCAGCTACTTATGTCAGTCAACCCCTCCATATTGACTTACCTTATACATTCCTGTTGTGTCCCGTCTAAATGTCATGAAAATGAAATGAACTATTAAGTAATCACTGCTAAATTTTTACATAGCTCCTTTCATTTTTGAGAAGTCTATGCTTTCTCATAGGTTATAGGATAGAAAGGCTTCCACTGCTATGTCCAGACTGGCCAAGAGAGTGTGGGAAAATGGCGCACTGACACGGAACACAAAAGTCCGAGTGTATCAGGCCTGTGTCCTCAGTACCTTGCTCTATGGCAGCGAGGCCTGGACAACGTATGTCAGCCAAGAGCGACGTCTCAATTCATTCCATCTTCACTGCCTTCGGAGAATACTTGGCATCAGGTGGCAGGACCGTATCTCCAACAAAGAAGTCCTCGAGGCGGCCAACATCCCCAGCTTATACACACTACTGAGTCAGCGGCGCTTGAGACGGCTTGGCCATGTGAGCCGCATGGAAGATGGCAGGATCCCCAAAGACACATTGTACAGCGAGCTCGCCACTGGTATCAGACCCACCAGCCGTCCATGTCGCCACTTTAAAGACGTCTGCAAACGCGACATGAAGTCCTGTGACATTGATCACAAGTCGTGGGAGTCAGTTGCCAGCATCCGCCAGAGCTGGCGGGCAGCCATAAAGGCAGGGCTAAAGTGTGGCAAGTCGAAGAGACTTAGCAGTTGGCAGGAAAAAAGACAGAGGCGCAAGGGATGAGCCAACTGTGTAACAGCCCCAACAAACAAATTTCTCTGCAGCACCTGTGGAAGGACCTGTCATTCTCGAATTGGCCTTTATAGCCACTCCAGGCGCTGCTTCACAAACCACTGACCACCTCCAGGCATCCATTGTCTCTCGAGATAAGGAGGCCAAAGAAGATAGGATCGAATGAAAGACAAACAATTGCCCTGAAATATGATATATCCTATAGGTCAGAGGATCGACAGCATTGCATTTTAACTTGGATTGATCATATTAGTTCCTGCGAAGTGCAAATCCTAAATCTGTATCCTTTGCATTTTGTGCCTTTTAACTGGAATTACACAGGCATGAATTAGGGAATCCAGAATGGTGACTTCATCAAACATGCAAGTTTTTCTGTTGTCATGAAACACCAAGGAGATGCAAGACTGGATTAATTCACCAGTCACAGCTGCATACTTACAGTGAAACCTATTGCTGAAATGATGAGCTTCATACCAGTAAATGAGGGATCAGGGAATAGAACTTATATCACTCTAAAGTGGATTTCACATTGGTCTCAGTTTGATATGAACCTGACAGTCCTACTAGTGTCACAAGTTAGTCTGGAGTAGTCTTTCAGATGTACCTTTTTTATTCCATGAACTGACATGAACACTCCTTCCATGGCCATAACTATCTTTTTTAAAAATATCAACCCATAGGGTGGTTTGCCCTATACAACAGGAGGGTTTAATGGGCTTCCACAACCCGTATAATGTGGTGGGTGGGGGGGGGGGGCACTCATACCCACCAGACATGCGTATCCCGCTGGGTGTCAACCCAGAATTCAGAGCCACAAGTTCTGGTCTCCACTTGCCAGGATTGTCTCGAGTGGGGTTCGAGCTCTGTACCTTCTGACCACTATGCCAACGGCTCACTCCATCACAGGGTAATGATATAGTGAACAAAAGCACTTTGCATTTCAATAATGCAGATTGTTTAACATCTCAGAATTGATTAAAAACAAGAGCAGTTCACACTTAAAATTTGAATTCTTTTAGTGTGAATTTGTAAGATGGTGATATTTCCCTGCATGATCCACACATAAAGTACATAGATTTAAAATTATGAAAAGTCAGGGCAATATATATTATAAATTAAATTCTCATTTTGAATGAACTGGATGGAATGTGTTGAAAATTTCACATAGGGCTGGATTCAATGAGCTCACCGCCGATCTCGAGCTCAAAAAATGCATGCCAAAGAGCTGCCGTGACCTTAAGTGCGGCAGCTCATTTAAATAGCCGAGGCAGCCCACCTGCACCCTGCCCCACCCTGTCGTGGAGGGGGTGGTTGTCTGTCCCCGGCAATGTGTCAGCTGCCTGTGCGCAGGCGCTGACGACATTTTTAAAGGGCAGTCTGCCCTGCTGGGATATTTAAATTTTAAAAGAGATATTCCCCCTAGAATTACATAAATAAGGTTCCAATGCCCCTTTAATGTCAATAATAATTGCGTTATTTATTTGCCCTTCCCCCCCAAAACACTTACCTTTAACGGCTGACCTCCCTCCCATAATCTGCAGAGTTTAAAGTACATCCCTTCCCACCATCCTCTACACCCATGACGTTTATTTGACCTTATCCCCCCCTCTTCTGCACTGATAAACTTAACCCCCCCCCCCCACCACCAGTATCGCGCCTCGTTTCCCCAGACAGGGACCTAAAAGCATGGGAGTGCTGGCTGCTGAGCCGAAGATCGTGGTGCACCCTCAAAATCGCGGGTGAGTATATTTAAATTAATTAATTTTATTGATTTAAATATCCAAATTGTGGTCCCATCGTCCAGCGACAGTGGGGGCGGGGTAGGGGAGGCTGGCGGGGGCGGGGGGGGGAAGGTGCCGGCAAGGAGCCTCGCCACCAGCGGTAGGATCGGGCCAGGCCCTGCCGGCGTCGAGGTCCATGGCAGACCTCATCCAGAGCCATCTTCAGGCCACCCCTGCCATGGATCACAATGTCGAGGGCTGCTTAAAATCTCTCATAATTTCTCATCAGTGAAGGATTACTGGCAGTACAAGGTTATATTTACAGATGGTGCCTTAGAAGTGCTGATGCATACACTGAGGCAAAGCAGGGTTTGCCTGGTTAGCACTCAAGGGCACCTTCTCCAGTTAAGAGTTGTGTGAAATGCCTGGCAAGAGATCACTGACAGGGTGATTGCTGTCTAGAAACCCAGAAGACCTGACTGCAAATGTAGGAGATGACAGTAAACTTGAGGAAAGCTGCCATGGTGTTGCCACTCAATTGATTCCCACACAAAATATCTGTAGCAAGTACACATGTTGCAAAGCATTCCCTCAGAACCTGTTACTGTTGTACTCCTAGCCTCTCCAAAGCTTTCATTCAATCTTTAACCTCTTCATCTGTTTCGTGCAAAAGTCCATGTAGCAGGATATCACACGCAGGAGGCGGCTGACAGCTGAAACTACTACTTTGCAATCTTAAAAAGTAACTTCACACAGTAAAATCTCCTAATAGTCCCTAGCTGCATGATACAAGTCCATTTATTGATACACAGGATGGGTTGCATGCTAGGCACATGCCCAACACTAAAGAGTTAATTTCTCGTACAGGGAACCCTGCCTCCAGGGAACCCGAGTAAAAGAAATGGGGCTACAGCATCACAGCCTCCTCTCTGATGCACACTGATTTTGAGTGTAGCTTCCCTGCTGGGAGTACAGGACCACTGACTTAGACTTGGTATTTGTCCATGAACATATCACATCCCTACTTAAATAAAAGCAAAATACTGCAGATGCTGGAAATCTGAAATAAAAACAAGAAATGCTGGAAATACTCAGCAGATCTGGCAGCATCTGTGGAGAGAGAAGCAGAGTTAACGTTCTGAAGAAGGGTCACTGACCTGAAACTTTAACTCTGCTTCTCTCTCCACAGATGCTGCCGAACCTGCAGAGCATTTCCAGCATTTCTTGTTTTTATTTCACATCTCTACTTATCTGTTTGAGGGATATGATGTTCATAATACAAGGCAACTGGCCTGAATTGAACAAGGGGCCAGAAATCACATGTCCTTGGCTCCCAAGTTTAATCCTGCTCTTGTATGTTTTGTCTCTCTTCATGTTCACTGACATGCACACACAACCACAAAAACAATGCAACTTCTTTTTGAATGCCAAAGGTAGAGTGGGGCCAACTGCTTAGGTGACACATAGAGCCATTAATGACACACCCACCTCAAAATGTTGTGACGTCCAGAAGTGCAAATGGACAGACATGTCATGTTCCTGTTGCTTCTCAGTGGGAAAGGAGATGAGAATGCTTCGTCGCCATTCGACAATGCATAAATCACTTTGATACATCAATAGATAGTACGCTGGCTTATACTGCAAATGATCGCTATGATCACCCAAAATGAAGCAGAGGCTTAAAAGTTGATGAAGGAGATGCTCTTGACAGTCAATGGTAATGTCATTCCTGTGGTGGAGGTTGGCTGAAGGGGTTAGTAGCCGATGGCACAGCTTTGCAACTGGCTTTCTGCTGACCTGAAACTATGGAGACTGTTCAGTTCAGTCCTTGCACAGTCTGTGCCTTGGCCTGCAAAGATAATTGATGGCATAATGTGAGGTGTGGCCATCCCAGCTCCGGTTCCAACTGATCTTCCTGGCGTGTCTTCTTTGATGTCCCTCATCCTTTTGAATGAAATCCTACACTGGTTAATTGTACAAGCAGTGCCTATATCACCATAAAAGGGCATTTGAAAATTAGAGCTCCCTGTAAGAGCTACCACCAACAAGTTGAACTTTCATATCTTCTTTAAATGGGAAGAGTTAGCAAAGGGTAGGAATGCCACATGAAACCTCAGAAATTAAGGACTGCATCCTAATGTTCCCATTTGCATGGATTTCCAATATTTAATGATGCTCATGCATATTCTGTTTCAGATTAAATAATTAACCTGTCTGGTTATGATTGAGCTACATCCCAAAGTATTGGTGGTATTCGTAGCCATTTAAATGCTGAAAAAAAATTGTCCCCTATACAGACAGTAGGAAAAATAGAATTTTCTTTGCATAACTGCAGAAATATCGATTCTCCACACATTTCATGATCCAAATTCAATTTTATGGGTCCATCCTTTCCTACCTCCTCCACTTTGTTTCAGAAAGCTGACTAGCCTTTGGCCCTTCATTCACCACAATAATTTTGCAATTATCAATGAGCTTAACCATTCTTTCACATCCACCTTTGACACCCTTATCCTCAGCAAAGCCTTTACTCCCTCCCATCCTGATCAATCCTCCAGGTATGGCCCCCATTTTCACTCCCTCAAGTCTAAAGAGCACAGATTTGAGTGCCGTCGTCGTCGTCTTTGGCTGTCCCTCGATTTGAGGATGACGTCTACTCAAACTCGCTAGTTTCTGCCAGGGGTCTTCAGGGGACTGAACAGGCTGATATTCGATCCGCAGATCTTTGGGCACATGGGGCAGAACATCCCACGAGGTAGTGGGATCCAGAGTGTATGACTGGCTTCCTTCCCTTTCCTTCTCTGCTGCTGCTCTGCCTCTTCATTAAAGTGTTTGGACTCAAAGCATGATGCAGCTGGATGAACAGTCAAGCAAGCCCCCCACCTACCAAGACTGAGGCACACATTAGTTCGCCACATCAACATTAAAGCTTAAAATTGCAAGCCCCTGACTGGAAGGACATTTGCATAGTACTAGCAGTGTTGGAACAAAAGGGACCCAGTCGTTGCTTTCCCAATACACAGAAGAGGTGGTCAGACCAGTTTTAGTCACATGACTACCTGGCTGTTGAGATTTGAACTTCTAACAAAGGATTCGAACTCAGAACGCCGTGTGCTCCTGGAACTGTAGCAAGAATTACAACCTTTCCTATCTGCTTGCTTATCTCTCAGGGAACTGAATCTTGTTAAACACGTGAACCTCAAAGAGAGAAAAGTTTCCTATGTGAAAAAGGTTTAAGCAGAATACTGGGCCCCAACAAAACGCAAGAATTACCTACAAAAGGACTGTACCTTGAGCGAAGCACAGTAACAAGATATTGCCTCAAACTGTTCCACTTTATCTTTTCTTCTTCTCTTTTCTGTCCCTATCTACATGTGTATATCGCGTGTGCATGCTAGCATGGGCACGTCTTATATCCGTAGGTGTGAACCGTATTAAAGTTCAAGTAGTTTGCCTGTGGACAGGGTTGACTTGCTCCTCGGTAATGATCTGGCAGGGGTGAAGGTGGTAGCCCCCCAGTAGTGAAAGAAAGATTGCAGCAGGTCAGAGAGACAGGGCAGTGGCAGGAGATGGTCTCCTGCAGAGTCCCTGAATGTGTAGTGTATCAGGCTCTGATCAAACCAGCTCTCCCAGAGGAGACTGCATTGGCACTGCAGGCAACTGATCATGAGATCTGCCTGTCTGAGACTTTCTTTGGAAAGTTAGGAGGCCCAGGGAATGAATTAAATGGATTTTCGCTAGCTGAGGCTCAGCAAGTTGACCCAGTATTGCAAGAGTTAGCATAGGCTGCCCAGTCTGAAAATAAAGAAGAGGGAGTCCCTGATTGGTACTATTTAAAGAATGAGGTACTGTGAAGAAATGGAGTTCTCCTCACAGACCTGAGGACAAAGAGTGGACAGTAATTCACCAGTTAGTGGTGCCACAGAGGTACTGTAGAGAAATATTAAGAAGGGCCCATGAAACTACAGTGGCTGTACATGCCGGTATATGAAAGACCAAAGCCTTCATAAGACAACAGTTTGACTGGCCAAACGCGACAACAATGTAGTGGAGTACTGCAGGAGTTGCCACTTGTGCTAGGTTGAGGGAAAACTCCCAACTACAATGAAACCTGCACCCCTAAATCCTGTACCGGTATTTGGAGGACCCTCCAGCAGAGGGCTGGTAAACTGTAAGGGACCCCCGCCAAGAACAAAAGGGAACAGGCAGGCACACGGCTGGCTAAAGTTTAGAAAAAGAAAGAGAAAAAGTGACTAAGAGGGCAGGTTAAAGGAAATCTGGGAAGAAACCCAGATGAAAACCCCTACCATCTGGTCAACCAACCCCGGAAATGTGAAAAATTAGACCCCACATCCTCCTATGTGAATGCAGACTCTTGAAGCACCCCACCAGAGTAGCTGACAGCAGTTACATGAACATGCAGAGACAGAGCGAGACCTCTAGGGGGCACAGAAACTGTGATCGTGATGCCTCACCTAGTCGAAGTGTCACAGGATAGTGAAACCAAGTCTGCACAAATACCTGCAGGTAGGAGTGTCCCAGAGAAAAAAGGGGAGATTAACAAAGATTCCTCCCCCACACAATCAGAGGAAAAGGCCACATCCATCCCCTGAAGTCAAAAGTCTTTGTAAAGAAGTCCGAGCACCTAGAATAGACCATTTTTAATAAACTTTAAAATTGGTGAAGTAATGGAAATGAATGAGAGAAACGCATGGTTTTTCTTTCTATATCTAATATTTCTCTCAAACTCTGTAATGAAATGCACCATTTTTCCTCAAATCGCATTTCATTCCCCTGGGTGTGGAGGTGTCAGGCAAGTAAGCTCCCCACCTACCAAGACTGAGGCACACATTATTTCGCCACATCAACATTAGAACTTAAAGTTGCAAGCCCCTGACTGGAAGGACGTTTGCATAGTACGAGCAGTGTTGGAACAAGAGGAACCCAGTCGTTGCTTTCCCAATACACTGAAGAAGTGGTCAGACCAGTTTTAGTCACATGACTACCTGGCTGTTGAGATTTGAACTTCTAACAAAGGATTTGAACTCAGAATGCCGTGTGCTGCTGGAACTGAAGCAAGAATTATAGCCTCTCCTGTCTGCCTGCTCATCTCTCAGGGAATTGAATCTTGTGAAGACACGTGAACCTCAAAGAAAGAAACGTTTCCTATGTGAAAAAGGTTTAAGCAGAATACTGGGCCCCAACAAAGCACAAGAATTACCTGAGTGAAGTCTAGTAACAAGATATTGCCTCAAACAG
Source organism: Heterodontus francisci (assembly GCF_036365525.1). Lineage (NCBI taxonomy): Eukaryota > Metazoa > Chordata > Chondrichthyes > Heterodontiformes > Heterodontidae > Heterodontus > Heterodontus francisci. The sequence goes on from NC_090395.1 coordinate 52,234,522, forward strand.
TTCCACTTTATCTTTTCTTCTTCTCTTTTCTGTCCCTATCTACATGTGTATATCATGTATGCATGCTAGCGTGGGCACGTCAACTATCCGTAGGCGGAACTGTATTGGAGTTTAAGCAATTTTAATAAATTTCATTTTTCTTCTTTAAACCAAAGAAAGCCTTTTTGTGCTCATTTCTTTGTCTTATAATTGGAAAGCTGTGAACAAGAATTCACAAAGGGAGAGCTCAAAACACAGTGTGTTTAAAATTAAACCCTGTTACAATAAGACAGTAACTGACCTCTGGACAAATTTCTCGTCTGGTCGGAACAACACATTGTCGCCATTTTGTACAATTTGGTAGTAAACTCCTCGCAGTCATCAATGTCAATGCTGCCGTGCTTCAAAGAGAGCTTCAGTGTTTTTGAAGCGTTTTCTTTGCCCTCCCCTGGAATGCTGGCCATTTGAGAGTTGAGAAAACAGGACCTGGTGGGGGAGACAGTTTTCGACCATCCGGACAGTGTCCAGTCCATTGAAGTTAGTTTTGCAGGAGATTTGCCTGAATGCTTGTGGAGCTGGCTTCAAGAAGGACACTAATGTTTGTTTGACCGTCCTCCTATTGAATCCGGAGGATGCGGTGGAGGCATTGTTGAAATTTTTCCAGTGCTCTTATGTGTCGCTGATACACAGTCCACTTCTCAGTGCAGCACAGGAGTGTGGTGGTAACAACTGCTCTGTACAATAGGACTTTTGTTGACGTTGTCAAACACTCGCTGCCGTAATTTGTAGAAAGCTGAGCTGGTGCAGCTGATCCGGTGTTGGATCTCCTCATTAATGGCGGCGCTTTGAGAGAGGTGTCTGGCAAGGTACGGGAAGTGCTCAACATGTTCCAAAGTCTCTCTTTCAACATATATGAATGGTGGAATATTTGGCTGACCAGGTATACATTGATATATGAGTTTTGTTTTGGCAACATTCAAGGACTGACTGAGTTTCTTTTACATAGAATTGAAGAGATCGAGAGCTTTTTGAAAATCTGCTGCAGAGTGGGCAACAACACTGCAGGCATCTGCAAACTGTAGATCATGTATGTCTATGGTGGTCAGTTTAGTTTTTGTACAGATGGAGATCCCACAGGGTGTGGTTCCCAGCCAGGGGAATGTGTAACAGCATAATTTTAGGGCATCTTTTCTAGCCCCTTTGCCATTTGAGCAGAGGGTATCCGAAAGAGGACTGTTTAGTAACAGAGATTGTTGACCAATTTAATTGTCCAACGATCATCATCCATCTGTCGCTTGTGTGAGATTCTTGACTTGGGACTCCCAGGTTCACAGTTCTGTCCCTGTCGCCAATTCCCCATCATCACAGGACTTGACAAATGGACCCTGTTAGAAGACTGCATGTGACTTTGTTTAATGTGGGGGCCTTGGGCTGCCTTCATTGTCCACATGATCTTGATGGATTGGTGGTCAGATTTTGGTGAACTGTTGAAACACGATGGCTGGGACCACCTTGCTACTGCAGCCTTCTTCCGACTTCGCAGCTAGTGAGACGCACAGTCTTCCTTCGCCTGTTCTGCTGTTGACAACTTTTTGGACCGCACTTTATCTGGCACCAACACCCCGCCACGGAACTTGCTGCCATGGGTGGCCCTACCAGGAGCAAGGAACTTCTGACAGCATCGCTCAAGGGACCGTCAGAGTGCACATGCCTCTCCACCACAACAAGGTGGTGATCCACAGAGGGGAGACTTGAGTGTATCTGGTGCACAACTGGTATAGCCATCCATCATCAGATCTGATTAGACTCCATTCCAGTGCTATCAGACCTCAATCTTCTCTGCTAATACCGGCCACTATTCCAGGATCATTCCAGAGAGCAATAATAACATTTGGCGATAATAAAAGCGAAATACTGCGGATGCTGGAAATCTGAAATAAAAACAAGAAATGCTGGAAATACTCAGCAGGTCTGGCAGCATCTGTGGAGAGAGAAGCAGAGTTAACGTTTCAGGTCAGTGACCCTTCTTCAGAACTGGCAAATATTAGAAATGTGAAAGGTCATAAGCAAGTAAAGCAGGGGTGGAGCAAGAGATAACAAAGGAGAAGGTGTAGATAGGACAAGGTCATAGAATAGCTGACCAGAATGTCATGGAGCAAAGGCAAACAATATGTTAGTGGTGTGTTGAAAGACAAAGCATTAGTACAGATAGGGTGTTAATGGACTGAAAAGTGAACAGCCGCAAGTACAAACATGAAAAAAAAATGTGGGTAAGCCAACTGAACAAGCTAAGATGAAATAAAATAAAACAAACACAAAAAAAAATAAGAAAGAAAAGTAACTAAAAATAAAAGTAAAATGAGGGGCCTGTCATGCTCTGAAATTATTGAACTCAATGTTCAGTCCGGCAGGCTGCAGTGTGCCTAATCGGTAAATGAGATGCTGTTCCTCGAGCTTGCGTTGATGTTCACTGGAACACTGCAGCAATCCCAGGACAGAGATGTGAGCATGAGAGCAGGGGGGAGCGTTGAAATGGCAAGCAACCGGAAGCTCAGGGTTATGCTTTCGGACAGAGCGGAGGTGTTCCGCAAAGCGGTCACCCAGTCTGCGTTTGGTCTCCCCAATGTAGAGGAGACCACATTGTGAGCAGCGAATACAGTATACTACATTGAAAGAGGTACAAGTAAATCGCTGCTTCACCTGAAAGGAGTGTTTGGGGCCTGGGATTGTGAAGAGAGAGGAGGTAAATGGGCAGGTATTCCACCTCCTGCGATTGCAGGGGAAGGTGCCGTGGGAAGGGGATGAGGTGGTGGGGGTAATGGAGGAGTGGACCAGGGTGTCGCGGAGGGAACGATCCCTTCAGAATGCTGACAGGGGAAGGGAGGAGAAGATGCGTTTGGTAGTCGCATCACGCTAGAGGTGGTGGAAATGGCGGAGGATGACCCTTTGGATATGGAGGCTGATGGGGTGGAAAGTGAGGACAAGAGGAACCCTGTCGCGGTTTTGGACATAACATCTGGCTTCTTTTCTCCACTACCATACATCTACTTTAATTCCTCTGCTGTGGCTCCTTCACCCTCATAGGAACATAGGAGCAGGAATAGGCCATTCAGCCCATTAAGCCTACTCCGCCATTCAATACGATCATGGCTGATTATCCACTTCAATGCCTTTTTCCCACACTATCCCCATATTCCTTTATGTCATTGGTATTTAGATATCAGTCAATCTCTGCTTTGGCTTGTCTTGGCCATGTGAGCCGCATGGAAGATGGCAGAATCCCCAAGGACGTATTGTACAGCGAGCTCGTCATTGGTATCAGACCCACTGGCTGTCCATATCTCTGCTTTAAAGACATTTGCCAACGCAACATGAAATCCTGCGACATTGACCACAAGTTGTGGGAGCCAGTTGCCAGCGATCGCCAGAGCTGGTGGACAGCTGTAAAGGCGGGGCTGAAGAGAGGCGAGTCGAAGAGACTCAGCAATTGGCAGGAAAAGAGACAGAAGTGTAAGGAGAGAGCCAACTGTGTAACAGCCCCGACAACCAACTTCACCTGCAGCGCCTGTGGAAGAGTCTGTCACTCTAGATTTAGCCTTTATAGCCACTCCAGGCGCTGTTCCACAAACCACTGACCACCTCTAGGCGCTTACCCATTGTCTCCCGAGACAAGGAGGCCAAAAAGGCAAAAAAGCAACCTCTGCTTTAAACATACTCAATGACTGAGCTTCTATAGCCCTCCAGGGTAGAAAATTCCAAAGATTCACAACCCTCTGAGTAAAGACATTTCTCCTCATCTCAGTCCTAAGTGACTTCGCCCTTATTTTGAAATCGTGTCCTCTGGTTCTAGATTCCCCAACCAGGGGAAACATTTTACCTGCATCTACCCTGTCTATCCCTTTAAGTATTTTGTAGATTTCAATGAGATCACCTCTCATTCTTTGAAACTTGAGAGAATATAGGCCCAGTTGCCCCAATCTCTCTTCATAGGACAGTCCCACCATTCCCGGGAACAAGTCTGATGAATCTTTGTTGTGCTCCCTCTATGGCAATAATATTCTTCCTAAGGTCAGGGGACCAAAGCTGCATACAGTACTCCAGGTGCAGTCCAACCAAGGCTCTATACAATTGAAATAAGACTTCACTACTCCTGTACTCAAATCCTGTTGTGATAAAGGCTAACACGCCATTAGCCTTCCTAATATCTTGCTGCACCTGCATATTAGCTTTCAGTGACTTATTGACAAGGACACCCAGGTCCCTTTGCACATCTACAATTTCTAACCGCTTAACATTTAAAAAATACTTTGCAGAACTATTCCTCCTACCAAAGTGGATAACCTCACATTTTTCCACATTATATTCCATCTGCCACATTCTTGCCCACTCACTAAGTCTGTCCAAATCCCCTTGAAGCTGCTTTGCATCTTCCTCACAACACACATTCCCACCCGGTTTTGTGTCTTCCGCGAACTTGGAAATATTATATTTGGCCCCCACATCCAAAGCATTGATATATATTGTGAACAGCTGGGGCCCAAGTACTGATCCCTGATCTACCCCACTAGTCACAGCCTGCCAACGCGAGAATGACCCATTTATTCCTACTTTATGTTTTCTGCCAGTTTACCAATCCTTAATCCATGACCTTCATAATCTTCACCTTCAAGAACAAGTGTGAGGAGGTCATGGACTTAGATTGAGACCATCCATTGAGCTGTCTCTGCTGCTTCCCCCTTTCCCCTCATCTCCTCTCTCAGGCTCTCCCTCTCCTAGCCCTAAACCTGTGTCTTTCTCTAGTTTCTCTACTATCTCAGGGGTTCAGAGCTCGTCATATCCAGGAGACCCATCTTCTGATCTCTTGACCCCATTCCCACTAAAGTGCTGACCACCCAACTTCTCTTCCTGGCAGTGTAGGAACAGTGCCCAAGAATTGCCGAAGGGAGCCTAAGAGCTTTGTCGTGGAAATTTTCTGACAAAAGCTGACAAGACAAAATGGAGTTTAGTTATTAAACTGAATGTTGGGAAAAGGTTTTTAGCTAACACAAGTGAAGCTGATCATCATCCAAGCTTTTGGGTAATGGAGTTTACTAGGTAATTTGGCCATAAAAATATTGACACTAAAGGACATAAAACTAATTAAAGTCATAAAACCTCGAGGTTAATTGCACCAGAAAGATCTATCTTTATACTATAGGCATTCCTTACTAGTATGAAAAGCCATTATCCCTAGCTTAAACCATTTAGTTAACAACTAATGGAACATAAAGATTCTTCCCAATTGTGCGAAAAAACTCTTGAGAAATGCAAGGTCAGTAAGGGTGGGGTGGGGGATGCTTGTAAAAATTGTGCACACAAACTCTGTCAAGGGGAAAAAACATGCCTTAACTGCAATGACAAGCTTTTTTTATGTTGCTTGATGCAACATAAATGAGATGCATGGAGTCCAGGTTGTTTGAAGATCTCAAAACAGGTTTATTAAACAGCTAACTAATATATATAGTACAGAGTTACTTATTTACAGGTCTTGCCCCTTGGTGTTACAGTAGCAGAGAGAGAGACTGGTATGTAGTCACATGATTGCATCCTCGCACTTGGCTCATTAGCATACTAAGCTCTTAAAGGTACATTACTCTTAAAGGCAATCACGCATCTCCCTTCTTTCCAAAGATAATCCTTGTATGCTAAAAGTAAAAACACACAAAAATTCGATAACATCAAAATTATTTACACATGGATAGAGATTACGAACTTTACAAATATAGAGGTTTATGAGTCCATATATCGTTTTGGTGGTTTGACAATTCTTCCAGATCTGGTAATGGTATAACCTTCTGGGGATATGGATTTTACTCTTGGCTCTCCTGGGTTTGGAGGCATGTTGTTAGTGCGTTGGCTGCCATCCTATTGATCTGTCATACCCCCACTGTCAGAGTGTGCTCCCTCGAGTCTGCTGTGTGCAACTGGAGTTTTGCACACCTCCCTCAGTTGGCTTCGGTTCCTTCTCAAGACTGCTCCGCCAGATGCTGTAATCTCGTAGGACCTAGGCATACCGAAAACTCCAGACACCTGTGCAGGCAGCAATGTTTTCATTGTGGGGTGTATGACCCTGGCCTTTTGTCCTACAAGTAGCTAAGGTAGTTCCACCCCTGCATGTCGGCCATGCACCATCTTCATTCTCCCTGTTTTTCGAGCAGTGTCTCCTGCACCTCAGAGAATTTGGACAGCTGATGACGTGACAGAGTCGTCCGCAGTTGTCTGCCAAACATGATCTCTGCTGATGATGGTCAGCCCATATCCCTATAGCTCTGAGGTGGAGCCTACACATTTAGGATAAGTGCTTTGACTGTGCGAACCATTCACTCAGCAAGACCATTCTAGGTAATGTGGTGAGGACGTCATATGGTTTATGTCCCATTTGGCGCACATATCTCTGAAAGGTTTGCCCGTGTACTGTGGCCCATTGTCAGAAATTATTTCTTCAGGTGCACCAAATAGACTGAATATGGCATTGAATGAGTCTGCGACAACTGAGCTTGAAGTGTCTTTTACCTGTCTGATGATTGGAAATTTGGAGAAATAGTCAGTGACTACAAAAAAGTCTTCTCCATTAACAGAAAATAGGTCAGGGACAATTTTGGACCAAGGGACTGATGGAATCTCATGAGGGTGTAGAGGTTCTTTGCGTTGTTGTGGCTGGTGGCTCTGACATGCTTCGCACATCCTCACTAACCTTTTGATGTCGTTATTGATCCCTGGCCAATAAACAGTGTCTCATGCCAGTCATCTTGTTCACTCTGTGCCCATATGATCTTGGTGAAGTTGTGACAAGATGTCCTCTCAGAGAGCTTTGGCCTTGAAAGTGATGCCTCCCGAGATACCAAGTTCATCTCTGTAAGGTCAGAAGCATCTGAGGGTTTCTGGCACCTCTTTTACCGTGTCAGGCCAGCCTTCCATGATGACCCTCTACAGTGCTTTTAATTGCGGGCCATTTGCTTTTTCTAATTGTAGTTGGTCACATTTGTGCTGACCAAATGCAATAAGTTGATCTTGAGCACATCTTCCTCCTCGATGTCCATGCTGTCCACTTGTAGATCCAGTGGAACCTCTGTATTCTTGCTTGGGTTTGGCAATCTGCTCAGTGAATCCAAAGTGATAATTTTAGTATCTGGTTTGTAGCAGACGTCAAAGTTGTACCACTGTACCTTCACTAAGAGCCGCTGTAGTTGAGGTGGTGCGCTTGTCAATGGTTTGCGCCAGATCATCTCCAGTGGTTTGTGGTCAGTTTTCACCATGAACTGCTTGCAGAACAGGTAGGTATGGAACATTGCGATCCCAATTACCAGAGCAAGTGTTTCACGATCTATGTTTGAGTAATTGGACTGTGCTGACGATAAACATTTGAACCAGAATGCAATTGCTCTGCCATCTTGTAGGATGCATGCTCCTAGCCTTTTCTGTGAGGTGTCAACTTCCAGGATGATCTTTTTCCTCGGGTTGTAGTACTGCAGGGTACGGGTTTCTGCTGACAATGCTTGTTTGAGCGACTCAAACATATGCTGATTGTCCTCCTGCCATACAAATGTATGTCTTTTTTAAGAGCTCTCTCAGCGATCATGCTTTGTCAGAAAAATTTGGAATGTATAGTGCCAAAAAGTTGAAAAATCCAAGACACATCTGGAGGTCTTCCTTGTCTTGTGGGGTAGGCATATGCCTTATATCATCGATTTTACCTCGGTCTGGATGGATGCTGCAACTGGAATAGATGGAGCAAATAAATTGATCTGACTTACATTCACCTGGCACTTCTTGCTGTTAAAAACGAGCCCTTCATGACAAGCTACTGTCATCGGGGAATGGAGATTTTGATCATTTTCTTCTTTGGTTTTGCCCATTGCCGCAATGTCATCGGCAATGCATTTGCAGCCAGGCTCGTTTTCTATAATTCTGTCCATATGTTCCTGAAACCTGACAGATAAGCCGAAGGATAGTCTCTGGAAGTAATATCTTCCAAATGGTGTCCTGAAGGTGGTGACTTCTTGAGATTCCTTAGCTAGATGTACTGACGAATATCCATGTTTGGCATCCAACTCGGAGAAGAGTTTGGCTCCTGTGAACTGGGGGATCAATTCATCCAATCTTGTGGGGGCATCTCTTTAGGGAGAGGTTTAGACATCTCAGATATGGACATACCCTGATTGCTCCATCCTTCTTCAGTACGCATGTGATTGAGCTGCACGAGTCTGTGTGATGATGCACACAACGGATGATGCCATTGCTTTCCATGTCGTCCAACTCGCGCTTATGTTTCTCTTGTATGAACACACTACCCTTTCTGGGAGGGTCGATTGACAGAATTGCATCCTCTCTGAGGTGCAGTATGGCATCGCCTTTGAAATTTCCTATGGCATCGAACCTGTGCGGGTATGTTTGTTGAAGGTCGTGGACCGACTCAATATGGGTATCTTTGGACTCTTCTGCTGTGATGGGTACCTTGGTGATCTCATGGATGGTTATGATGCTGAGGTCCTTACAAGCTGGTAGTTCTGCCACTGTTGGTCTGCTTGTGTCTACGAGGTAGAACGTTTGTGGCTTTCATGCCGACTTGCCATATCTGCATTGCATTGTTAATGTGCAAGGGATGGGTGACCCGTTGTATGCTGTTGTAGGCAGTTGTCGGTTCTATCATCAATCTCCAATGACTCCAGTACATATCTTTGGAGATTCGGACTGGCAGGATATTTGAACTAGTGCCGGTGTCAATCTTGACCTTGAGCATGTGTTTGCCAGCTTTTTTTGGCCACGTGATGTTGATGGTGGTGAAAGCTTTGAGTTGCTTGACATCACCAACATGGTGTGTCAGGTTCACAATGTGGAATGCTTGCTGGTCTTCTGATTGAGAACTATTTCTCTCTGGGCCTTGCCCCAGGTCTGTTTTGCTGTGGACCTCACGTATCAGCTTGCGTTTATGCAGGTCTCTGGTGCTTTCCTTGCTTCTGTTGCAGTGTTGCTGCGCCTGTCTTCTGTTAACTTGTGTCCTACTGTGGCTTCTGGCTCCGTCTTCAGAGCCAGAATTCCTGCATAGGCGGGTCCGGTGTCCTTTTACACCACATGCCTTGCACAGGTCTTGTAATGCAGAGCAATTTTGCTGTGAGTGGGACTAACCACACTTACCACATAGCTTGCTTCTTGTTTTCGACCTGGTTATGGTTTTGATACTGTTGGCTGCACCTAGTGCTTGTAGGTGCTGTTGTCCAGCTACAATGGCTTCATATTTTCTGCCAGCTTCCAGAAGTGCATCAATGCTATGGCCTTTCTTTATCCCCTGGAGGTCTTTCTGAAATGCTTCAATGGGTGTTGGTATGATCACCAGCTCCATTATTCTGTCTGACAGCTCAGCTTCTGAGAAGTCACATTCGTTGCCCTTACTATGGCATCTGCTGACGAACTGGTCTATTGATTCCTATGACTGTTGCCTGTAGGTCATCAATCCCAGGCGGTGATTTCGAAAATTCACTCTTAATCTGAGCTAATATTCTAGCACATTCAATATCTTTGCAGGATCTTTCTGGTCCTGTTCAGATATTCCAGAGGTATTGATTCTGTGCAATCCCTCATTTCCAATAGCTATCATTATTTTTAGAGCTTGTTTCTCTGGTTCTACCATCACTTGGTCTGTGAAGCACAACTGCATTTTCTGTTTGAACAGTTGGAACTCAGGTAGGATATCCATGGCTTTCCAGTTCATGTTGGGAAAATTGGAATCCATCGTTCTGCTGTTCTTTTGCTCTAAAACTTACTTTAAGAACTTGTTTTATGACTCTGTACTTGTTTCCCCTTGAAGAAACTCTTGTGGCTGCTTTGATTGACAGAAGCATGTGTTTTGCAGTGTTGTGTGTTTATCTTGCTTCCAACACTAAGCCTGTTCTGCTTATACAGCGGTGCAACAGGTATTTCAAGTGCTTTTTTAAAAAACAAAGGTTTGTTTATACAGCCATTCAAGTGGCAATTCTTCACAGCTGAGTGGTTTTATGTGTTTTTTCAACACAGGTTTAGTGAATGAAAGCTCTTCAGCATTCGAGTGATTTAATGGGGTTCCTATTTATAGTGTTACAAGCCGGTGAGAAACAGTCTCGGGATCCCTTTTAGCCTTCATTTGGTCTTACCGTAACAGGGTTTAATTTTTAAACACACAGTGTCTTTAACTCCCCCTTGGTGAATCCTTCTTCACTGCTTTCTAATTATAAGGCAAAGAAACCAGCCAAACAGGTTTTCTTAGGTTAAAAGAAGAAAGTTTTTATTAAACTTAAACTCTACTTCGGTTAACATCTACGCATACACGACGTGCCCACACTAGCATGCATATGTGATAAACACACATGCAGGTAGAGACAGAAAAGAGCAGAAGAAATAAAGTGGAAAAGTTTGAGGCAATATCTGAATATGTTTTTTGGTTACTGTTCTTCGAGCTCGCTGTAGAGTCCTTGATTGTAGGTAGATCTTGCTTTTCATTGGGGCCCAGTATTCTTCCTAAACCTCGTTCGATGTAGGAGACTTTTCTCTCTTGAGGTTCATGTCTTCAGTGGATTTGGAGTTCCATAAGAAAGAGATGGGAGCAGACAGGAGAGGCTGTGGTGCACCAGCCAGGAGAGGTCTTTACAGTTCAGGAGCGAACAGTCTTTCTCTCTCAAGTTGTTTGTACAGTTCAAAAAAACTCAGATTGCCCAGCAGGTTAGTCATGTGACTAGCTGGTTTGACCATGTCTGTTTGTGGATTCGGCCATCTTAGCAGTCATCCTGGAATATGAGCTTCCTTACCTTCAACGTCTGGTGATCAATGTCCATTCTGGGTTGAATGTGTCAGGAAATGGTCTTTTGTCTCCACAAGCACTGTCTGTTAGTATGGAAATGTTTTTTCCAGCCACAGCTGATCTGTTTAATAAGTCATTTCCTCGCTCCAGCAACAGTTTAAAACCAATGTTCATATGACAAAATTAATATGCCTCATTCTTGGCAGTTGTGAATGAATGATTCCTGCACTTTTTGCTGTCGGGCGCCTCCTGTAATGGCGTGGACCTGATCAGCATGGGGACAAAATCAGGTCTTCCCTGAAATTTTACTCTCCCAGGGAGCCTTTGAGAGACAAAAAAAATCAATTTTTTAAGGACTTCAAGGCTTCTCTTTTTTTAAAAATGGGAATTCCTCTACCGACGGCACACTGACCCACCCAGTCACAGTGGTTGATTTGCAGCCTGTCACTCAGCTCTGTCTTCTACAGCTTGGGGTAAGTTCTTCTTTTTTTCTTACTGTTTGAGACAGCTTTTTTAAAAACTTCTGTCACCAGCGACTGTAGGAAAGTCATTTTCAGAGCTGTTTCTCCTGTGATCCTCAAACCTGGTTTTTAGTTCTTCTCACCACAGCTGCCACCATGCAATGAGAAGCTTTTTTTATGTTGTCTGATGCAAGATAAATGAGATGCGTAGAGTTCAGGTTGTTTGAAGATCTCAAAATAGGTTTATTAAACAGCTAACTAATATACAGTACAGAGCTACTTATTTACAGGACTTGCCTCTTGGTGTTACAGTAGCAGAGAGAGAGACTGGCATGTGGTCACATGACTGCATCCTGGCACTTGGCTCATTAGCATACTACGATCTTAAAGGTCCATTGCTCTTAAAGGCAATCAAACAGCACCAGCAGCTCAATAACAGCCATAGGGTTCCACATTTATCAGGTTCCACTGTTAGTCTGATTGGGTTAAGTGAATGTAGGGAAACATACAAAACACACAAGTTATTATCATTGAGAATGTATTATGTTACATTCGGTAAAAGAAGTCACACTAATGGAGTGACAGAGATTTGCATGTTGTTACATTTTAAGTTGGTATAAATGCTGCATTAACAGTGAAACAAAACTTTGTTGAGTTTTAAAATACAAGGTGTCATAGCCGTATATCCCTTTCTCTTATAATGTTTTTTAAGATGAGTGAATGCATGTTTTCCCACAGAATACTCAGAATCCTTCCGCTCATGTGCATCTATTGGTATAATAAGATATACACTGGGATTTATGCATTCCTTGAACGGGACCTGTTTTTACCTGATCTGACTAAAACAATCTTATTCAGGTTTTGTTCATTTTCTATTTAGGATTAATATTTATCCTTCTCAGAAACCCAAAACTTCCATTTTGGCCACTTCATGGAAATGTTTATAAACTTACAAAACAATAACCAGTATACCGAAATAACCATGAATGGGGCAATTGTTTCAAACTTTGGCACCACAAATTGGAAAGAACCCTTCTCTTTTTTCTGAATAGATAACTCCTCTCTCCCCTTTTAAATCTCAGACACTGAGAGGTCTGGTTTTGTTGTGGTTCTAGCTTAACTTTTACTCATAGAGGCTCTCTACAGGCAATAGAAAGGAAAAAAGTTATTATCTCCACCTTGTCAAAATTAGAAGATGACTAAGTGGTCATTTATTGAGCTCTGCGGCATACAAGATCATTGGATAATTTTCCAGGCACTTCCATCCTGAGACTGCCCTCTTCAGCTCTATTCTCATATATTGAAACTACCAGGAGTTAATTGTGCATGGAAGGAACTTGAAGGCAATCTACTGCAGCACACCGTCATGTACTTTTAAGGCCTTGCAATCTGTTGTTATGTGGATCCAAGGAGGAAGGAAAATGACTGATGATTTTTATACTGTAGCAGTTTGTTGTTGCAATAAAATTTAGTTCATAATAATGTCAGTGTGTCTATGCATGGGCCCAGGAGATGCTTTGAAACATATTACATGAGATTGTACATTCCACACAGTTTCAGACCATATGTTAGCACTTGAAATGCTAATGATTTATCAGAAATTATGTGATTTATGAAGTGCATTAGTATGTGGTCATACACTGGATTATGTATGCATGTATTATATACATAAGCTTGGTTAGGCACAAATTACATATTTGTGTATTCATATTTTGAAGTTCATGAAAAATCCAAGAGGATTGAATTAGTTCAGTAAGTGCTGAAGAGAAAAGATCTGTAATATTTCCATAATTCAGAACAAATGGACTAATGTCAGAACAGATTCCAACAAAACAGGAATCTTCCTCATCCAGAACATTTGGGACTAAATTACAAAACACATGTGCAATCATTTTTGATGATAATGACTCATTATTGCCATTTTTAGTGCATGTTTTTTGGCTTGATCTTATGCTGAAAATGGTTCTTTAACTTATTTGTCCTAATGTGGACTTTTCTTCTTATAATAAGTTGCTTTGATCACTGATAATGAATAACAACAAGGCTACCAAAAATGCTTTTAAAAAGGCAAATGTAAAAACATTCATATCTGCATAAGAACAAAATAATTTTTAGGAACAAGAAAATCCATTAAGTCTAAAAAGCGATTCCTTTGTAGAGGGCCTTTCCATATTCGCATTTTCTCTTCTTGTCCCTCAATTTCGTTTCTCCCCACCTAATTGTTTCTTGAACTCATTTGTACTTGTTAGCAAAATTGAATCCAATGGGATAAATGGGGCAGCAGCAGCAAGGATATGGAATTGGCTAAAGGACAGAAAACAGAGTGTTGAAGTGAATGGCTGTTTTTCAGATTAGTGGGAGGTATACAGTAGAGTTACCTAACATTCAGTACTAGGACCACTGCTGTTTTTGATATACACAGTAATTACTTTGTCTTGGGGTTCAGGACACAATTTCAAAATTTGTCGAGAACACAAAACTTGGAAGCATAATAAATAGTGAGGAAGAGAGTAATAGACTCCAAGAGGACATAGGCAGGCTGGTGAAATGGGCAGACACATGGCAGATGAAATTCAACACAGGAAAGTGTGATACATTTTGGTAGGTTGAATGGGCAGGGACAATACAAGCTAAATGGTACAATTTTGAAGAGGGTGCATGACTATAGAGAGACCTTTCAAGGTGGCAGGTCATGTTAAAAAAGCATTTAATAAAGCTTATGGGATTTTGGGATTTATAAATAGAGGCATAGAGTACAAAAGCTGATAAGTTAAGCTCAACCTATACAAAACACTAGTTCGGCCCCAATTGGAGTATTGTGTCCAATTCTGGACACCACACTTTAGTAAGGATGTGAAGTCTTTGGAGAGGGTGCAAGCGAGATTAGCTGGTTCCAGAGAGGAGGAATTACACTTATGTGGATTGACTGGAGAAGCTGGGGTTGTTCTTTGTGCAGAAAAGGCCAAGAGGAGATTTGATAGAGGTGTTTAAAATAATGAAGGGTTTAGACAGAGTAAATAAAGAGAAACTGTTTCCAATGGTTAAAGGGTCAATAATCAGTGAGCACAGACGTAAAGTGGTTGACAAAAGAACCAGAGGTGATATGAGGGAAATTGTTTTTACGCAATGATTGGTTAGGATTTGGAATGCACAGTCTAATAGGGTGATGGATACAGATTCAACAATAGCCACAAAAGAGAATTGGATAAATACTTTTAGGAGAAAAAATTGCAGAGATATGGGGAAAGAGCAGGGGGTGAGATGAACTGGATTGTTCTTTGAAAGAGCTGGGGCCGACACATTGGGCAAAATGGCCTCCTTCTGTGCTGTACTACTCTATAATTCTATGATTCTATACTACCTGCTTAAATGGGCTTCCTTAATAGCTTATGCGACAATTCTGGTACCCTTTGGAAGAAAAGGTTTTCTGACTTCCCTTCTTAATCCTTGCAATTCTATTATTCTAGTGTGACGGAAACCACATCTGCCAAATGGAAACATTAATTTCATCATATGGAACATTATTTGAGCTGTTATTGGACCTTTAACACAACTTGTTTAAAAAGACCACAGGACTGAATGGCTGAAAACATGGCTGCATATTTGCATTCTGAGACACAGTTGAATGGAGAGTTTCATTAGCCAGCTGGGTTTTGTCAATAGTGATGGTCAAAAGACATCATTGAGAGTCATTGTCTGTGTAAGAGCTAGCATTCCACGCACCCGCACCCCCCACCACCCCCCCCCCCCCCCCCAGCAACTGAATGTGTCTGGTAAGTTCTGAAAATCAACAAACTTTGCAGGCGATCCTGTTTCAAACAAAGAGCTAGTCACATGACTAACTTGCTGGCCAACCTGGGAATGAATTGAACTGTGCTCATAGTAAAAGTTTTGAGACAGGCTGCTTTTTGAAGACCAAAGAGAAGCAAGCTCTCCCTCTGTCTCTCCCTCACGCAAAGTTCCAGGGACCCACGGAAGTAACTTAAGCCTCAAAACAGAAGACCCTGCAGCCTTCTGGTACCAGCTAAACAAGTTTGAAAGTGTGCACTGGGCCCCAATGAGAACTGCAAGACTTAACTTCAATCAAAGACTTTACATCCAACCTAAAACCAGTAACTGAATTCCCTCTACTGCTTCAAACATTCCCTCTTTAAATTTTTCTCCTCCTCTGTATTTATTTGTGTGTGTGTTTATCATGCATGCACGCTAGCATGGTCGTGTCAGGTATTTTTAGTAGTTTTTACTGAGTTAGAGTTGTAAGGTTAATAAATTTACACCTTGCTTGTTTAAACCTAAGCAAACCTGTCTGGTTGATTACTTTATAATTACTATTAGAGAGCAGTGAGCAAGGACTCACTGAGGTGAAGCTAAAAACACTGTTTTTAAAAGTTAAATACTGTCATGGCCAAACCAGGAAATGACTGAGAGGGGAGCCCTAGACCCCGTCCTCACCTGTTCGTAACACTAGTCAATCTCCTTCAGAGACTTGAAATCTTCTCTTATCCAAGGAAAACATTCTTCATAATTTAAATTTCTGATGCTAGGAATCATTTTTATTGCACATCCCTCTACTCATGCGAGGGCAATAACATTTGTTATGGACACAGTTCTCCAAATGCAGTCATATCAATGACTTATATAGCAAGCATAGAACTTACTTAAATGTGTACTTTCTATTTCTCTGCAATTGCAAATGGTATTTGCCTTTTTTGTTAATGCAGCTAAGCTCTGTGAATACGGTGTCATAGATTGAACTATTACAACGCGTGGATCTTTTTTCTGAGCAGCACAATATACCATTGTTCCATTTAACACATGCTCCCTCTTTTGGTTCCGACTCCTGTATTAATGATTTCAGTTACTAACATAGAATAGTATCTGCCACCTATTGTGCAGTTTCCTAAAAGATCTAAATCATTTTAAAGCTAGTTATACCATTTTTCATTATCTGGTGTGCCTCACTTTTTGTTATCATCTGAAATCTCAAGATTTTGCTTACCTTACCTGTCAAAGATGACAGTATACGTTAAAAATAGTGAACATTTATGTTGACCCATTGTCTCCTCTTTTTAAGCGTTTTTTCCATTCGGTGTCAAATTGTACCTTCTATTCCACGACTCATTACCTCAACCATTAATTATGAATGTGAACATTGCCAAAATATTTCTGAAAATGTAAGTCCATAAGTCCTGACAATCCACAGGGCTTCCACTGGTCTCTAACTGTAACTTTAGCAGGGAATTGCAGAAACCTCAAGGAAACAGGGAAGATTCCGTCACATACAGCCTCTGCTGTTTCTGTCAGTGATGCCCTGTAAGAAACAAAGAAGTAATTTGTATTTATACAGCACCTTTCACAATCGCAGAGTCCCAAAGCAATTTGCAGCAAATACAGAAATATGTTTGAACTGTAGTCACTGTTGTAATGTTGGGAATGGGGCAGCCAATTTGCATGTCCCCACAAACACCAAGCAATCTGTGCTTTTTTAAGTGTTGGTTGAGTGATTAACAGTGACCAGAACAGTGGGAATAACTCACCTGCTCTTCTTTAAAATAGTGCTTTGGGATCTTTTACCTCCATATGAGAAGGCAGACGGAGCTTCAGTTTAATGTTTCATTCAAAAGTCTACGCTTCTGACAGTACAGCACTCCCACAGTACTGCATAGGGGTGTCAGCCTAAATTCTTCGCAAGTCTCTGGAGTGGAACTTGAACCCACAATCTTCTGACTCAGAGGATAAAGTGCTGCCAAATGAGCCATGTCTGAAACAAGTAAACAGCAAAACTTCTGTCCACCTGTGAGTTTCTGCTGCTGAGTTTCAGTCATGGCATAATATTTATTTGACTGTAGTTACGACCGAGGCTGGAGGAGTGCACTGTCTTTCTCTAGTTCCACTTCTCTGTGGGTCAGAGCATATATTTAAACTGTGACGACCAGGTGGGGAAGATATCTGGGGGAGAGGTTCGAGGCAATATCAGAAGACTTTCTTGTTACCGTGCTTTGAGCTCACTGTGGTCCTTTTGTAGGTAGTTCTTGCTTGTAGGTAATTCTTGCTTTTCGTTGGGGCCCAATATTCTTCTTAAACTTTGTTCACTGTAGGAGACTTTTCCCTCTTGGGATTCATGTGTCTTTAATGGGTCTTCAGTTCCATGAGATAGAAATGGGAGCAGATAGGAGATAGGTCTTTTCCAGTCCAGGAGCAAGCAGCTTTCTGAGTTCCTAAAACTCTGTGGCAAGTTCAAATTCAAAAAAACTCCAACAGCCAGTGACAAAACTGGTCGGACTATGTCTGTTTGTGTATTCGGCCATCTTAGCAGTTAACCTGGAATGCTAGCCTCTCCACCTTCAATGTCTGGTAATGAAAAGTCAATTGTGGATTAAATTGGAGCAGGCAGTGGCCCCTTTGTCCTTTCCTAGTACTGTCTGTTACTATGCAAATGTCTTTCTAGTTAAGGGTCTGGTGGTTTGTTTTTTTAAAACAAGTTGTTTATTTACTCCAGTAACAGTTTAAAAATCAATGTTCATGTGGCGAAATATGTGCCTCATTCTTGGCAGGTGGGGGCCTGCATGACAAAACGTTATACCCGGTTACTGATACAATTATATACTTTCACTATTTTAGTTTCAGAATAAAATCAACCAACCGAGTTTCTTTAATAAACAACGAAATTATTAATTTATTATAAAACAAGACTTATTCAATAAAGATGCAAAGCTTATTAACACACAAGTTGAATTATGAAAGTTCCCTTCTAAATTAACCCAACACAGATGCACACACACACCGGATAAAGAAAAAAAATACGTTTTCTCTGCAGAAACCTCTTTACAAAAAATACAAAAAACTTTGGCCAAATACTTGTTAATTTTTGAAGGAAAAAGGATAAGATGTGGAATTTTCCCAAATAGCCCTTTTTTCTGGTGTCCAAATATGAGTAAATGGTTGTTGCTGGGATCTTTATGGTGCAGTTCTCTTCAGGCGAGGTTGAGGATTAGTTTTAAAATAAAAACAAGAAATGCTGGAACCACTCAGCAGGTCTGGCAGCATCTGTGAAAAGAGAAGCAGAGTTAACGTTTCGGGTCAGTGACCCTTCTTCGGAACTGACAAATATTAGAAAAGACACAGGTTATAAGCAAATGAGGTGGGGTTGGGGTGAGAGATAACATAGGAGAAGGTGTAGATTGGACAAGGCCACATAGCTGACCAAAAGGTCATGGAGCAAAGGCAAACAATATGTTAATGGTGTGTTGAAAGACAAAGCATTAGTACAGATTAGGTGTTAACGGACTGAATATTGAACAGTAGCAAGTGCAAACCTGAAAAAAAACAGTGGGTAAGTTTCTTTCAATGTAGTATACTGTATTCGCTGCTCACAATGTGGTCTCCTTTACATTGGGGAGACCAAGCGCAGACTGGGTGACCGCTTTGCGGAACATCTCCGCTCAGTCCGCAAGCAGGACTGTGAGCTTCCGGTTGCTTGCCATTTCAACACTCCCCCCTGCTCTCATGCTCACATCTCTGTCCTGGGATTGCTGCAGTGTTCCAGTGAACATCAATGCAAGCTCGAGGAACAGCATCTCATCTACCGATTAGGCACACTACAGCCTGCCGGACTGAACATTGAGTTCAATAATTTCAGAGCATGACAGCCCCCCATTTTACTTTCATTTTTAGTTATTTTTTCTTTTTTTCTTGTCTACAATTTTTACAATCTTTTTTTTGCATTTATTTCATTTCATCTTAGTTTGTTGAGTTTGCTGACCCACTGTTTTTTTCAGGTTTGCACTTGCTGCTGTTCAATATCCAGCCCGTTAACATCTAATCTGTACTAATGCTTTGTCTTTCAATACACCATTAACATATTGTTTGCCTTTGCTCCATGACCTTTTGGTCAGCTATGTGGCCTTGTCCAATCTACACCTTCTCCTTTGTTATCTCTTGCCCCACCTCACTTGCTTATAACCTGTGACTTTTCTAATATTTGTCAGTTCCGAAGAAGGGTCACTGACCCGAAACGTTAACTCTGCTTCTCTTTTCACAGATGCTGCCAGACCTGCTGAGTGGTTCCAGCATTTCTTGTTTTTATTTCAGATTTCCAGCATCCACAGTATTTTATTTTTATTTGAGGATTAGTTTGGCAGGCTTTCCAGGAGAATCACTGCATCAGGGTTTCAGCTATCACACTGGATTCTCAGTGTTTCTCAAAGAGGTGGAAAAAGTATGAGCTAGTAGCTTCTCTCTTAGCAGGCTTACCTCCCACGGAACAAAAACATTAATCAAAACAAAACCATAAATCTTGACGTATCACTTCTCTGTAAACAACTCCTCTAGTCACCAAGGCTCCTGCTGTTTACTTGGCTTAAGACATGTGACTTCCAGTAAGGATTTGTTTTACAACAAAAGCTCAACTGCTTCCAGTGACCTTTTAAAAAAAAATGAAGTCCAGTATGTATGGAAACTCTTCAGTCTTTAAATGAATCCATTTCCACAATTGTTAAACATGAGTCCTCAAAGAAAAAAAAATTAAAAATGGAAGCACTTTCATAACACCTCCATCCTTGGAGGAATGAAACACTATTTTGAAATGCGTTTCATCACAAAAAGTGGAGAAAAAGATGAAAAAAGATTGAAACACATTTACACACTCATTCACTCTTTACCTGTAATTAATACAGTTTATGCCCTGTATCATCTTTGTACTCCGATAACTCAAAGCAAAGTTAAATTCTAGACAAAGCATCAGCAATTACATTGTTTTTCTTCACAATATGCATAATCTTTAAGTGATAGGGCTGCAATAGTAAATTCCATCGAAACAGTCTGGCATTCTGGTTTTTGAATTTTTCCACAAAGGCTAGGGCATTATAATCAGTCTATATACCAGTGTCTTTCTGTAGTCATGGCGGACATATACTTCAAAATGTTTAAGAGCCTGTAGTAAGCCCAGCGCTTCTTTTTCCATTGTAGAGTATCTCTTTTAATGTCAATTTAACTTTTTGGAAAAGTATCCCACTAGCCTTTCTATGCCCGATTCATTGTCTTGTAACAGGACTGCACCGACCCCTGGGTCACTAGCATCAATTGCTACCTTGAAGGGCTGAGTGAAATTTGGGGCAGCCCACACTGGTTCATTGATCAAATGGCTTTCAGCCTCTCAAAAGATGCTTAGCATTCTCCTGACCACATGACCTTGGCTTTCTTTTTTTGTAGCAAACCTGTCATTGGAGCAGCTATAGTGCTAACATTTAGGACAAACGTGTGGTAGAAACCACACATCTCCAAAAACCTCATGATTTCCCATTTAGTCTTAGGGGCAGGGAACTCCATCAATGCTTGTACTTTTGCTGTTCTTGGCAACACCTGTCCTTGCCCTACTATATGCCATAGGTAAGTTACCTGCGCTTTTGCAAATTCAATTTTGGCAAGGTTTATCACCAAATCAGATGACTGTAATTTTCTCAACAGAGCTTTTAGTTGTTCCAAGTGGTCCTTCCAAGTGTCACTGTATACCAGTACATCATCAAGGTAAACCAAATTGTTAGGAACACTGGCTACCACTTGGTTCATTAGTGTCTCGAAAGTTACTGGGGCATTTTTTTAGCCCAAGTGGCATCACTCAGCATTGAACAAGACTGACTTGTGTGACAAAGACTGATATTTCTTTAGCTCGGGTGTTAAAGGAACCTGCCAGTATCCTTTTAACAAATCTATTTTGGTCAGAAATGTGGCAGTGCCCACTCTGTCAATACAATCTTCCAAGCGAGGAATGGGTAGGCATTTGCCTTTGTTTCTGCAATAACCTTTCTGTAGTCTATGCAGAATCTAGTTGAACCATCAGGCTTAGGCGTTAACATGACTGGGGAACTCCAGTTGCTTTAACTGTGATTTTCCAACATATATTGGATTTTTCCTTTCACCTGGGCCTGTCTCTCTTGACCGAAGTGACAATGATGCTGTTTTATAGGTGAGGATTCTCTTCTATCGACATTATATAGGGCTAAAGTTGTACATCCTGGTTTGTCCCTATAGACTCCTTTCTATGCTGTGAGTAGCCTTGTTTGGAGCAGCTCCTTTCAAGCGACATCGATGATTAGTCTGGCAGGCTTTCCAGGAGAATCACTGCATCAGGGGTTTCAGCTATCACACTGGATTCTCAGGGTTTCTCAAGAGGTGGAAAAAGTATGAACTGGTGGCTTCTGTCTTAGAAGGCATACCCCTAACTGAACCAAAACAAAATCCAAAACAAAACCAACTCTTGACCACCATAAATCTTGACATGTCACTTCTCGGTAAACAACTCCCTCAGTCACCAAGGCTCCTGTTGTTTACTTAGCTTAAGACATGTGGTTTCCAGTAAAGGTTTGTTTTTTAAACAAAATCTCAAGTCCTTCCAATGATCTTTAAAAAAAAACAAAGTCATCAATGGAACCAATGGAATCTCTTCAGTCTTTCAATTGAATCCATTTCCACAATTTTTAAACATGAGTCCTCAAAGAAATATTTATAAAATGGAAGCACTTTCATAATACTGACAGAGGTGGAGCATACAATTCTCTGCAAAGGCACATGTGGGCTCCATCAGTAAATGCCAGGCCTATCAAGCAATCTGGACCCCTGAAGAGAACGATGGACTGGATATTGTTGTTCTCCCAACGGCAGGTTCTGTAGTGAGGGTGGACTGGAGAATCGGAGCGATAGTGGTCGCCATGGAACCGATGCCTGGATTGCCGGTTCCGCTCTTCCCGGGGCGGGGAAGCTCCGTGGCAGCACCTTCGTTGGTCTGCAATAGGACCCTAGTTGAAATATGTTAAATACTTCTTTGCATACATCTCAATGCAATCTTCCGTGACCTTCCCATCATTCCTGATCTTGAGCTTGACTTGCGGCACTCACGCGCTTACACTTTCCCATTCACGGGAAGCTGGCACCATAGAGATGGGGGAAGGGAGCAACATTATTTTATGGATGTGGGGAAGGCGGACGCTCTGCATTATTTTATGGATAGGGAGGAAGGGGCAACTCTGCATTTTGTTTGCAGGGCTGGCAGCCTTTTAAATATGGCGCCAGCACCTGCTCCTGCATCCGGTGATGCCGTGAATGGCGTCGCCAATGCTGCCCCTGCCACATGATTAGCAGAGTGAAGGCAACCATCATCAAAATGCTAAGTGGCTGCCCGCTGTGTAATTGCAATGGTGTGGTCACTTGGGTCTACAGCGGGACAGTCGCCATGTTCCGCACCTGCAACCACTCGCAGCGGTGGGACTACAAAATCCATCCTGTTATCTTTTGCTCAGAAGTTGATCAGAACCACAGCCAGGGCAACCCATCCCTTTTGTCCTTCAGGTGGCCAGCAAGGCAATTTCTGCTGCCATGGGGCAGGCGGGCACCAAAAAAGCAATCAAAGTGTAACCTCCACTTTTTGGCCTCATGTTGCCCTCCTACTGACCCCATAAACTCTAAAGCAGGAGTCAGTATTGGAGGCCCCTGATGGGAATTGCTGGGTACGCTATCATTGGAATTTCAGGGTCATAATATGAGCTGCATTTCCCCATCTGCCCTGGGGTAGTGTCTTCAGAGAACACTGGTAGATTAAACAAAACATCCCTTCATGACTTACTGAATCCATTGTAATAGCTCATTAGTAAATTATGCTTTTACACCTCTTAGAATTGTCTTAAAGATTTTCTATACAACAGATGTTAAACTTGCCGTTCTATAATTTTCAGGTACACTCCTTAAATTTAGTTCTAAATAAAAGAGTTATGCAAGCCAATTCACAATACCAGGGAATGTGCCCCAAATATAGTGAAAATATATTTCTAATTTCAGTCCCTATCTCCTTTAGAACTCAGCAGTGCAAGTTGTCTGGATCTGGTACTTTGGTCTGTTTTAAGAACATCTATTCTTTTTACATTTCCATAATGTTCAGCTCCTCTTTTGATGTTTTGGAAATCTGATTTCTGGCTTTGGCAATTTTTCATCATCTTCCTGGGAATGAATGATGAAGGAACTGCTGATCATTTTGCTATTTCTTTGATCCTGGAAACCAGCTTCTCGCTATCATTTTAAGCAAACTAGTGCTTTCTTTCACTTATAGTCTAGACCACATATATACATTTTTAAAAAAGCTTTAAAGCAGCATGATAAACAATAACAAATTAATTACAGATAGTTTAGTCTTTAAAGAAATGTTGTTCAGAATTTCATTCTTTCACAATTTGTTATTGATTAACACTATTCAGGAAAATAATTGCACATAAGTTAAAGCAAGTTTGGAGATGCCATCACAGATTAACATAGCAGGCAGTGTTTCTGCTGAGCTGTGCATGTGTGCGGCTGCACAGCAGCCTGGAAGGTACCAAACAGGCCATATTCTGTGTTAAATACTGCACATGCACAGCTGTGCATTGAAAATCACGTTTAGTTATGATGAGGTAAAAAGAGGGCTGATAAGGGTGGTGTGGCTGATGTGGTGTACATAGACTTCCAAAAGGTGTTTGATAAAGTGCCACATAATAGCCTTGCCAACAAAGTTGAAGCCCGTGGAATAAAAAGGACAGTGGCAGCATGGATACGAGGTGATAAGAAACGGATAGTAGTGTCATGGTCCTGTAGTTTTTTTTCAGAATATGCGGTTTTCCTTTAAGGCTTGCAAGGGATCAGTATTGCTTTAAGAGCCAGCAAGCCTTAGGAGTTACAGGAAGGTGCATTTTCATTGCCTTAGAAACAGCCATTTGGAGACTGCGATTCAAAGGGTGCATTCTCGATACCATAGAAACAGCCACTGGGAGTGAGCCTGATGCGATACATTTATTTCAGTTCATTTTGAACTGGCTTTTAGTGAGACAGTTTGTCCTAAAAGACAGACAGAGACACAAAGGACACAGCTGTGATGAGCAAACCTGAAAAAGAGCTCTCTACCATTTAAACTGAAGGGAGAGGATTTTAGTCTGATTATTATTATGTCAAAATTCTAAAAACATCAAGCAAAGACAGAGATCTCTGATAATTTAAATTGAAGAAAGGGAAGTTAGATTGTGACAATCTTTTATCCCTTAAACAACTCTAAAGTCAGATTGATTCCATTGAAAGTGTTTGCAAGTTGTTAATTGTTGAAATTCGCTGGAGAAGGAAAGCATTACCTACTGAAGTTAGACTACAGACTGTTCTACTGTGGAAGAACCTTTTTTCCCGCATTGGACGACTTTGAGGACTTCAAGCAACCTCGGACTGTAAATTTGCTAGGACTCTAATTTTTTCTATTTTAAATGTTGTTTATAACTTCATAGTGTTTAAGAGTTTAGTTCTTTTAATTAAAGAGTTAATTTGTCGATTTAAAGACACCTGGTTTGGTTAGCCTCATTCGGGGGTTAATAGATGGTACAATTTGGTGGGTCTTTCTTTAATTTTGTAAGTTTTTAAATGATATGATAGCTGATCTGTGGAACAACGGGATTGAATTAGCCGTGTGTTGGTCCCACCACAATCAGAATCGTATATTTTGATTGGGGGCTTTGACAGGAGCAGTCGGTTGTAACAGTAGTGGTAAACAGCTGTTTTTCAGACTGGAGGAAGATATACAGTGGGGTTCCCCAGTAGTCGGTACAAGGACCACTGCTTTTCTTGATATATATTAATGACCAAGACTTGGGTGTATAGGGCACAATTTCAAAATTTGCAGATGGCAAAAAACTTGGAAGTATTGTGAACTGTGGGGACAATAGTGATAGATTTCAAGAGGACATAAACAGGCTGGTGTAATGGGCAGATGAAATTTAATGCAGAGAAATGTGAAGTGATACCTTTTGGTAGGAAGAGCAAGGAGAGGCAATATAAACAATAGTGTATAATTCTAAAGGGGTACAGGAACAGAGAGACCTGGATGTATATGTGTACTGTCATGGAATCTGTGGTCCGCGGGACCCTGGGGAGCATGTGTGAGCTTTCCTCTGAACAGATTGCTTATCAAATGTTCTGTTACGTGGGCAGACCCTGATTGAAAAGATTGTTTCTTTCTTTGGAACAGACTGTAAGGTACTGGAACAGACTGTACTAACAGCAATTGAAACCAAAAACTTCAGGTTTCTAGGGGAACTAAAACTGGTTGGAATCAGATAAAGAGGAGACAGAGCCATCCAAGCTCAGATGGCAGGAAGATGCATTCTACAGGCAGGTTGACGAAAGTGAAGACTGGATCTAGGAGCAGTTTCTGTTTAGGACTGATTAACCAGATCAGCTATACAGTGCACAGGATTGTCACTCAAGAGCATGGTAGTAGATGGAAAGTATTCAGCATGGAGCTCGGTGACCAGTGGTGTTCCGCAGGGATCTGTTCTGGGACCTCTGCTCTTTGTGATTTTTATAAATGACTTGGATGAGGAAGTGGAAGGCTGGGTTAGCAAATTTGCTGATGACACGAAGGTTGCTGGAGTTGTGGATAGTGTGGAAGGCTGTTGTAGGTTGCAACGGGACATTGACAGGATGCAGAGCTGGGCTGAGAAGTGGCAGATGGAGTTCAACCTGGAAAAGTGTGAAGTGATTCATTTTGGGAGGTCGAATTTGAATGCGGAATACAGGCTTAAAGACAGGATTCTTGGTAGTGTGGAGGAACAGAGGGACCTTGGGGTCCATGTCCATAGATCGCTCAAAGTTGCCACCCAAGTTGATAGGGTTGTTAAGAAGGCGTATGGTGTGTTGACTTTCATTAACAGGGGGATTGAGTTTAAGCGCCGCGAGGTTATGCTGCAGCTCTATAAGGCCCTGGTTCGACCACACTTGGAATATTGTGTTCAGTTCTGGTCGCCTCATTATAGGAAGGATGTGGAAGCTTTAGAGAGTGTGCAGAGGAGATTTACCAGGATGCTGCCTGGACTGGAGGGCATGTCTTATGAAGAAAGGTTGAGGGAGCTAGGGCTTTTCTCATTGGAGTGAAGAAGGATGAGAGGTGACTTGATAGAGGGGTACAAGATGATGAGAGGCATAGATAGAGTGGATAGCCAGAGACTTTTTCCCAGGGTGGAAAGGGCTATCACCAGGGGGCATAATTTTAAGGTGATTGGAGGAAGGTTTCGGGGAGATGTCAGAGGCAGGTTCTTTACACAGAGAGTGGTGGGTGCGTGGAATGCGCTGCCAGCGGTGGTAGTAGAAGCAGATACATTAGGGACATTTAAGCGACTCTTGGATAGGTACATGGATGATAGTAGAATGAAGGATAGGTAGTTAGTCTGATCTTAGAGTAGGTTAAAGGTTCGGCACAACATCGTGGGCCGAAGGGCCTGTACTGTGCTGTACTGTTCTATGTTCTATGTTCTATGTTCTAAAGGTAATACTGGTGGATCCATGCCGTCAAGCCTGTCATGAGCAGAGCTGAGAAAGGTCTGGAGAAGTATGCCTTTTTTTGGTGAAGAACGTACCTGTGGAGTTCAAGATTAAAGGTAAACTGCTGTCAGTTAGGAATTGGTGGCTGCATCTTGGAAGACAGGATCTGGAGACCTACCTGAGAAATTTCAGAGTTTTGACGAACATGTGACTGTAATTTGGTCTATAAATGCTGAGTGGACTACCCAGTAAATCTGAGATCCATCTTTGTTGTATCTGATAGTGATTGTGTAATTTGTAATATCTTGACTATTATTTGTCTGGTAACTCAGGTTTAATTTATATTAATTGTTGTTTGATTGTTAAAGTGAAAGTTATAAAAGTGAAATCTTTTCCATTTGGTTTTTATTGGGGTCATTTGGTAAATTTGGTTCTTTTGGTTTGTTGATCTCCTTGGGAATCATAACAGTGCAAATTTTTGAAGGTGGCAGAGCAGGTTGAAAAAGTGGTTAAAAGAGCATATGGTATCCTGGGATTTATAAATCATGGTGTAGTGTATAAAAGCAAGGAGGTTATGATGAATCTTTATAAAACACTGGTTCGACCTTAGCCAGAGTATTGTATCCAATTCTGGGCACCGTATTTTAGGAAGGATGTGAAGGCTTTAGAGAGGGTGCAGGAAAGATTTCCGAGAATGGTTCCAGGGATGATGGATTTCAGTTATGTGTATAGATTGAAGAAGCTGGGGCTGTTCTTCGAGAAGGGAAGGTTGGGAGGAGATTTGATAGAGATGTAGACAGAGTAGCTAGAGAGTAATTTTTCCTTTGAAGGGGTCAGAACCAGAGGCAACAGATTTAAAGTCATTAGCAAAAGAAATAAAGGTGACCTGAGAAAACTTTTTTTATGCAGAGAGTGATTAGGATCTGGAATGCACTGCCTGAAAAGATGGCGGAGGCTGATTCAATTGTGGCTTTCAAAAGGGAATTGGATAAGAACCTGCAAAGAAAAAGTTGCAGGGCTACAGGGAAAGGGCAGGGGAGAGGGACTAGCTGAACAGCTTTTGCAGAGAGCCAGCATGGATTCAATGGGATGAATGGCCTCCTTCTGTATTGTAACCATTCTATGATTCTATATCAGTTGTGCATTTAAGGTGTGTGAGAATATGCTAGCAAAGAACAGCTTGTATGATGTGACAATGGAGTGAAGTATTTTTTTTCTAGGATTAATGCTTTGGGGGAAATCAAGATACTTTTTCTAAGAAATCCTCCAATTTTAGATGTAAAATCTTTTCATATATTGGCAACTGTGAAGTAAAACAATGATCAACATCTGCACAAAACAGAGGGTGGGGGAGGGGTGGTTGGTATTCATGGCAGTCGTGCTTTCTAAAATATGACCTAATAGCTTTAGAGGATCTTATCTTTGCTGAACAGCAAATGAATTTACTGGTGGAAGAGTTGACATTTCAGATCATTGACAAACTGATTTATTTGGCAGATTGCATGGTGAAAGAGAAAAATTATTCACCTCAATTCATATCCATATTAGCATTTAAGTTTGGAATGAAAATTACAGTTGTCTAAAATTTCTTACACTGGTCAATTAAAAACAGTCCAGAGAAAGTTACTGAGGTGGCGACATGATTGTTTTAATACATCAGATGGATTCCGAACTATCACCTCAGGTTACTTGAGCGGTTCAAAATATTAAAATTATTTATTTTTTTCAGTAGATTATTTAAAAAATGGTGGTTATCTATCTGTGATTGAAACTAGCAAATGAATATATTGTGTTAAGATTTGGGCATACTGAAACAAATCATTATGAAGTTTCATTAGAATCAGAGGAAAGAAAAGTGGTAAATAATACAATGCAATTTATTCTGATTGGCTTTAATAGATACAAGGGTATAAATTAAACAGTAGTTTCAGGGCAGCAAAAAGTTACCTTTTGCTATGCGACACATGCAATAACAATTTCTAAAAATTGCTTGGACTCAATATTCAATTGTTTGTAACAGTATGAAAATTTTATAATTTCAACTCTTTTATTTTCCAGGCCTGAGGACCTGCATGGTAATTTATCATAATTGTGAATTTTCTGTCAACAGTGTTTCATCCTGATACTGCCCAGGGGCTCAGTTCTAATCAATGCTCGTTTACCTTAAGTTGACATACCTCATTCAATTTTAATGGAATATGTCAACTTAAGACAGCCAATTGCTGATTTAAAATTGGGCTCCAGGACTCCCCTTTGAAGAGAGAAGCTGTAGAGCGTGTCCAGTGTGTAAATCATGAAGGATGTTTTAACAGCATACATTTTAGCATCATTTTCATTTATACAACATAAATGCTGCTTACCAGCTTGTTTCTGTCTTCATGCCTAATCCTGGCATCAAAAATCCTGTGGTCTCTTGTTTAATTTGGGGTGCATTAACTAATATTATTAATACTAGCGAGTCAAATAATTGGATATTTCCAATAATTAGAAAAGATTTTAAAATACCTGTTTAATCTTTCAATCTTTATTAATTTTCAGTGAAAAATAATCTAACTGAAAATTTGTTGCAGAGTTACCAATATCTCTTATACAATAATGTGCTAAGGAACTTTTTGCTGCCCTGAAACTACTGTTTAATTTATACTCTTGTATCTATTAAAGGCAATCAGAATAAATTGCATTGTATTATTTACCACTTTTCTTTCCTCCGATTCTAATGAAACTTCATACTTAGTATAGAATAGCTTATTCACAAATGCCCACAGTCGATATTGAAGGGAAATATCAGGTCAAGTACCTTATTGTTGTTCTGTGTCTTGATTAATCTATGTTATGTAGGGGCTTATTATATTGTGCAGTTGCTGCTGTCTTCCAGCTTGGAGACAGGATCTATTGCCTCTAGCTTATCCAGTACCAAGTTTGCATCCCCTTAGAGTGGATAGAATGAATCCTTTCAAAACCTTAGGATCATGACTTTGTGCAGAACATTTGCAACAGTTAAGGAAAGAGGTTAGAGTGCTGTGGGACTTATGAACAATTTTAATAAAAAGCTTCTTCCTACCTTATCAAGGTGTCAGCCATGGCTCAGTGGTAGCTCTCTCCCCGCCGTGTCAGAAAGTTAACATCGCACAACAAGGCTACAAAGTTCTGCAACACCACACAGAAGATTTATCTTTTTTCAAGTACTCTCTGAATATAACAGCAGATTTTAAAAGCAAATTGAACACTGGAATGGAGGGGGATGGGGAGAGGAGGGAAAATAAAGCCATTGGGTTGACGAGTGCAGCTGTTTATTGCCCTCCTAACAGACATGTCGTAGATGTGGTCTATCATTTGAAGTTGACATAATAATCAGACATGCAATGACAGTTTGAAAGTATTGAGAATGTTTCAGTTATTAACAATACATGAAGAGGCACCAGATAAAATCTCTTGCTGGCATTTTTATTTAATCTCAATTCAGTCACAACCACCTTTGCAATCTTGATCAAATTGATCATTTGAACCACATTGTAGGTTACATTTGATCCATAGTAAAAAAAAATGAAAACAATCTCCCCTGCTTTCTCTGCTATAACAAATGGAGAATAACATTTTAATAGATTTCACTTTTATTTGGTACCTTTCTTATCTACAGTAGGCTAATAATGAAACAGTTAAGAAAAAAAATATTCAATCTGATTGGCGTGATTATCTCTGGAAAATCTTATTTTGATCACATCAGCCATCGAAGAATAATGTGCCCAATAACAAAATCTAATGCACTCTCATCAATATTCACACACTCTGCAAATTCTGTGCTTGTAATTTGTTTGTGGGACCAATTTGTAGCTGGACTGCAGTCATCTGTGCACTTAGGTCAGTGTTGGCCAATGAAGTTTCAAAGACAGCTTGTTCACTGTGGCTACCTGACTAGCGCTAGAACCAAGTGAAATGCAACCAGCAGTAAAGTTTATTGGCTTTGTATTAGGAGTCAGCAATTTCCTTCTGTCCACAGCCTCAGTAAGCTTTGTAATCATTCCCTCCCAGTACTGGGGTATTTTCGTTGAATTTATTTAGCTTTTAAAGATATTTATTTAGCTATTAAAACTTAAAGGTGTGGGACTATCTCCAGGAGGTCCTATCACATGAACTTAAGTACACACCAGGTGCAATATAACTCCAGACCAGTGCAAAGCCAAATTTTAGATGTAGCCAGTCATTCTGTTGGACCTCATAGGCATGTTTAAAAGTAATTTTCAACGTTTTTACCTTTATGAGAAAGTAGACACTCTCACCTGCTCCCCTAATATTAAAAATTAACAACCAAGGAACTGGAGCCCTTTGCATTGTTCCAATTACATGGTGGCAGTCCTGTCTCCTGCTGTAAAAGCAGTGGAGGTAAGAGCTGTCCATACTAATTCCCAGGAATCATCAACACACCTAAAAAGGGGGTAATAACCTGGTGTTATGGGTCCTGCACCAATTTCCACCTAGCTTTCCTCAACCCACCTTGATAATATAGCAGGATGTGATGTGAACTTGAGTTCACGTCACATCTATGTGTTTGAAAATGTAGGCAGATTTTCTTTGAGTGTTGCTCCTCTGGTTTGATATGACTAATCTTTCTTCTTTCATCACTCACAAGTTCATGTGTTGATAATGAAGATTCAAATCAAACAGAACCAGATGACAAAATTGCTTCTGACACTTTTGAGTCTGATGGTGCAGAAAATGAAAAAAATAAGACACTTCATGATGGGACTAGGGAAGACTGGAGAAGCACTCTACAATGCCAAAACCAAGGGCAAGCTGCAATAAGAGATGTCCTTATAGAGTATCAGGCTTCACAAGTATTCAGAAGTTTTCTTTACATGTTACACCCTGGCAAAGACACACAGCTAGTGGAATCTTTGGGATGTATTCTGATTTTATTTTTAACCAGTCTGGTTCTTCTGCTCCTTAGGTATAACTTGGATGAGTAAACAATGTCACACAGTCATTTAAATTGAAGAATTCAGATGCATGCCAAGTGTTAAAATGCAACCAATTGCTAGTTGTCTATGTTTTTCTGTTATGGTTGATGTCATAAAGAGGGAGAAATGCAACTTACAACTGTTTAGGGCTGATGCCATATTTATATGGATGCTATATATAGATTCTATGGATGTGAAAGCATCCCACCTATCTGAAACAGGTATTAGGCTGCTTAAATTTGCAAATCAAGTCATTGTTAGGACCCCAGCTACAGAATTCAGTTACAGATGCGTGGGCCATGTTATCCTTAAAGAGACCACTCAAAGAAATACCCAGGAAATTTTCAAGTTTTCGTTTTTGTAGGCCAAGTAGAATCAGGAGTGCTTCAGGTTAAATGGTCTCCTGCAGTGAAGCAACCCTATAAAGGTTGAAGTAGCTTTCACATCTGGAAAGGTCTGAATTACATTGCTATCAATTATCATGTGTATAATAATTAGCATTTTAATAATTTTTGTATTGTCTATCTTTCAAGCATTAATAATATGGCCGGAATTTTACGTCACCCCAGCGGGTCGGATGGTGGCATGGGGGCTGCGTAAAATTGAGCGGCAGGCTCCGGGAGGCCTAACGGCCCCGATTCTGCCTCCGAACAGGTTTACGGAGATCCACTGGGGTGCGCGGGGGGGTGAGAAGCGGCCCGCCTGCCCTAGGCAATCAAGACCCTTAAGTGGTCACTTAACGGCCACTTAAGAGCCCTCGCCCGCCTCCACGGGTATTTTACCCGTGGCAAGCGGGTGTGCCAGGGACGTGATAGGCCGACCAGCTATAGCTGCCGGCCTTTCCGCACCCTGGGGAGCGGGGCCTGGCAATCGGGCACAGGGCGCCGATTGATGGCCGCCCCCCACCTCCCAACCCAACTCCGGGATCCAAGACGCCCCCCCTCCCCCCAAACGACCACCCTAGCCTCACCTGGGCACGACCGATTCCCCTGATGAGGCAACCCAAAGTTACCTACAGTACCAGTTCCTTGGTATCCTCCTTGGCTGGCTGGGCTGCAGTCCCAGCAGTGGCCACCGCTCCCAGTGGCACTGCTGAGACTAAGAGCTGCCGGCCCGCTGATTGGCCGGCAGCTCACTGAGGCGGGACCTCCTCCCTCAAGTGGGTAGAAATCCCACCTCAGGCCAATTAAAGCCTGGGGATCCGTAAAATATGGGATGGATCTCCAGGCTGGGCGGAAGCGGGTTCGGCACCGACATTTACGTTGGAGTCCGGCTCCCGTCCACCCACTGTAAAATTCCGGCCTATATCTTGAAATGTAGGATTTGTCTAGTACAGTATACTATTTAACCTCTGTACTTTGGTTAGTTAAAGAGAAAAGTACTCATAATAAAAACTCAACAGGTCAGAAAAAGGTGGCTTTATAGTGAAACAGATGTTAACTTCATGGTATAAAGGAAACCAGATGATGACACTGCTTGTGGTAGTACCTATAGGAACAGGAGTAGGCCATTCAGTACCCTTGAGCCTGTTCTGCCACTCAATAAGATTACTGCTGATCTGCATCCTCATTCCATTTACCTGCCTTGGTACCAGACCCTTAATAGCCTTGTTTGACATAAACCTATCACTGAAGCTGACACTTCAGTTCAATACTGAGGAAATGATGTGCTTTGAATGAGATGTTAAAGCTATTCAAGTGGATATAAAACATCCCATAACACTACTTAAAAAAAGAATGGGAAGCTCTTCTGATGTCTTGGCCAACAGTGGTGCAGTGGTTAGCACTGCAGCCTCACAGCTCCAGTGACCCGGGTTCAATTCTGGGTACTGCCTCTGTGGAGTTTGCAAGTTCTCCCTGTGTCTGTGTGGGTTTCCTCCGGGTGCTCTGGTTTCCTCCCACATGCCAAAGACTTGCAGGTTGATAGGTAAATTGGCCATTAGCAATTGCCCCTAGTGTAGGTAGGTGGTAGGGAAATATAGGGACAGGTGGGGATGTGGTAGGAATATGGGATTAGTGTAGCCTTAGTATAAATGGGTGGCTGATGGTCGGCACAGACTTGGTGGGCTGAAGGGCCTGTTTCAGTGCTGTATCTCTAAACTAAATTAATCCCACAACCAATACTGCCAGGGAAGATTGTTCTGTCATTTATCTCATTTGCTTTTTGTGGGACCTTGCCACATGCAAATAACTGGGTATTTGTTTAGAAAACAATAGTGACTGCACTTCAAATGTAATTCAGCTTGTATCGCACTGATAGAACAGAAAGTACTTGATTCAAATCAGTTTTCGGTGCTGAGTCTTCTGGTATTCAGCTGGAGCACTTACATTCAGCTTCAGGTTTGGAGAAGGGTTCTTGCTCCAGTTAAATGACAACAGGTGGAATGGTTGCATGTGAGGTCAGATAAAAATGGAGTCGAAGGTTGGCTGTGACTCCCCTCATAGTTGAATAGATTTCTGGCTCATTATGTAATCAAATAATTTTTTTAGCTTAGTCTCTGGATTTCTCTAGACAACAACCACTATGGAAGTATCATTACCATAAGGACTGCAGTAATTCAAGGAAAAAGCTCACCATCATTTTCTCAGGGCAACTTGAGATGAACAATCCGGAGAACATCCAAAAAAATATATAATTAAAAGATAAGCCATCATACCATAAAGGAGCACGTGCCTTCAGGAGAGAAGAGGAGAAAAAGATGGGTCTGGAACGGGGAGGAAAAGAACCTTGCAAAACATCATGAAGCTTAACTATAAGCATT
This sequence comes from Heterodontus francisci, assembly GCF_036365525.1. NCBI lineage: Eukaryota > Metazoa > Chordata > Chondrichthyes > Heterodontiformes > Heterodontidae > Heterodontus > Heterodontus francisci. The sequence goes on from NC_090395.1 coordinate 52,268,806, forward strand.
ATGCTTAATTAATGGTGCCACTGGTTAGGGGGCTGCTCACAAAATATCTACTTTCAGATTGCCTCTGAAGCAAATGATATGGAACCAAAGGAACACTGAGAAACACTCATGTTTGTACCACTCTAGTCCTTTATAACACCTTGGATTATGCAGCGGATTATCAGCCAATTCAGCACAGACCAGGGATTAAAACCGAGAACCTTCCCAATCCATATGCATCATGTAAAGGATATAAGCACAGCCACCAGGGAGCATGTGAGTGATTTCCATTAAATAAGGCAGAAATTGACCAATTAATGTGCTTGTTGCAAAACCAGGTTGAGGGATTTGTAATCGAGCAGCGCGATGAATCGTTAACTCTGTATAAGCCACGCAACTGGTAACTATTGCAGATTGAAAATGATTTCTAAAGTTGTTGGTTCTTGCAGTTTCTGTTTGAATACCAATTACTCGAATATTATTTTGGATCCTTTTTCTAAATAATTTGTTTTCCTCAAAGTAGAATCAATTTGATGCTATCGCAACATCCAGTCCATCTTCCATTTTTTGCTTTGTTTCGCGTCTTTTTTTTTTAAATGCAGGACACCTTACATTTCTTAAATGAACATTAAATAGGATTCTGCCAGCCAGTTAGCTTGTTTTACCTCCTACAGCTATTACAATGGAATATTTTAATAATTGGTTCTGATTCTCCCTATGGCGTAACAGCAATACTGCAGCATTGCTCACCGCTATTAAAGCTGAAGAATACCATTCATTAATAACACAGGACAAAATATGTTTCCATAAATTCGCAGTGTGCTAATGGATAAAAAAGATGCAAAATGGGCATACCTGCACACAATGGCTCGCCAGTGTGAACTGGGCATAAGCACTGATCTCTGCGCCTGAATGGATAGGCCTCAGATTCACTTCATATTAGGCCTCATTACGAACAAATTGGAAAATTGAGACCACCTAATAGAAGTCCTTTTGTAGCTCATAAGAAGAAAGGCCTCGAAGAGCAGGGAACCTGAAATGGAATGGTGGTGGCAGGGTGGGTGGGGAGCATACACAGTCAGGGATGGGGAGGAGTGGCAGTGATGGAGGGAAGGTGTTGACAAGGATCCGGGGGAGATGAGGCAGCAATCAGAGAAGTTGAGGGTGCTAACAGCAGCCCGTCGTTTAAATGTGGGGTCAGGAGAAGCACGCGCGCTCCTTCAGGCTACACATTCAGGTAGGTTTTTTATAAAATAAACTTACCTATTTGGTGCCTACAACAACACCCATTTGGCTATATTACACCTAGTTTTCTTAAATGCAGCACGTGTTGGCACCAGCTGTCTCAGAGAAAACCAATATTGTAGAGGGGTCTTCAAAAAGGCATTAGACCCCTTACTTGCATGTACTTTTCTTTTCCAAAATGTACATTATTCATTAAAAAATTGTAAAAAATACATTACAAAACAGTTCAAAACAGCACCAAATTGACATTCCCAAAAGTGTAAAGGAAATCAGTTTTCTTCAATACAGGAGTGAGTTGCCTCACAACCCTTCCATCCCATTTTACATGCCATGTACATTTTGCAGAAAAACCATATTTGGTGTATACAGCCCGAGGAGTTTCCCATGGGTCCAGCACCTCAGTTCACTTTGGTGGGAGGACCTTCCACAGCGGTCTTTCTCCATTGAGCCTTTGCAGCAGCTGCCCCAAGCTTTAGTACGTCCCTCAGCACATAATCCTGGACCTTGGAATGTGCCAGTCTGCAACACTCAGTCGTGGACAACTCTTTGTGCTGGAAGACCAGCAAGTTTCGGGCAGACCACAGAGCGTCTTTCACTGAATTGATGGTCCTCCAGTTTATCTCGGTGTGCATCCCTAGGAACAGCCCCTAGAGCAAAGACTCCTGTGTTACCGAGCTGCTTGGGATGAATCTCGACAAAAACCACTGCATCTCTTTCCACACATGTTTTGCAAAGACACATTCCAGAAGGAGGTGGGCAACTGTCTCTTCCCCACCACAGCCACATTGAGGGCAGCGAGTGGAGGGGGCGGGGGAGTGAGACTAAGGGCGTGCAGGAAGGATCTGATGGAAAGGGCCCTTCTCACCACCAGCCAAGCTACATCTTGGTGCTTGTTTGAAAGTTCTGGTGATGAGGCATTCTGCCAAATGAGTTTGGCAGTCTGCTCGGAGAACTATCCCACTGGATCCACCATCTCCTTTTCCCGTAGGGCCTTCAGGACATTCCGTGCAGACGACTGCCTGGTGGTCAAAGGTGTTTTTCCACAGAAACTTTCCCACGAAGGATAGGTGGTACGGCACTGTCCAACTGGATGGAGAGTTCCACGGCAATGTGACCAGACCCATCCTTCGCAAAACAGGGTATGGATAGAACCTCAGCACGTAGTGACACTTGGTGTTTGCGTACTGGGGCTCTATGCACAGCTTGATGCAGCTGCACACAAAAGTGGTCATCAGGATGAGGGTGACGTTGGGTACATTTTTCCCGCTCTTATCCAGAGGTTTGAACATCGTGTCCTACCAGACCCGGAACCATTTCAGATCTCCAGATAAAATGGAAAATGGCTTGGGGGACCACCACGGCACAGGAGTGGGGTATGGGCTAGACCTGCGACACGTACAGCAACAATGTGAGTGCCTTGCACTTGATGACCAGGTTCTTACCCACAATGGAGAGAGATCGCTGCTCCCACATGCTCAGCTTATGGTGTACCCTGACTACTCGCTGCTTCCAGGTTTTGGTGCATGCCCGAGCCCTTCCGAACCATATCCCCAGCAACTTCAGGTCGTCTGACCTGACGGGGAGGGCACAAAGGATCGGTCAGCCCAGTTCCCAAAGAACATGGCCTCACTCTTGCCGTGGTTAACTTTGGCTCCCAAGGCCAGTTCGAACTGGTCGCAGATGCTCATCAGTCTGCGCACGGACAGCGGGTCCGAGCAGAAGACGGCGACGTCATCCAGGTACAGGGAGGTTTTAACCTGAGTGCCTCCGCTGCCTGGGATTGTCACCCCTCTTATGCTCGCATCCTTCCTAATAGACTCAGCAAAGGGTTCAATACAGCAAACAAACAAGACCGGGGAGAGAGGACAGCCCTGTCTGACTCCAGATTTGATCAGGAAACTTTCCGATTCCCACCCATTGATTGAGACTGCGCTTCTGATGTTTGTGCAGAGCAGTTGGATCCAATTGCAGATTCCCTCCCCAAACCCCATTTTGGAAAGCATGTCCATCATGTAGGTGTGCGATATCCTGTCAAAAGCCTTCTCCTGGTCCAGGCTGATGAGGCAGGTGTCCACCCTCCTGTCCCGTACGTAGGCGATCGTATCCCTGAGTAGCGCGAGACTATCAGAGATCTTCCTGCCGGGTACAGTACAGGTCTGATCGGGGTGGACCACCGACTCCAGAGCAGACTTGACTCGACTGGTTATGACTTTGGACAGAATCTTGTAGTCAACATTAAGCAGTGAGATGGGCCGCCAATTTCTGATTTCTGCCCTCTCCCCCTTATGCTTGTAAATGAGGCTGATGATGCCTTTCCTCATGGATTCTGACATGCTGCCGGCCAGGAGCATACTTTCGTATACTTCCAGCAGGTCCGGGCCGACCCAGTCCCACAGGGCCGAGTACAACTCGACCGGTAAGCCGTCACTTTCAGGAGTTTTACTTGTCTCGAAGGACTCGACGGCCTTTGTCAGCTCGTCCAGAGTTAGCGGCTTGTCCAGTCTCTCCCTCCTGCTGTCATCTAAGATCTCTGTGATAGATGACAGGAAGGACTGGGAGGCTCTGCTGTCTGTGGGCTTCGCGTCATACACCCAGCATAAAAGGATTTGCTGATCCTTAGTATGTCGGACTGCGAAGACGTTACCGAGCCATCTTCTTCCTTCAGGCTGCTGATAACAGAGCTCTCTCTGTGTACCTTTTGGAAGAAGTAACGCGAGCACGTCTCATCCTGCTCGATGGAGCGGACTCTGGACCGGAAGATGATCTTGGAGGCCTCCTTGGCAAAGAGCGAGGCCTGATGGCTCTTCACCTCTTGGAGGTCCTCCTTGACCTCGACCCCCATTGACTGCAACCGTAGCAGATTTTGCATACTTTTCTGGAGTCGGGACATTTCCCTCTGTCTCTCTCTCACCCTCTGAACTCCTTTGTGGATGAAGAACCTCTTGATGTTCTCCTTAATCGCTTCCCACCAGTGAACTGGAGACTCAAAGAGGGGTTTCACGGTCCTCCAACCTTTGTAATCTCTTTTGAGTTCCTCAACGTTCTCTGGGGTCAGCAGTGTAGCATTGAGCTTCCACGTCCCTCTGCCAACCCGCTGGTCGTCCTGTACGTGACAGTCGGCCAGTAAGAGGCAGTGGTCGGAGAAGAACACTGGCTTGACGTCGGTGGATCCGACCGTGACGGGACACAAACAGGAAGTCAATCCTGGAACGGGCAGACCCGTCCGATCTTGACCATGTGTATCTGCGCTGCGCTCCGTCTGCAGGTTTGCTGAAGACGTCGTGCAGTTTGGCATCTTTAACTGTTTCTATTAGGAATCTGGACGTAGCGTCCAGTTTGCTGTCGTCACTGCCGGATCGTCCAGCCGCATCGATGATGCAGTTGAAGTCACCGCCTAGAATGACCGGCCTGGACGTCGCCAGCAGCAGTGGGAGCTGCTGGAAGATGGTCAACCGCTCGCTGCATTGTACCGGGGCGTACACGTTGATCAACCGGAGCGGAGCGTTGTTGTACATTACGTCTGCTACGAGGAGGCAACCGCCCCCCACCTCCTTAACTTCGGAGATGATGAAGTTACCTCCCCGCAGCAGAATACCCAGGCCGGAGGAACGGCAATCACTACCCCCCGACCAGATCGATGGCCCGTGGCACCACCATCGCGACCACTGCCTGTAGGTGCTGAGGTGTGGTATTCCACACTCCTGCAGAAACAGTAGGTCGGCTTTGACCTTGGCGAGGTAATCCAAGGTTGAAACATATCGCGTAGTAGATTTGATGCTACGCACGTTAATGGAAGCAATCTTTACACCCATTTTTTAAAAGTTAGTTGTTGCTTCCGATACCATTTGTCCTTGCTCGTCCCAGTCCTTCGGGATGTTACTGCATACCCATCGTGTGAGCAAGCTGTTTCACAATAGTTGGGCTCAGAAACCCCTCCTGGTTTTTCATGCAGGGGTTCTTCCGCTGGGGTGACATCGGGGGGGTCTTGTAGGCAGCAGGATTGGGTTGTCCTCTGCTGCTTCCTTCTGTTCCTCCTCGAAAACATCACTGCTCCCGGCTTCCCGGAGCTGAGGTGCGCCAGACGTGTCTTTGCTCTCGGTGTCCCGGAGCTGAGACGCGTTGGCCACGTCATTACGTGTGGCGCTTTGGGGTTGGGGCACGCCGGGCCCATCACAGCTTCCAGTGCCCAGGGGCTGGGATGCTTTATCTTCCATCTCCTTGGAGTTCTGCCGCCTCTTTTGAAGGGGCTGTCGTTCCAGCATTCCCCCGTCCAGTGAAGAGGAGTTGTTGCAGTCAGATTCAGAAGATAGCCTCCTCTTGCCATTGGTTTGGGTGGTGGCCTGTTCCGCTTTGGGATGTTTTTTCTTTGTGGTTTTCCTCTGGACCACTTGCCACTAACCTGTTTGTCCATCTGCTGCCTCATCCTCCATTGATTCTGTCTGTGGAGGAGGGGTTTCCGAGCGCAGGGTAGGTGCTGGGTCGCTGGTTTCAGCTGCCTCCCCTTCCTTCTCCTTCTCAGGTTGAAGTTCCTCACTGCGGAGAAGGTTGCTGGTGTCCTTTCGAACACCGGACGCCTTCGTCGAACCTTCTCCCGGACTTTCCTTGGACCTTGCCGCCTGAGCATAACTGAGGCAGCGTTTGGGGCAGGTTTTGTAGAGATGGCCTGCCGCACCGCACAAGTTGCAACACTTAGTCTGCTTACAGTCCTTGGTCTGATGGCCTTCCTCCTTGCAGTTCTTGCAAACAACCGTGCTGCAGTTGGCCGCCACGTGACCAGATTTGCCACAGGTGCGGCAAACTCTGGGCTGCCCAGCGTAGACCAAGAAGCCTCGACTTCCCCCGATCGCGAAGCTGGAGGGAGGGTGGATGATGGCTCCACTGGGATCGACCTTCAAGGTCACCTTGACCTGCCGCTTGCTGGTCCAAATCCCAAAGGGGTCCTTGACATCAGTGCTGCTGCCGGCCACCTTGACGTACCTGGCGAGAAAGGTGAGTACATCCACCACCGGAACATGGGGGTTGTAGAGGTGAATCGTCACCACCCAGTCCCGTTGTGACGGAAGCGTGAAGAGCGGCTCCGCTGTGAGGATCGACAGTGGCGCCCGGTCCCCTTTCTCCTTGAACGCCTTCAGGAACTTGATGCATCCCGCCATGTTCCGGAACGTCACGTCGAAGTATCCACTGCTGGGGAAATCCTGCAGGCAGAAGGCGTCCGTCGCTTGAAATCCGCAGCAATCGAAGAGAATTTTCTTGATGAAGAAGGTGAGATCGATGGTACATCACCTTCCTTGTCCTTCACGACCACCCGAACGGTGTTGCGCACTCCCTGGCCCGAAGCTCGAAAATTGGTTATAGCCATTTTACTCCACTGATATGGTGGGAAGTACACTTCCTCCTCATAATGAACATGTGTTACCTGCCAGCCATATTGAAGGCAAAGGCATTTATTGCTTGAAAGTAGGAATAGAGCGGTCAGATCGTTTGGTCAACAATTCTACCAAAAGCTCTGTGCTGAAAATTTGATATTTACATATTATGTAAATGACTTGGATCCACAAGCACCAGTTTGACTCAGACAGTCATTTTGTCAGCCTCCACATGGCAGGAAGGACTGCAAAAAATAGCTGTAATAATGGGTTTTCTTCGTATTTTGTCATGTTAACTAAAGAAGAGCTACTCAAATTTGTCAGTATTTAAATTCATCAATAATGAGTCATACAGAAGCCCCAGGTTTGCATTATCATTAGCTGATCTCTGCTATATAACACCATTATGAAAGTACCATTCTCACAAGGACTACAGTAATTCAAGGAAAGGGAACAATATATATGGCTTTAATATTCACAATCTAGTGAGGGGGAGAAACAATTTGCACTCTGGATTGCTATCCAATGAACCTTTGTTGGAAAGTGCATATATGGACATTGCTAAGGCCAGAATCAAACTTGACTGATGCCACCCATGAATGAATAGGCTCCGATATTTTAGGCTCACACGTAGAGAATATAAATGGATAGATAGATAATTTCAGCAATATCACCATGTTTATCTCTGTCTTTCTGTATTTGTATAAAGAAGTGTGCACAGTTATTAAAAAGGAATGAAACCGGACGGACCACCCGGCATCGACCCAGGCACCGGAAACGACAACGGCAAACCCAGCCCTGTCGACCCTGCAAAGTCCTCCTTACTAACATCTGGGGGCTTGTGCCAAAGTTGGGAGAGCTATCCCACAGACTAGTCAAGCAACAGCCTGACATAGTCATACTCATGGAATCATACCTTACAGACAATGTCCCAGACACTGCAAACATTATCCTTGGGTATGTCCTGTCCCACCGGCAGGACAGACCCAGCAGAGGCGGCGGCACAGTGGTATAAAGTAGGGAGGGAGTTGCCCTGGGAGTCCTCAACATCGCCTCCGGACCCCATGAAGTCTCATGGCATCAGCTCAAACATGGGCAAGGTAACCTCCTACTGATTACCACCCACCGCCCTCCCTCAGCTGATAACTCAGTACTCCACCATGTTGAACACCACTTAGAGGAAGCACTGAGGGTGGCAAGGGCACAAAATGTACTCTGGGTGGGGGACTTCAATGTCCATCACCAAGAGTGGCTCGGTAGCACCACTACTGACCGAGCTGGCCGAGTCCTAAAGGACATGGCTGCTAGACTGGGTCTGCGGCAGGTGGTGGGGGAACCAACACGAGGGAAAAACATGCTTGACCTCGTCCTCACCAATCTGTCTGCTGCAGATGCTTCTGTCCATGACAGTATTGGTAGGAGTGACCACCGCACAGTCCTTGTGGAGACGAAGTCCCGCCTTCACATTGTGGATACCGTCCATCGTGTTGTGTGGCACTATCACCGTGCTAAATGGGATAGATTTCGAACAGATCTAGCAATGCAAAACTGGGCATCCATGAGGCGCTGTGGGCCATCAGCAGCAGCAGAATTGTACTCAACCACAATCTGTAACCTCATGGCCCGGCATATCCCCCACTCTACCATTACCATCAAGCCAGGAGACCAACCCTGGTTCAATGAAGAGTGCAGGAGGGCATGCCAGGAGCAGCACCAGGCATACCTCAAAAAAATGAGTTGTCAACCTGGTGAAGCTACAACACAGGACTATCTGCGTACCAGACTTCGGAAGCAGCATGCGATAGACAGAGCTAAGCAATCCCATAACCAACAGATCAAATCCAGGCTCTGCAGTCCTGCCACATCCAATCTTGAATGGTGGTGGACAATTAAACAACTAACAGGAGGAGGTGGCTCCACAAATATCCCCATCCTCAATGATGGGGGAGCCCAGTACATCAGTGCGAAAGATAAGGCTGAAGCATTTGCAACAATCATCAGCCAGAAGTGCCGAGTTGATGATCCATCTCAGCCACCTCCTGAAGTCCCCAGCATCACAGATGCCAGACTTCAGCCAATTCGATTCACTCCGCGTGATATCAAGAAACGACTGAAGGCACTGGATACTGCAAAAGCTATGGGCCCTGATAATATTCCGGCAATAGTACTGAAGACCTGTGCTCCAGAACTTGCCGCGCCCCTAGCCAAGCTGTTCCAGTACAACTACAACACTGGCATCCAACTTGCAATGTGGAAAATTGCCCAGGTATGTCTTGTACACAAAAAGCAGGACAAATCCAACCTGGCCAATTACTGCCCCATCAGCCCACTCTCTATCATCAGTAAAGTGATGGAAGGTGTCATCAACAGTGCCATCAAGCGGCACTTGCTTAGCAATAACCTGCTCAGTGACGCTCAGTTTGGGTTCCGCCAGGGCCACTCAGCTCCTGACCTCATTACAGCCTTGGTTCAAACATGGACAAAAGGGCTGAACTCAAGAGGTGAGGTGAGAGTGACTGCCCTTGACATCAAGGCAGCATTTGACCGAGTATGGCGTCAAGGAGCCCGAGCAAAACTGAGGTCAATGGGAATCAGGGAGAAAACCCTCCGCTGGCTGGAGTCATACCTAGCGCAAAGGAAGATGGTTGTGGTTGTTGGAGGTCATTCATCTGAGCTCCAGAACATCACTGCAGGAGTACCTCAGGATAGTGTCCTAGGCCCAGCCATCTTCAGCTGCTTCATCAATGACCTTCCTTCAATCATAAGGTCAGAAGTGGGGATGTTCACGGATGATTGCACAATGTTCAGCACCATTCATGACTCCTCAGATACTGAAGCAGTCCGTGTAGAAATGCAGCAAGACCTGGACAATATCCAGGCTTGGGCTGATAAGTGGCAAGTAACATTCGCGCCACACAAGTGCCAGGCAATGACCATCTCCAACAAGTGAGTATCTAACCATCTCCCCTTGACATTCAGTCGCATTACCATTGTTGAATCCCCCACTATCAACATCCTAGGGGCTAGCATTAACTAGAAACTGAACTGGAGTAGCCATATAAATACTGTGGCTACAAGAGCAGGTCAGAAGCTAGGAATCCTGAGGCGAGTAACTCACCTCCTGACTCCCCAAAGCCTGTCCAGTATCTACAAGGCACAAGTCAGGAGTGTGATGGAATACTCTCCACTTGCCTGGATGGGTGCAGCTCCAACAACACTCAAGAGGCTCGACACCATCCAGAACAAAGCAGCCCGCCTGATTGGCACCCCATCCACAAACATTCACTCCCTCCACCACCGACGCACAGTGGCAGCAGTGTGTACCATCTCCAAGATGCACTGCAGCAATGCACCAAGGCTCCTTTGACAGCACCTTCCAAAACCATGACCTCGACCAACTAGAAGGACAAGGGCAGCAAATACATGGGAACACCACCAGCTGCAAGTTCCTCTCCAAGTCACACACCATCCTGACTTGAAACTATATCGCCGTTCAGTCGCTGGGTCAAAATCCTGGAACTCCCTTCCTAACAGCACTGTGGGTATACCTACCCCAAATGGACTGCAGCGGTTCAAGAAGGCAGCTCACCAACACCTTCTCAAGGGCAATTAGGGATGGGCAATAAATGCTGGCCTGGCCAGCGTCGCCCACATCCCATGAATGATTAAAATAAATTTGTTCACTGACATCATCAGCTCACCAACTGTGTAAGGCACTACTCGTATTCATTCATAAATTGGAAAACATAAGGCCTTTGGCTCAGAGACTTTTGATGTCCAGAATAACCACGACTTTGATTTTATTCCAATGGGACCAGAACAGTTTTAATAAGACATGTGCCCTAAGAGTTCTCTTGCATGGTTCAGAAGTTCAAGGCATACAATATAAGGCAGCCAATGAGCTGAGTTGGCTTGAATTGACTAGGGGGTGACAGAATAACCCCAGTGAAAGCCTGGCCAACATGAAGAATATAAGTAATGCGGGGCTGTGTGCTGAGTTTTTTAAAAATTCCCAATTGATTCCAAAATTCCATCAGAGAGACCTGGAAACATTTTTTGTAACTTTTGAAAAACTTGCCAGACAGTTAGAATGGCCGGCAGAGAGCTGGACACTACTGCTACAAAGCAAGCTAACAGGAAAAGCCCATGAGGTTTATTCCCTGTTGCCAGATGAGAGTTCATCAGATTATGAACTGACTAAAACTGCTATCCTCGGGGCATATGAGCTCGTACCGGAAGCCTACCGCCAGAAATTCTGAACCCTCCGGAAACAATCTGATCAAATTTACTTGGAGTTTGAGAAAAGTAAGCAGCTGGCTTTTGACTAGTGGTTGAAGGCTCTTAAAGTACAGTCCACCTATGAAGACCTCAGAGAGGTGATTTTACTAGAGGAATTTAAAAATTCTCTCCCCCTCGCCGTAAAGACCGATGTGTTGGAATAAAGTACATAGAGTGAAGCAAGCCGCAGTTCTGGCTGACGAGTTTGCTCTAATATACCTTTCCTAGTCGCCCCCACAAATCCGAAAAGGACATAGGGTGGTAGGATGATAGGAGCCCAAGCAGTCCTGGGATAGAAAGAAAAGCAGGACACATAGGGGGCCTTCCTCAAGCCAAAAGAGTCAGTGCTGAAAGTAGGAGTGAGGCCTGGAGAGCTGTGTGCCTCCATTGTAATGAGGCAGGTCGTCTATGAGCTGACTGCTGGAAACTATGGGGAAAGCCTGTCGGATTAATCAGGGCACACCCGCACAGTGCAGGAGAAGGGCCCCGATGTAAAGTGCAGCCAAGCAGCTGTGGCTTTAACGACCGCAGCAGTAAGCCCCTGAAAAAATACTGCTGCGGGCGCAGGAAAATTTAATAGGATCCCTGAAGATGATCAGGATTTTGTATCTGAATGGAGTGTAACCCCGTACCCCTCGAGTGAGGTAACTGAACCCATAGTAATCCTCAAGGATATAGGGGCCACCAGATCCATTTTGCTGTGAAAAGACATGACCTTTCCCCCAGAGAGCGCTGTAAATTCCAGAATGGTATTGGAGGGCAGTGTACGCCCGTACCTTTTCACCGGGTGCAGTTGGAGTGCGACCTAGGTGACCATGAGAATTGACCATGGACTGGGTTGACCTGCTCCTAGGTAATGATCTGGTGGGGGCAAAGGTTGTAGCTTCCCCAGTAATAATGGAGACAGGGCAGTGGCAGGAGACGGTCCATTGCAGTTCTCCTGAATGTGTCATGAATCGAACTGTGGCCAAACCAACTCACCCAGAGGAGACTGAAGTGGCCCTGCAGACAAATGACCATGAGGTTTGTCTGTTTGAAACTTTCTTAGGAAAGTTAGAGGACCCAGGGAATAGATTAAATAGATCTTCCCCAGCTGAGTCTCAGCGAGCCAATCCAGTATTGCGAGAGTTAGCACAGGCTGCACAGATTGAAATTGAAGCAGAGGGAGTCCCTGATTGCTACTACTCAAAAAATGAGGTGCTGATGAAGAAATGGAGTTTCCCTCACAGACCTGAAGATAAAGAGTGGACAGTGGTTCACCAGGTAGTGGCACCACAGAGGTACCGGAGGGAAGTATTAAGAATGGCCCATAAGATTACAATGGCTGTACATGTCGGTATACAAAAAAACAAAGCCCACATAAGACAACAGTCTGACTGGTCAGAACTCCACTAAGATGTGGTGGAGTACTGTAGTGTTTGCCACATGTGCCAGGTTGAGGGGGAACACCAACCTGCAGTGAAATCTGCACCCCCTAATTCCTGTATCGGCTTTTGGGAAACCCACGAGTAGAGGGCTGGTGAATTGTAAGGGGCCCCTGACGAGAGCAAAAGGGGACATTCAGGCAGAAGGCTGGCAAAAAAATTAGAGAGGAAAGGGGAAAAAGGAACAAAGAGGGCAGGTTAAAGGAGGTCCAGGAGGATTCCCAAATGAAAACCCCTACTGTTCGGTCAGCCAACCCCGAAATGTTGGATCAATTAGATCCCACAATGTAGTCAACAGAAACACCCTACCAGGGTTGCTAACAGCATTTGCAGAAACCTGCAGGGACAACGAAAGTCCTAAAGATGGCAGAGAAACCATGAGGGTGATGCCTCACGTGGTCAAAGTGCCACAGGGGAGTGCAGTCGAAGCTGCACAAATATCTGCAAGCAGGAAGGTTCCAGAGGACAAAGGGAAGATTAGCAAAGAATTCCACCCCACAGTCAGGAGAAAAGGGAACCAATAATACCCTGAAGTGAACAGCACTTGCATGACTCACCAAAGCACGAAAGTGAGGTCCAGGGTGGATCCACCTATTGTCGACTCCCATGATCAGAGCTCCAAGCTAGGGCTAATTAAATCTAATCATCCCCCTGCAAATCCCAAAAGGAACAAAGGCACCCTAGACAATCATGGAAATGTACAAACCTCAAACTCCCTAAAAATCGCATGTTTATTGGGATGCCCATTCCCAACATATTGCAGGCTGATAGTTTTTTAAATTCATTCATGGGATGTGGGCATCGCTGGCTATGCCAGCATTTATTGCCCATCCCTAATTGCCCTTGAGAAGGTGGTCTTCGCTGCCTCCGGAGAATACTTGGCATCAGGTGGCAGGACCGTATCTCCAACACAGAAGTCCTCGAGGCGGCCAACATCCCCAGCTTATACACACTACTGAGTCAGCGGCGCTTGAGATGGCTTGGCCATGTGAGCCGCATGGAAGATGGCAGGATCCCCAAAGACACATAGTACAGCGAGCTCGCCATTGGTATCAGACCCACCGGCCGTCCATGTCTCCGCTTTAAGGACGTCTGCAAATGCGACATGAAGTCCTGTGACATTGATCACAAGTCGTGGGAGTCAGTTGCCAGCATTTGCCAGAGCTGGCGGGCAGCCATAAAGGCGGGGCTAAAGTGTGGCAAGTCGAAGAGACTTAGCAGTTGGCAGGAAAAAAGACAGAGGCGCAAGGGGAGAGCCAACTGTGTAACAGCCCTGACAAACAAATGTTTCTGCAGCACCTGTGGAAGAGTCTGTCACTCTCGAATTGGCCTTTATAGCCACTCCAGGCGCTGCTCCACACACCACTGACTATCTCCAGGCGCTTACCCATTGTCTCTCGAGATAAGGAGGCCAAAGGAAGAAGATCTTTTTTAAACAAGCTTTGTGCAATGTCCAGTAATAAAAAAGGTTTCAGTAGTGTCTCATCTGACGCAATTAATATGTTTCCATTTGGCAGGTTTGGGTTTCCGTCACACCTCCACCTCTCGCTGAATGAAATGTGACATTAAGGGAGCATTTCATGATAAATTAGAAGGAAGAGAAAATACAGTAAAGCACACATGTATTTCTCTCATTTATTCTCATTCATGCAGCAATCTTAAAATTGTTTCAGCCTGTCTTTCCTTTGTAGTAGTGCTGCTTCAAACAGCCCCTTTTTCCTTGAGGTGGGTCTGAGATAGTTATGTGTTGCCTAAGGGATTTAAAGTTTCTTCACTATAATATACCATCTAACTACTATGGCTACAAGAGCAGGTCAGAGGCTAGGAATCCTGCAGTGAGTAACTCACCTCCTGACTCCCCAAAGCCTGTCCACCATCTACAAGGCACAAATCAGGAGTGTGATGGAATACTCTCCACTAGCCTGGATGGGTGCAGCTCCAACAACACTCAAGAAGCTCGACACTATCCAGGACAAATCTGCCCACTTAATTGGCACCCCATCCACAAACATTCACTCCCTCCACCACTGACGCATAGTAGCAGCAGTGTGTACCATCTACAAGATGCACAGCAGTAATTCACCAAGGCTCCTTAGACAGCACCTTCCAAACCCACAACCTCTACCACCTATATAATAAAAGCAAAATACTGCAGATGATGGAAATCTGAAATAAAAACAAAAAGTGCTCGAAATACTCAGCAGGTCTGGCAGCATCTGTGTAGAGAGAAGCAAAGTAACATTTTAGCTCTGTGACCTTTCATCAGAACTGTCAAAGGTAAGAAAAAAAATTAGGTTTTAAATAATTGAAGGGGGAGGGGGGATGCGCGTGAGATGTGCGCCGCAGAGCCATTGCGATATTTCGCGCAGCGGCTCATTTACATGGAGGGGCGGAACGTCCGTCACTGATGACATAGAGGGAGTGGGCACTCCGTACCCGGCAACGGAATCCGGCACCACCGCACAGGCGCCGGCGCCATTTTTAAAGGGCTTCATGCCCTTCAGGTCAATTTAAATGTTTAAAGGTACAGGTTGGAAAAAAATAAAGTTAAACATTTATTATCAGTTTCAATCCCCTCCCCCAACCCCCCAATGACTAATCAAGCAATAAATATCCCTCTCCCCCCACCACCAAAAAAAATTTAAATCTGAATCCCAACCTTCCCCGCCCCTGCAAACTTTCTCCACTTTAACCTTCAACCCCTTCCCACCATCCCCTCCACCAATTGCGTTAGTTTTTGCTGTTCCGTCCCCACCTCCCACCCTGAAAACTTCACTCCTCCCCCCTCCCCACCAGTGTTCCACCTCGGATCTCCAAATGGCTGAAATGTCGGAGAGGGTTGGCCAGCGGGACCAGGTAAGTGATTAATTCTTTTAGGAACATAAATTAATATATTTTAATTAGGTTCCTGTCGCTAAGCGGTGGGGAGGCTGCCCCGAGGCCTTACTGGTAACATGGGGCGGGGCCTTCCTGGCTTGAGGCCAATGGCGGGCCTCCCCCGGAGGTATTTTCTGGGCCCCATCACGACCCCTGACATCAGGGTGGTGGGGGAGTAGGGGGATGGCTGTTAAAGTCCAGCCCATTGTGTGCCTCCACACACAGCTGCAACATTTTCTCGTATCTGATGTAAACAACAAATCATTGTCACAATATGGACAAGTGCAGCTATGTATCGTAATGGAACGTTATTTGCTGCATGATATTATCAGACCAACATGATCAAACCTTTGAGCTCTCAGAACACAATGCTGTTATTAAAATGTCTATTTCCTAACGGTGCAATCAGGGCCAATTTACCCAAATCGTGCTTCCTCAAAAAGTAATTGGTTCTCAACACAGGACAACTACTGCATCTAAACTGAATAGCCCATTATTTGGTACTAAACTGCAATTTGCACTTATTTACAATTTGTTCTCAAATTAATAGTTTTGTGATTGTTGTAGTTGTTTCAGACTGGTGTAAACTATATCCCCAGTAATTGAAAAAATAAGGATCTTTTTGTAAAAACCTGGAACTTTCCCAAAAAATGTCAAATCTTGTAAGAGCTACATATAATTCGACTGGTTCCCACTTGTCATTTGGAGAAATGCCAATCCACAGTGGAAGTTCATTGCTTTCTAAGAGTATCATGAGCTCCTACTAGAGCAGACTCTGAAAATACTATAAGCACTTACAAGCCTCTAAAATTTTACAAGTCTCCTGTTCACAAGTACTTTAGCCACAGGATATAAAGGAAAACATGATTTACACTTAGTTATAAATCAGAATTTTACATCCTTTGGAAATGACACCTGTGTAATATATACAGTGCTACACACCACAACAGAAAAGAAATATTTGCATTTGTTGTATTAATCACAATTTAGGTCACATAAAAATATGGACAATTAATCACCACTCTTTCCATTCACTGAAAAAATTATATTACATAATTGTCACTGCAGGCCTGAAATTGCACTGGGGTATATTGGTGATGTTAACGCATTTGCACTGGCATAGACGCATAGACTTTGTTTCCAGCATGCAGATAGGTTCTCCATAGATTTTTTGAGGTCCCTTTATTTACATGCTGCTGGTTTGCTCCAAATGAGTTGTATCTCATCCTGAAAATGTGAAGATCGAGTCAATGGTTGGGAGTGGGATTTCTTGGGCAGAAGCATAAATGTGGAGGTGCAAATTCTTAAAGCAGTGTCTGTACTTCCCATTGTCTGTGAATTGTCCAATTTTGCTTCGAGACGAATCATGGTTCCATCAACTGTGAGCTGGGAGGAAGGACAATTCTATTTTAAGAGAGATCTTTGGATGTTATACTGAGGAAAGTAATGGCAAAGAGGCATACTATTTTTGGAGTCCCTCCTTGAAAGATGTCTTATGCACAGCTAAGGAATCGCTCAGAAGAACTTTCTGTGAGATCCATCTTATCGGATTCTCCAAGCTTGGGGATTATCTGGGATGGAGCTTTACAGTAGATTTATGATCTGCTGTTGCGTAGATGGTGGAACATGCTAAGGCAGACAGGCAGAAATTTCACTTCTTTCTCCAATTATGGTTCCACATAGGAACAATAGGATCATTTGTAAAGGACCCTCACCATACATTAGCCTGAATTTTGAGGTAGTAATAACAATGAGCTGTCAATGTTCACTGCAATTACTGGATAAAACTGACAGCAACTTCCGGTGTCCACACATGCGTAGTTAAGTTTGGTAATCTGGAAGTTGTTTTTAGTGATACCCTATTCCTCTGCTGTTACAGTCTTCACTGATGGACTGTGCACAAAGAATATGTAATGGTATGAACTTATGCGAATTGCCCACTATTCTTGCACTAAAGACAGAAGAAAACATTCGGACTTATTCAATCAGGCGTAACTGAGTTTTTAATGGTGTGATAAGTGATCATTACTGCTGAACAACCTCTCTGGCCCTGTAAAAATAATTTGATAAGTCCAGAATCTCATTCCCTCAGAAGAAAATTAATGTTGCAGATTTTTTTTAAAAAATTAAAATGATTGAACTTTTTAAAAATCTTTTTTCTTTCTCTCCTCTAATCATATGTATGTCTCAATCTTTATTTTACAATTTTAAATGTAATTTAGATTTCCTGTTTTTTTTTTACTTCCTGCTTTGCAGTCTTTGTATCTCAGAGAGGATTTGTCAATCTGATGGATTGAAGAGCCTCCCTGCTGCTTGCTCTGCCTACAGACACCGGAGATCCCCTGTAAAAGACACCACATTAGATCAGATGTCCAAAAAAACTTGAAATCTATGCTGACAAGCTTGTAAAAAATCTCTGGGAAACTGTATTTGAGGATAATGGTAAAAACCATTCCTTCACTGCTCATAGTAAAATCTAGCTCATTGTCATCAAGGGGAAACAGTGGGTTTAGAAGCACATGACCACACACGCAGCTTATTTTTCTTATCAATAAATCTGACATATTTGCACTTAAACTCGGTGTTGAGTTTCCTTTGTGTCATTGGATTTTTCTGTTTAAAAGGTGGGTGAGGCATAGCGTTGGTCCATAATGTTAAATGGCATTTGTGTGACAGTTTCCTGGGTATGTTGGTGCTGAAGTGGAGCTAGCAAATCTGCAGACTCTGCCTTATTATTTTCATCTTCTTCAACCCTTTAACTATTCTCCTCCTACTCCTGCTACATGGTGAGTCTACTGCACAGGAGTGTGTAAGCATTCTAAGTATATTTCACTGATTCCGGCTTCCCATCTTTTCCTGTCTTTTTTAAGAAATGATTTAAGTTTAAAAGAAACTTGTATTAAATGGAGCACAGCTTGGCACTATACTGATGGTGTATAAAAGTGCTAATCGTTCTTTAACTGGCTGTTCTCTTTATAGGACCAATACATTATTGTTTACTTTATACCTGGAACTCCTTTTATGTCTCCACTGTTTCCATCTGTTATCATGCTTTGGTTCCAGCCTTCTAGCTGAAAAACATCTAGTAAATCCACCATAGTACAATGTAATCAAAGGGTGGATTTTCAGCCTCTCATGAAAATGAATCACATCTGTTAATCTTGTATTGAGTTAAGAACTGTCAAAGTTTGTGTCATGAAGGAAGTAATATTTAAGCATTTGTAGAGCTGAGTTTGAGAGCTCACTGAGAATCGAACATTCTACAGGTCATTTTTGTTTCCTCTTTCTAATTTTTCTCTTCTTCACCCATCACAAACCATTCCATAGCAAGTGATCTATACAGAGGCCAGTCCCATTCTTGAGTTGGAAGCACCTGAAACACTCTTGGTTGGTATGTCCCTTTAATTCTCCCTGCCTTCTTTTGGATAGAGAAGAAGAAAGGAGGAATAGACAGGCAGAAAAAATGTCTTATCTATGCTAAGGAAGGCGTCAATATCTTGAACTTAGAATGTGACATGACTTTTGGAATGTTACTGTCAATTATCACATGCACAATGGAAATCTAGTTATACCACTTGTGTTTCATGCCTGTTGCATTTGCAATAGTTCAGTCTATCCGACGCCACTTGTACAAGTGTCAGACCCACAAATAACTTATGAAATCACTTTCAGTGTAGCATTTTCTGAAATTGCTAGGAATGATGACAGTTGCAGCAGAGTGCAGGTTGAGTTTGTCAGCATCTGGTATTAAGGGTGCAATGTTGCAACATGGACAAACTTACACCTGGAGCTGAATGGCAACCAATCTGCTTTAAACCATGTCTGTTTCAATATAGCTAGGTTCAAATTGTTCAATTTGTGAAGTGATAAGAATTCCAGGGAGAATTTGAAGTACAAAAGGCAGATGCTTATGCTCCAGTAGCTGGGATAAAGCATAAACCTTTATAGCCATTATTTGTGGGAGCCATAAAGTGAACATAAGATAAATGGAGGAAAAACACAAGTGAACGTAGTTTCAATTATTATAAATAGTGGTAATCTACAGCTATTTTGGTATATATATACATATACAAACAATAACAAGCGTGTTAAAGATCCCATGGCTTTCCAATAGAAGTGAGAATTGATCTTTTGAATAATATTAAGAGAAAAATAAAACCCTCAATCTTCCAGTTGTCCATTATGTCAGCAGAACTGCAAAATGGTGAAGCTTACCAGTTATAAGGATGCATCTGTCACCCAAACTAAAGGGAATTTATATAATCTTCACCTGCCACTTCTTTCTCTGCTCTGCCTTCAGAGTAAACATGAAACCTTGTCTGCCTCTTTTGTTGCAGATACTGAAAATGTAAAAACATCTCTGTCACTTCAGGAAGAGGAGACCAAGTTTCTTGAAAATGTAACATCATGCACTCTGACCCCACCATGAGCATCAGGTAAGTGTCTGGCACCAGACATACTTCAGAGGCTAGATTAGATTAGAGATCTGCACGTGGTGAATCACTGGCCACAAGTGTACAGAGCTAAGGCAGGAAGATAAGTGCCAGCTTGCTGGAGGGCAAGATCACACACCATCTCTATTTCATTTTCAATGAGCCAGACTTGTCATATCCTCTGTGTATCTCACTATGTACCCTATTTACACCACAGATAAAAATTAAAACAGAAGAGCTTATTTTATGTTTCAACCAGCTGAAAATTAAACTTGAGAGTTATACTGCTTTGTGATGTCAGCAAAAAAAATTTCATGACACCAGATTTGGTTGTGATCTCATAAAAATTACTTAAATCGAAGAATTTGAAATCCATTTATGTAATTGCTTTTGTCTGATAAATTCATATTTAATTCTTATTCTGCTATGGTTATGTTGTCAGCTTTTATATTTTAGCTTGAGCTTATTATTACATGTCCTCATTTTCTGTCAAAATTACTACTTAATATAACATGCTGCATAGCTCAGAAGATCAAATTTACTGCTCTACCTATTCTGAACATAATAGCACAAGTCCTGACATTTGAAAGCTAAAACGTGTGAAATTAGTTTTGAGCTGTGTTTCTCCTCCGATTGGTTCGAAATATTTAATAATACAATGTAAATGTGAACTTAAAGGAGCTGCATAATTTTGTAAAAGTATCAATGCAAGATAAGAAATTCACAGGACTGGATAAATGAGTCAAATAAAGGGGTGATTATGAATTTGCAGTTAATTTTGTCATAATAGTGATTTGGAACAATAATTTGATTCTGATAATATCTTTAAACACATCAGATAAATTTATTAATAGCTCTTAGATTGGATAATTCAAATTTGCAGCGTTCTCGGGCTAGATTTTAAGAGCGGTGAGCGCAAAAAATAACGCCCCGCCCATGCGGGACCGCACGCCAAAGAGCTGCCGCAATCTTAAGCATGACAACTGATTTAAATAGTCGGTGTGGTTCACCCCCCCCACAATCCCGTTGTGGGGCAGGCTGTCCGTCCATAACAATGGCGTCAGCTACCTGTGCGCAGGCGTGGAACCATTTTTAAATGACAGCCAGTCCTACCCCTCAAAATTAAATAAATAAATTTCTAACGCCCCTTTCCCACACCCACAATAGCAATTACAAAAACTATTTGCCTTACCCCCTCAAAACACATACCTTTTATTTCTGACCTTCCCTCCCCCGCCCAAACTGCACAAAGTTTAAGGTTCAACCCTTCCCACCATCCCCTACACCCATTGTGAGTATTTGACCCCATTCCCCCTCCCCCCCACCCCACCACTGTACTGATAGATTTACCTCCTCCCACCTCCCCACCAGTGTGGCGCCTCATTTCCCCAGACAGGGATCTGAAGGCACGGGAGTGCCAGCTGCCATGCCGAAAATCACGGCAGGTCCTCAAGAAGCAGGTAAGTCTATTTAAATGTATTAATTTTATTCATTTGAATATTTAAATTGTGGTCCCATCGCCCAGCGCCGGGG